>NW_003852546.1:2164082-2183462 GCF_000181295.1 Otolemur garnettii | reverse complement strand
AAAAAAAAAAAAAAGAAAAGAAAAGAAAAGAAAAGAAATATAAATGGGAACAAGGAAACAGGAGAATTATTCTGTCCTGCTTGTCAATTATTTACTTGTATTAACCAATCTGTGAGTTTTCAGCCCTCTAAGGACCAGCTGTATTTACTGAGAGCTCAAACGGCAGTGTGGCTGCTGGTGAACTTGGTGAGAAGTTTGGTACCCTGGCAAAAGTCCCTGGCTCTATCAATATTGCAGCTGTTGACTGAGAGAATCCTGAAGAGAAGTTGCCGATTTATTGGACTGTTGACTGCTACCATTTGGGGGATCATCGCTGTTACTGCAACTGCTGCTACAGTGGGAGTTGCCTTGACGCAAAATATAAGGACACAGACTTTTGTTGCTGATTGGCATAGAGATTCAGAACAGTTATGGACTGCCCAAAGACAAATGGACACTGAAATATCTAATGAAATTTCTGATTTGGAACAGAACATAACTGTCATTATGATGGGCGATGAATTGGTTAGTTTAAAAAGGCAGACAAAACTAAGATGTGATTGGAATATTACTACTTTTTGTATTACCCCTGTAAAATATGAAACAACATTTCCCTGGGAGAAAGTTAGGAAATATTTGTTGAATCACAAGAATTTAACTCATGGTATTATAAATTTACAGAATGAAGTGTATTATACTTTCCAATGTAAGTTGGAAAAGGTGGATAGTGATGTGATCTTGAAGGGATTAGCAGAAGGAATAGAACAAATGAATCCTATGCCCAAGATCAATGGACTTATTAGAAGTACCATTGGCTCTTTTGCTCTGTAACTTATCTTTTGTTTAATTTTATATATCATGTGTAAGAAGTTAAGTCAAATTAGTAAGGAGAACGAAAGACATGCTGTCATTTTTACTTTAGTGATGTCTGATGTGAATGCCAATAAGAAAAAGAAGGGGGAAATATAGGTGAAATATCTATATGCTTCTGGCCAAAAATGTCGTTTGAGAGAGAACAGTGAAAAGACTTTGTGCAGGCACACTTGTAAGAAAACTGAGGCAGAATCCCATATGGCCGAGTTAGTTGCGGGCCTAACATGACCAAAGCTTTGGCTGGAATAGCATTTCCAGACTGTGTTAAGGAATTAAGGTTGACTTTATAAGGCCAATGAAAAAGCTCTTTGGAAACCTGGCCAGATACCCATTGGTAACCTTTCCTGATCTGTGGTAAGTGATGAAGGTCGCTTGTTGACGGGTCTGGGAATGGAGTAACATTTCCTGATCTGTGGTGTGTGATGAAGGTCGCTTGCTGATGGGTCCAGGAATGGTAATGTGCTAGGGGACCTCAAGAGAAGAGGAATTTACCCAATGCATACAGGTATCTAATGGCACAGATGAAACTTGGGCTCATGAAAGGCTTTTGAGAAGTCCAGCCTGAGAATTCCTTATAAAAGACTCCAGCAAACCCCCCCTGACTTAAGGCCTACATGGGAGCAGAGGTTTGCACACAAATTCCTGTATGCCCAAGAAGTTTCTCTATGCTTTGCTTAAAGATTTGAAGTAACTGCCTCCAAATGGCACAGTCAGTAGAACAGACATTCAAATCGTCTCTTTCCCCTGTAGCCTCAGGCTTCATCAGATAAGAACAAAGAAAGTAATAACTGACAACATGTTCTTCATTAAGTTATGTTAAACTGGGTTATGTTGAAAGGGTTATGCTCAAAGGTGTATGTTGGGTGGATTATCAGATTACCAGGGAGGAGCTACTTACAGGGCAGATGGTCATAAAATGTTTAAATGGATTAATGAAGTCATTGATGTCCAATGCGCATGTGCAGAGGGATTGTAATGAATGTTAATGAGGTCATTGCTGTATAGTGTGCATGCACAAGATTGCCTATATAAACCACAGCAAATAAAGAAGGTTCGCCATTTTGCCTGAGCGAGCAGATGGTCACCTTTATTTAAAACACAATTTCAATAAGCGTGCTTATTCTTCACGGCGTGGCTTTTCCTTGAGACTCTTATGGCAACACACAGCTCAAAGCAACCCCAAACTCCTGGGCTTAAGTGATTCTCTTGCCTCAGCCTCCCAAGTAGCTGGGACTACAGGCCCCCACCACAATGCCCAGCTATTTTTTGGTCATTGTTGTCATTGTTATTTGGCAGGCCTGGGCTGGATTCAAACCTACCAGCTCTGGTGTATGTGGCCGGCATAGCCACTTAAGCTACAGGCGCCAAGCCGATTTAAAATTTTTTAATTGAGGCCAGGTGTGGTGGCTCACACCTGTAATCCTAGCACTTTGGGAGGCTGAGGCAGGTGGATGTCTTGAGCTCACGAGTTCGAGACCAGCCTGAGCAAAAGCAAGACCACATGTCTACTAAAAATAGAAAAGATGAGGTAAGAGGATCACTTGAGCCCAAGAGTTGGAGGTTGCTATGAGCTATGATGCCATGGCACTCTACTCTGGGTGACAGCTAGAGACTCTGACTCAAAAAAAAAAAAATAAACAAAAATAAAAATAAAATAAATAAATAGATTGAAGCATAACATATATGCAGAAAAGTGCATACTCCTAATGAACTTTCAGAAACTGAACACCCCTGTGTAACCAGCACCCAGATTAACAAAAGTGCATTTCTGTACCCCAAACCTCCCAGGTCCCCACCAAATTGATACCTGCTCAAAGTAACCACCATCTTGACTTCTGACAGCATAAATTACATTCACCTTCTTTTGAACTTCTAATACATGAAATTATTAATTTCAGAAACCTCCTAATTTCCTGGATTTTTTGCTTATGTTTGTGAGGTTCTCATAGGCTTTGTTTGTTTTTGAGACACAGTCTTACTTTGTTGCACTCAGTAGAGTGTCATGGCATCACAGCTCACAGTAACCTCAAACTCTTGGGCTTAAGTGATTTTCTTACCTCAGCCTCTTGAGTAGCTAGGACTACAGGCATCCACTGCATAACCCAGCTATTTTTTTGTTGTAGTTATCATTGTTTAGCAGGCCTGGGGTGGGTTCAAACCCACCAGCCCTCCGTTGTATGTGGCTGGCACCCTAACCATTGAGCTACAGGTGCTTAGCCTCATAGACTATTTTTCATACTACTAAATACAATATCTCCCATTATGAGCCTGAAATGAAAGTTAAAAATTATATAACTTACCCTCTGCACACAATTTCAAAAAATCACTTTGGTGTCTCACTGTAATATATGGCATCAAAGAACAGAAACATATAATAAAATACATAAGGTCTGACAATTAAGTTCATGAACTCATCCTAGAAAAAGTGCTATGTACCTCATTGCTGAATACCACTATGGTCACCTTTGAAATACTCCCCCTGTGTGGGGTAAACCCCCACAAAAATTAAATGAATTGTGCTCTTTTAATTCTAGAAACTGAGCGAAAAGACTGGTGAGTATTATGCGCTTTTGTCGAAGCCCTAAGCGACCTGGGAAAACATGGTGGGGGCCTGCAGGCCAGGTGTAAAAACCTCCTACAGGGAACCCCGACTGTGCAGTCAAGTCAGCCTGTCAGATAAGGGTTGAAACGGCCCATCTGTGCAGAGGACATGACTCAAAGGTTGATGTGAGTAAAAAGAAAAAACTCCATCTTAATGATGTTGAGTAAAATACTCCATCGTAACTGCAGGGTCTCCAAAGCCATAAGAAAACAGTCATGAAGCCAGTTTCTCAGAAATTTAATTGAGTACACAGAAGAGAAAGGTTTTACTCCTCTGTTTATCCTAAACTTTAACTTTAACAATAGAAGTCAGATAATGTATTGCTCTTTTAGGTCTTCCAAGAGGAATAGCTTGAGGCTAGCTTAAAATGGTTGTCTTAGGCGCCAGCCACGTACACCTAAGCTGTCGGGTTCGAATCCCCAGCCCGGACCCGCCAAACAACGATGATGGCTGCAACCAACAAATAGCCGGGCGTTGTGGCGGGCGCCTGTGGTCCCAGCTACTTGGGAGGCAGAGGCAGGAGACTCGCTTGAGCCCAGGAGTGGGAGGTTGCTGTGAGCTGTAATGCCACGGCACTCTGCCCAGGGGGACAGCTTGAGGCTCTGTCTCAAAAAAAAAAAAAAAAAGATAAGAAATGAGGATGTTAGGATTATTGATCAATGTGGTGTATGTGACTAGCTCCCAATAAAGGGGAGTAGAAAATAAAGACATTTTGCTACATGCCACCTAAGAGTGTGTAGTTGTTTCTTGCTTTTAAACAATTCTAGGAGGGAGCTTGCACCCGCGGCCAAGCTGTCCTTCTCTCCCCGTGAGAAAGAACATCACCAAACACCCCTGGGAAGCTATGGACTGACGCCAGTACCTAATCTGCTCTTCAAAGCAATTTTGGAAACCCTTTTTCTGAAATGACCATCAGAGCTGTCATCAACAGCACACAAAACATGCAATGACATGGCTTGGCGTCCATAGCTCACTGGTTAGGGCACTGGCCACATATACTTGGGCTGGCAGGTTCAAACCCAGCTGGGCCTGCTAAACAACAATGACAACAACAACAACAACAAAATAGCTGGGTGTTGTGGTGGATGCCTGTAATCCCAGCTACTTGGGAGGCTGAGGGAAGAGAATCGGTTAAGCCCAAGAGTTTGAGGTTGCTGTGAGCTGTGATGCCACAGCCCTCTACCAAGGGCAACAGTGAGTCTCTGTCTCAAAAAAAAAAAAACAAAACAAAACAGAAAAACAAAACAAAACAAAACATGTAAGAACAATAATGAATGCCACTAAATACGACACTCCTACATGTTGTCATAAACACAGTTTTGAGACACCAATATAGCAAGGTTACCAACTTGTTTGCACAGTAGTAGTGCATTCATTGTGAGCACTGGTGGTATGTTCTCAAACTTAACTCATATGATGATAACTCTGGTGGCCATTCCAGAAAAAGAGTTCCAAATTTTTTTGAAGGATAGACCAGGTGTGAGCAATGATGCACAGCTTCCCAAGGAGAGTACTTCAAAGGTGATCATAGGGGTATTCAGCAATGAGATATGCAGCACTTTTTCTAGGATGAGTTCATGAACTTAATTATCAGACTTTGTATATATTTATACACACATAACTAATATTGTATTTGTGGCTTGGCGCCTGTGGCTCAAGCGGCTAAGGTGCCAGCCACATACACCTAAGGTGGCAGGTTCGAATCCAGCCTGGGCCCACCAAACAACAGTAATGGCTGCAACCAAAAAATAGCCGGGCGTTGTGGCGGGCACCTGTGGTCCCAGCTACTTGGGAGGCTGAGACAGGAGACTTGTTTGAGCTCAGGAGTTGGAGGTTGCTGTGAGCAGTGAAACCATAGCACTCTACCCAGGAGGACAGCTTGAGGCTCTGTCTCAAAAAATATATATATTGTATTTGTATATAAATAATGTAATTTTTCTGAGACAGCGTCTCACTCAGTTGTCCTGGGTAAAGTGGTGTGGAGTCATAGCTCACAGCAATCTCAAACTCTTGGGTTCAAGCTATTCTCTTGCCTCAGCCTCCTGGGTAGCTGGGACTACAGGTGCTTACCACAACACTTAGCTAGTTTTCTAATTATAGTATAGACAGATCTAGCTCTAGCTCAGGTTGGTCTTAAACTCCTGAGCTCAGTCAGGTGATCCACCCACCTCAGCCTCCCAGAGGGCTGGGATTGCAGCATGAGCCAAGTACACCTGGCCAATAATGTAATGTTAATAAAAATGTCATGCTGACTTATGTCTGTGTGTCAATTATGGGGCCCAATGACACTAAAGACATGATGAGGTCTCTGATGTTTGTAACCATATTTTGAAGCTCCATAAGATGGCAGCTACAATGCGTTCTAGCAGAGGAAAGTGCCCCCACGGTGTGATTTTCCTAGATGATAATGACTGCTGGTAAAATTAGGACTCAAAATACCATCTTCCTTATTGTAATGTGACAATCACGTTCTTGGAAAATTTGCTATATATTAAAATTGTGCAAAAACTACTTTGTGTTTCCAGATAAAATGAAGCAAGGTTGTAGACTCAGTGATAAACATTGTTCACCTGTCTGAACATCCAGGTGTGACATTCAAAGGTTGAATAGAATTCAAAAAATCCTTTGTTGGCTTGGTGCCTGTGGCTCAAGTGGCAAAGGTGCCAGCCACATACACCTAAGGTGGTAGGTTCGAATCCAGCCCGGGCCCTCCAAAAGAACAATGCCAGCTGCAACCAAAAAATAGCTGGGCGTTGTGGCAGGACCCGGTGGTCCCAGTTACTTGGGGGGCTGAGGCAGGAGACTCGCTTGTGCCCAGGAGTTGGAGGTTGCTGTGAGCTGTGATGCCACAGCCCTCTACCCAGGGGGCAGCTTGAGGCTCTGTCTCAAATAAAAGAAAAAATCCTTTGTTGTGGGAAACTATGTTGGGAGACACCTAGCACCCCGACCACCCCAAATGCCAACCATGTGACAACCCCTCTCAGATTCCCTCAGTGATCTCCAAGATGGTAATGACAATTCCAGGGGCTGAGAGGGGAGGCCACAGTGGCGGGGGCAGCAGCACCAAAGGGAGGCAGCAGGGTAGAGATTGAGTACGGCCTGAAGGAGGTAGAAGCCCATGTGAGAACATTGATGGGGGACTCTAAGCTGGGCCTCCCCACAGCCAGCTCCTAGAGAAGCAGGCTTGTGTCTGGGGGCAGAGGGTGAACCTATGTGAACCCTGCTGCCCACTGCCCAGAACAACTGCTGCAGCTTTACACATGGCCGCCAGAGGGCGTGGGATTCACGAGGATCTAGGCTTCTCTGGGCCCTGCATAGATATCTCCCTTGACTTCCCTGGGCCTCCAGGAGCTGCAGCACCCCTCAACCCCCTCAACCCCCTCACCCCAGCCCCTGACAAACAGACAGGGGGCTGGAGGTCTTGTCATCCACAGCCCCTGTGGGGATCTCCATGGACTGAGAACCCACCTAAGTCACACGTCACAAGGATTATGCAATTAAATACAAAAATAATACAAAATGATGCTAAACTGGCAGGTAACTCTAAGAAAGGTAAACACAGTTCTCATTTCCCTCATGCTGTTTTATTTTAATAAAATGTTACGTAATTTTGTTTTTTTGAGACAGAGTGTCAAGTGTCAAGTGTCAAGCTCTGGGTAGAGTGCCGTGACTTCATAGCTCACAGCAACCTCAAACTCTTGGGCTTAAGCAATTCTTTTGCCTCAGCCTCTCAAATAGGTGGGAGTACGGACACCCCCCACAATGCCTGCCTATTTTTGGTGGTGTTGTTGCAGTTGTTGTTTTACCTGGCCTGGGCCAGGTTTGAACCGGTCAGCTTCCGTGTATGTGGCCAGCGCCCTACCCACAGAGCTATGGGCACCCATTACATAAATTATTTTTAAAACACCCTCCTTTGGTGCCTCTGAGAACATCCTCCATGTGCCTGTCGGGTGACCCGTACTATCCATGGATTTATTAATCAGACCCAAAACCTTTTAGGTGGATGTGATTCTTTTTTTTTTTTGAGACAGAGCCTCAAGCTGCCCCCTAGGTAGAGTGCTGTGGCATTACAGCTCACAGCAACGTCCAACTCCTGGGCTCAAGCGAGTCTCCTGCCTCCGCCTCCCAAGTAGCTGGGACCACAGGGTCCTGCCACAACGCCCGGCTATTTTTTGGTTGCAGCCATCAGTGTTGTTTGACGGGTCCGGGCTGGGGATTCGAACCCGCCACCTTAGGTGTACGTGGCTGGCGCCTTAGCCGGTTGAGCTATAGGCACCGAGCCATGGATGTGATTCTTATTCCCATTTTGCCCATGAGATATTGAGGATCAGAGTGATAAAGACATTTGCTCTGGGTGGTGCCTGTGGCTCAAGGAGTAGACTGCCAGCCCCATATACTGGAGGTGGCGGGTTCAAACCTGCCCCTGGCCAAAAAAAAGGAAAAAAAAAAAAGACATTTGCTCTGAGGTTGGGCGCCATGGTACAAGCCTGTAATTCCAGCACTCTAGGAGGCCAAGGCGGGTGGCTTGCTTGAGCTCAGGAGTGCAAGACCAGCCTGAGCAAGAGCGAGACCCTGTCTCTAAAAAAAACCCAGGATAAGGTTGGGCATGGTAGCTCATGCCTGTGATCCCAGCACTCTGGGAGGCTGAGGATGGTGGACTGCCTGAGCTCATAGGTTTGAGACCAGCCTGAGCCAGAGAGAGAAACTGTCTCTAAAAATAGTCAGGCACTGTGGCCAGCGCCTGTAATCCCAGCTACTTGGGAGGCTGAGGCAAGAGAATCACTAAAGCCCAAGAGTTTGAGGTTGCTGTGAGCTATGATGCGACAGCACTCTATGGAGGGTGACAAAGTGAGACTCTGTCTAAAATAAAAAAAAGCCCAGCTACTTGGGACCCTGAGACAAGAGGATCTCTTGAGCCCAAGAGTTTGAGATTGCTGTGAATTATGACACCATAGCACTCTATCAAGGTCGAATGAATGACACTCTGTCTCATACAAAAAAAAAAAAAAAAGAAAAGAAAATTGGCCTCCCCATCACTTGCTACCCGGTACCAGGACAGTATCAGTTCTTGGTAATAAGCCAGGCTGTAGAGGGGCAGATTTGGACCCTACCAACACTTACACACACACAAACACACACTCTCTCTCTCGTTCTCACACACACACACTCCCTCCCCCACACATACACATACACACAAACACACTCTCCTTCCCTCCTTGCCTCCCTCCATGTGCTGTGGAAAATGAGAGCTCAGGAGTTTTCTCCAGTCCGTTTGCGCCCTCTGGCGTCCTTATTTAAAGCTGCAGCTTGGTCTACAGTGAGCTTGGTCTATGGTCCATCCTAGTCTGTGGTCCATACTAGCCAGAGATCCCAGCAGGGGCCTGAGCCTGGCTTTGCAGGGAAAGACCTTTGCACAGCGTGCTACTACTTGCCAACTACAGTAGAACCTCCATAGTTAACCAGTCACCTACACTGACTACCTCCTTAAGCTGATTTAATTTTCAGAGATCAGGCTCCGCGCTTGTGGCTCAAGTGGCTAAGGTGCCAGACACATACACCTAAGGTGGTCGGTTCGAATCCAGCCTGGGCCCGCCAAACAACAATGACGGCTGCAACCAAAAAAATAGCCGGGCGTTGTGGCGGGCACCTGTGGTCTCAGCTACTTGGGAGGCTGAGGCAGGAGACTCTCTTGAGCCCAGGAGTTGGAGGTTGCTGTGAGCTGTGATGCCACAGCACTCTACCCAGGGGGACAGCTTGAGGCTCTGTCTCCAAAAAAAAAATTTTTTTTCAGAGATGAGACATGCACCACATGTACTAAAGCCTAGTTTCTTATTGTTGACCACCTCTGTATGTTGACCTGTTGGTTACAGTTCCTTGGGTGGTCAACTTACTGAGGTTTTAGTGTATTTTATGTATTTATTTATTTATTTGAGACAGGGTCTCTGTCACCCAAGCCAGAGTGCAGTAGTGTCATGACAGCTCACAGTAACCTCAAACTCCTGGGCTCAAGTGATCCTCCTACCTCAGCTTCCCAAGTAGCTGGGACTACAGGTACCCACCACCACACTGCTATTTATTCTATTTTTTTGTATAGACTGGGTCTTGCTTTTGCTCAGCCTGGTCTTGAACTCCTGGCCTCAAGCAATCCTCCTACCTCAATTTCCCAGAGTGCTAGGATTACAGGTGTGAGCCACCTTGCCAAGCTATTTTAAATATTCTTGCTGTTGTTTGTGCTCCTTCTTCACTAGTGCCCTATATTCTTGCTTCCTATGCTGGTCAGGGGCTCCAGAACTGGGCAGAGCAGGCAGCTGACCAGTGTCACTGAGTACCAGTGGATTAACAAGGAAATGACATACACGGAGGGCTGAGACAGTAGCCCACTGTTCCCCAAAGGTGTGGAAGATAGAGGAGGATATTCCAGGCAGGGGAATAGTAGAGGTAAAGGGCTGGAGGCAGTTACATGGAACTGAAGATTAGAGGGAGAAAAAGTAGAATTAAATTTGACCCAGTCTCCAGCATAGCCAGGGGATGAGGGTGCCCTCATTACATTGACAGTTCCTATTTCTTCAGACAGAAATAGCTCTGGAGCCAAGGAAAGGAGGACAGCTTCACTCCAACACCCCACATACTTGCCCCTGCAGTCACCACACAGCTGGGGGAGCATCTGCCCCCACAGCACATGTGGGAATGGCTGTCCCCATTTAGCAGATGGACAAATGGAGGCACTAAATTCGGTTGGGGCCCCTTGCACAAGTCAGTGGCACATTGTGCTAGGGTTCTTGGGTCTGCTTAATCCAGCCTCTTAAACTACCATTATCACATGAGGTACTCAGTACCAGAGGCGGTTCCTGTCTTTTGCGAAAGCAGCTGTAAAAAATGGTCAGGGGCTTTGTACTTTGTACATGGCAAAGGCTCAAAGCTGAAGTGACCCTCCTGGTCCTTAGCAGGGAAGATAAAATACCCAGTTTGGATTCTCAGCTTTCTCCTGAGAAGTGGGTTTTCAGGTTTGTAGGGTTTGGTTTTTGCTACTGGCTGATTAAAGAATGTCTGGATTCCCCTGAGTGTGTTTGAAACAAACTAGCCCTGCATTTCCCACGGGAGTGGGGAATGGGAAGGGACCAGGCTCAGACAACACCCAGACATTATTAGCACCTATGGAGAAAAGAGAATGTATGGGTATATTTAAATTACAGTCTTTACTTAAAGATGACTGAACAAAAGCACAGCATGGCAGGAGGCTGTCTTCCTTAGAGAAGTGTCCAAGAGCTCTCCCTCTGGCCTCAGAGATGCCCAGACTGGCCCCTCAGACTACTGAATGTGGGAAGCTTCCAGGAGAGTGGCTTGGCTGTGGGTCCAGAAAACAGGGCCTAGACTCATCTCAGTCACGAGCAAAAACTGGGACCATGGGGAACTTGAAGAAGTAAGTTTTTATACTTTAAAGAGTGAGTATATTTTATTTTTTCTAAAGAGGCAAAAGAATGGCTAGATGGGTGTCACACAAAGTCCACAGGTTCTGCCAGATGTGACTAGCTTTTACAGCAAAGAGGATGGAAGCTGATGGTGAAACATTTGGAATGGCTGCAATAAAGTTGGATGGATTCCTTTTACTTTTTCAGAGCCTTTACTAAGTCACTGTGCATTGTGTCTTCCAAGGGTGGGTGGTGGGTCTGGTCTTTTTCTCTCAGCACATTTTATGAAGTGGTGGTCCGCAGAGCACGCTTTGGGAAAGTACGGCTGAGATGCTCTCGGTCTTCTTTCCAGCCCTGGCTCAAGGGTTGAAAATGAGGTAGGCAAGCAGCCCTGGTCATAAAATCCAAGCCTTTCCTTTGGCCCACAAGGCTAGGACCTTTGCCCCTGGTATTTTCTCTCATGGAATGTGTTCTACCAGATAGAGAGAGCCAGGGCTTACTCCCTAAATTCTTCAGATCGCTCTGAAAAGCCAGCACCTCCCATCCCCCGGGGCCAGACACAGCTGGGGCCTGCCCTCTTCCCAGATGCCTTCCTAGCCCCAGCACAGCTGCCCCTTGTGCCTTCTTCCAGCTCACACCCATATGTATGTAAGACAGACTTTTTTTTTTTTTTTTTTTTTGAGACAGAGCCTCAAGCTATCCCCCTGGGTAGAGTGCCATAGCGTCACAGCTCACAGCAACCTCCAACTCCTGGGCTCAAGCGAGTCTCCTACCTCAGCCTCCCAAGTAGCTGGGACCATAGGCGCCCGATGCAACGCCTGGCCTTTTTTTTTGTTTGTTTGTTTTTGTTTTTGGTTGCAGCCATCATTGTTGTTTGTCGGGCCGGGCTGAATTCGAACCCGCCACCTTAGGTCTATGTGGCTGGTGCCTTAGCCACTTGAGCCACAGGCGCCGAGCGGAGACAGACATTTTGTGGTTTTTCCTGGTTATTAAATGCACGCTGCGTGTTAAAAATAAATAAATAGGTAAAGAAAATGAAAGTCCCTACGGAGTTTCATGACCCAGAGATAAGCGTTGATAACTGCTGGCTTGTGTCCCACTGAACTTTCCTCAGCCATGCACAGGAGGAAGAGGAAGGGAAGGAGAAGAAATGCAAAAATCATTGTTGTATCAAAACGCCCTCTCTTCTTTCTTGTAATGTTTTTCCCATTTGATGTTCTGTCCTGGCTAATTTTAACCCCGAGATTGGCGTCCTGTTCTCAAACAGGGGGTCTCTGCTCACACCCACGCTGGGTAAGATTTTAACATTGGTAAAGCGAGACACCATTGACTGGGGGCTGGGACTGGGGCGGGGCCTGACAACAATGCAAACTTTGATAAGCAGTTCTCAATAACCACTTCTCAACAATTTGTTATTATTACAGTTTAACATTATAAAATTAACAAAAATAATATAAAACGCATACCCTGGTGAAATAGCCACATGGCAGCCGAAAACCGTATATTCCCTTACTGTTCTCCCGCTCGTTCGTGCATTCTTTCCAAAAATCGGGACTTTTTTTAAAATGCCGCGGGACGCGGGACAAATTGTTTAAAAGCGGGATGTCTGGTCACCCTAATGTTGGGTCACCCTACTGCTGCCCCTGCGGGTGCGGGCGCTGACATCCTCCATCCCACCCCTGGACGCAGCCCACAGCGCCCCACCTGCTCGCTTCCGTCAAGGCTTCCCTGAGAGTGGCGGGAAGGGGTGCTAGGCGTTTGCGGATTCTGGAAAGCTACCTGGGTATCACAGGCTAGGGCTCAAAGACCACACTTGCCTGCAGCCGGGGCAGACGCCACGTTCTCCCTCGGCGGGGGCCTCCGGACCGCAAGCTTGCGGGGCAGCGCCCCCTGCCGGCTGCTTCCGCCGCAGCCGCGGCGCTAGTTCGCGCCCCAAGCTGGGCGAGGCTCCTCCTCTAACTTCCTCTTCCCGCTGCCGGACTCCCGGGCCTGTTCCCCTCTTCTCCAGACCTACTTTCACCCAAGGATATGAGTCATTAACAAACTGGACTGCAAATGACAACCACCAGGACCACACAGCTGACCTTCCGAGTAGTTGTACAGAGGTTCAGAGAAGAAGTGGGTGGCCAGGGTCACACAGCATGTAGGTGGCAAAGCTGGGCCTCAGGCTTGGGACCCCTAGGGGGATGGAAAGTTCTGGCCCCACCAGTGAATAAGGTCCAAATGGGGATGGGCAAAGGATGTGATTACTTTGCGTTTGGGGCACAGATGGCTTCAGCTTTGGGTTCAGCTGCTGCGGAGTGGGGGTGGGGGGACCAGGATGGTGGGAGGGGTTGAAAGAGATATCCCCCATTTGGAAAAGCCTTAAGGAGACTGGGAAACCCAAGTCATGTTTCCCCCAAAGGGTCTGCCCATCCTCCTCCAGAGAAGATGGGAGCTTCAGCTTTGGCTTTAGTTCTAGGAGCTTAACACAAGAATTTTGAGGCCCTTTGACAATGTCATTAAGTGGTAATACTGTTAATGCTGTTGCTTCAGAGCAGATTTGAGAAAAGGGCTGAAGAAGGACTCGTATTTTTCAAAAACTCCCAAGCCTTTGGCACTAGCACAGCTTCAAGACTTGCTAAATGGCCCCTAAGCTTGCTGCTGTAAGGGATTGGTAACCATTCCCTCTGAAAGGGGTCCTGTCGGGGTGAGGGGGGGTGCCCCAGGTGTGTGGCCAGTTCTGGAAGAGAACAGTGCCAGGCAAAGTCTGATTGACTGAAAGGTGGTGAAGTTAAATGACTCAATTTGGGAAGGCACAGGTCTCTGGGATAGCATCATGGCACAGATGTGCTCAGACAAGCAAAAGGGCTCTTCTGGGTTTATTCAGCTCCATGAAGTGGAAATGCCAGGGAACCGCTGCGAGGGCAAGCTCTTCTTATTGGCAAAGAACAAAGATACCTGAGGCTTTTACAAATTCTTTCAGATATCAGGTTACAGGTTTTTTTTTGGTTGTTGTTGTTGTTACAGTTTGGCCTAGGGCCGGGTTCGAACTTGCCACCCTATTTACTGAGCCATAGGCGCCACCCAGGTTGCAGTTTTGATAGACTAAAACTGGCCGCTGCCATCTCAGTCCTCCTGACACAAAATCATTTTCAAATTCAGCTTTCCCAACATTCCATAGAAAGTCTTGTTTGCATATCTAAGGAAACAGAGGCCTCTGCTGGAATCATCCAAGATAACCATTTCCCTACCCCAGTCACTCTCGTGGCTGCTTTCCAAATAATTTTGCTTTTTTCCTCCCTGATTATACAAGTTACGCCAGATGGAGTCATGTCTATTTATTGTAGAAAATTCATAATGTTCACATTCGTCTCATCAGGATAAATGAAAAGAAGTGGAATGAGTGGATGAAAGGTATGCCCACTAGGTAGCCTTAATTTACATTCCCACCTGCTGAGGTGGCAGCCAGCGCCCACTCACCAACATCAGGTATTCAACCGAGGTTTTTGTATTTGTCAGGTCATTTTAAGATGGGACAAAAATCAGCAGGTCATTTTAATCCACACTTCTCGGATTTTGAGTGAGGCTGAATATTTTTACATATTTTTTCAAAAAATGCCATTTGAGCTGTGCATTCCCTTTCCCAAAGAAGATATAAGTCCTTTTTCTTCATTCTTTTTCTTGTAAGACCTTGGGACAAGGAAGCCCTGAGAGGCAAGAGGAGGGGCTTGGGCTGGCCATCATATATAGGGCAACTGAACTGGTTATGGCATTTATTTATTTATTTATTTACAGAGTCTCACTCTGCTGTCCTGGGTAGGGTGCCATGGCATCACAGCTCACAACAACCTCAAACTCTTGGGCACAGGCCTCAGCCTCCCAAGTAGCTGGAACTACAGGCACCTGCCACTATACCTGGGTAGTTTTTCTATTTTTAGTAGAGATGGGGGTCTCTCTCCTGCTCAGGCTTGTCTTGAACTCCTGAGCTCAAACAATCCACCTGTCTTGGCCTCCCAGAGTGGTAGGATCACTGGTATGAGCCACTGTGCCCACCTGATTATGGCCTTTAAACGAAAGTTTCAACACACACAAAATCCTTAGGGGTGCATTTTTACTTTGGAAGTGTGTGTTGTGGTAGTTCAGAAAAACTCTGAGGTTTCAAACTTAGTGGAGTGATGTAATTTTTCTCAGGAAAGTAGAGGGGGCGGGCATCTGTGTTTCTGCAGACGTCACCCCAGTGCCTGACACTTTGTGGGCACCCATAAACGACGGCAGATTGAGTAATTAAACACAGTTTCCTCTGTCCTGAAGGACTGAAGGATAACCTTTTATAACCCCAAATGAACTAGTTGTACAGGGAAAAAAGTATACTTCCCTGTTGTCTTATACCCATTTATTAGAATCCCTTAGAGTTATGTTTAGTTTGGGCTGAAATATTTCCCTTAACATCTAAGAAGAGAGGTTTTGGGGGGTTTTTGAGACAGAGTCTCACTTTGCCATCCTTGATAGAGGGCCATGACATCATAGGTAAGGTGACCAGATTTTAACATTGGTAAAGTGGAACACCATGGGGGGGGCGGGGCCTGACAACAATGCAGACTTTGATAAGCAGTTCTTGATAATCAGTTCTCAACAATTATTTGTTATTATTAAAGTTTAACATTATAAAATTAACAAAAATAATATAAAACGCATATCCTGAAGAAATAGCCACATGGCAGCCGAAAACCGTATATTCCCTTCCCATTCTCTGGCTGTTCCCTAGCTTGTCATGCATTCTTTCCAAAAATTGGGGCTTTTTTTAAATGCCGTGGGACACGGGACAAATTGTTAAAAATAAGGACTGTCCTGCCAAAAGCAGGGTGTCTGGTCACTTTAATCATAGCTCAGCAACCTCAAACTGAAGCTCAAGCGATTCTATTGCCTCAGCCTCCCAAGTAGCTGGGACTACAGGCCCTCACGACAATGCCTGAGACAGGGTTCTTGCTCTTGCTCAGGCTGGTCTTGAACTCCTGAGGTCAGGCAATCCACCCACCTCAGCCTCTCAGAGTGCTAGGATTACAAGCGTAAGCCACCATGCCCGACAAAGAACAAAGATACCAAAAATCCTGATTTAGATCTTCCTGGAAGGGTAAAGGGTGAATGCTCCAGGGCAAGGCTGATAGGAGCAGTTTTATTGCAGATGTGTCCTTGGGTCCAGGTAGTCTGGCTAGGCTCTCCAGGCATCTTCCTTCTGGAGGTCAACGTTCTCATAGATCCAAGTGGCTTTTTCTGGTCATCCTATTTTTCTCTGCCTCCAGTGAAGGGCTCCATTTGATATATCACAGTTAGAAGAGTTCTATTATAATAATTCATAAAGAAGCAGGTGATAACTGGAATCCTGTATTAGGACAAAAAGGTACCGAGGGACTGACTATCTGAGGTCCTGTTTCTCTGTCTATTTTACTGTACCAACTGCTAACCAGGCTGTGTTAATTGTCAGTGGCAGGCCAATGTAATTGTCAGTTCAAGGCCCAGTGGTTGGTTAGAAGCCAATGAAGACTTAAGAGCAGGAATTTGAGGTTTGGGTGGGTTGTTCTGGCTGCTCTGTAGGGGAAGAATGAGAGACTTGGAGGACTTGGCTGGAGAGACGTTTAGGAGGTAGGATTTTTTTTTTTTTTTTTTTTGAGATAGAGCCTCAAGCTGTCCCCCTGGGTAGAGTGTCATGGCTTCACTGCTCACAGCAACCTCCAACTCCTGGGCTCAAGCCAGTCTCCTGCCTCAGCCTCCCAAGTAGCTGGGACCACAGGCGCCCGCCACAACGTCTGGCTATTTTTTGGTTGCAGCCACTATTGTTGTTTGGTGGGCCAGGCTGGATTCGAACCCACCATCTTAGGTGTATGTGGCTGGCGCCTTAGCCGCTTGAGCCACAGGCGCCAAGCCTAGTATTATTATTTATTTTTTTTAAAAAGCCTGTCACTGACTTGAAGCTCAAAATTGACAGGAAAAGGCCTGGCAAGGTGGCTCACACCTGTAATCCTAGCACTCTAGGAGGTCAAGGTGGGAGGATTACTTGAGTTCAGGAGTTTGAGATGGACCTGAACAAGAGCGAAACCTGACGACTGGTTTTTCAGGAAGCTGAGGCAGGAGGATTGCTTGAACCTAGGAGTTTGAGGTTGCTGTGAGCTAGGCTGATGACATGTCACTCTAGCCTGGGGCAATAGTGAGACTATCTCAGAGATAGATAGGATAGATAGATTGAGATTGACACGATCAGAAAACTGAAAAGAGAGAAAAGGAGGCAGAGGGAAGATGACCAGCGGGCTTCTGGCTTGGTTCTCTGTGCAGATGGTGGGGTCATTACTGGGTTAAGGGAGAAGAGAGGGAGAAGGTTTGGCAGGAAAAGAGTGCAGGCCAAGTTGTCTGAGGCGACGGTATGGCCTCCAGGGGAGCGTGTGCAGGTGGCTGAACATAAGGGCGTGGTGCTTAGGAGAGGGGTCAGGACTTGTCAACATTGAAGCAGCGAGGAAGCCGTCTGTGGGTAACAACAGTAAGTATCTGGAGAAGCAGCTCAGTTCCGAGTGCGCAGAGTGTTTCGGCAGCATAGTTGGAGTATTTAGCCTTGGGACTTCCTGGTCCAATAGCCCAGCTTGCAAATACCGCCAGAACCCGGGCTGATGGAGAGGCGGCATTGGGCCTCCGGGCCCCACCCCTCGGCTTGCCTCTCGCTCTCTTCATCTATTGGACAT
Organism: Otolemur garnettii; assembly: GCF_000181295.1. Lineage (NCBI taxonomy): Eukaryota > Metazoa > Chordata > Mammalia > Primates > Galagidae > Otolemur > Otolemur garnettii. The sequence continues at coordinate 2,165,889 of NW_003852546.1, read as the reverse complement.
TATCTCTATCCTTCAAGGGCCCGCCTCCGCAAATGAACCAATCAGAGGTGGTGGGAGGGCGCTTCTTTCTAGAGCAAGGGTCCAGACTAGGGGCCACTTGGGTGAGGTGAAGCCCGGGTGGCAGCAGCTGTGGGCTGTGCGCAGGCGCGGAACTGACGGGACCGACCGGGTGACATCGGCGCAAGCTGGTGAGAAGAGAGCGAGGGTCCAAGGTAGGGAAGGGGACGAGCAGGGAATGTAGACGCTTCCTTCCCCGCCGACCCTCGCCGGTGCTTGGCCTTCCTGAGCGGCACCGGCTCAGGTGATGGGGAGGAGAGCAGAGGTGAGGTGAGGTGAGGGGGCGGGCCTGTAGGCGGGAGGGACACGCTGCGTCCGAGACCACGATCACCCCACTCGCGCGCACGCGCCACGTGGGCCGGCGGAGTCGTGGAGGGCCCTTGGCTGCGGACTCTGGCACCCGCCCTAGCTGCTTTGACCCTTCGCCCTAGCTGCTTTGACCCTTCGAGCGCTCGTGCGAGCTCCGCGTCCCGACTATTTTACCGGGTAGGAAGCTGAGGCTCCAAGTCATCTGGCAGCACCCTGCTATGACACGGCCGCGCCGGAGTCTGAGATCCTACTTGGTGGACTCCAGAGCCCCCACACTCGTGTATGCAGCTGTGGTCAGAGACCTGAATTTGAGACCTGTTTGTTCTCTTTTGGGAAGCGAAGTTGTTTATGTCCTGGCTGCGGTGAACCGCCTTGCGTGGGGCACCGCCGCCTGCCTTTCTGCGGGGGCCGGGAGGGTCAGGTGCCCTTGGCGCTCCCTGACCGACCGCACCCACCCAAGTTCAGCCGAGTGGGCTGGTGGGGTGGGGAGTGAGGGGACGGCCCTCAGTGCTGGGAGCTCTCCACATCGATCCCAACAGACAAGATCCGCAAACGGGTGGGAAACACTTTTCTTCCCAGGTCACCTGAGAAAAATTAATTATAAACGAGCAGCTTTTTTTTTTTTCTTTCCTCTCTTTTGGTTTAAGGTAAAAATTTTACCAGAGGCTAATGAAGGAAGGGACTAAGAAGCTAGGAAACTGTTTCTTTCCCACCCTTGTAGAGGCAGATGTGAAGCTTTTGAACATCAGTTTGGCAGTGAATCTACACACCCTTTGACCTACTGTTTTCTCGTTTGGGAAATAAATAGAATAAAACCTAAGTAGGGAACAGGTTACTGTATAAGGCAGTGAGTGCGGTTTGGTGTTTTATAAATAGCAAGTTAGTGGAAATGGCCTCTAAGCCCCCAGCAATTGAAATTAGTTAAGTAGAGTGGCGCCTGTACTCAGTGAGTAGGGCACCGGCCTGTGTACCTAGGGTGGTGGGTTGGAACCCAGCCCCAGCCAAACTGCAACAACAAAAAAAATAGCCTGGCATTGTGGTGGGTGCCTGTAGTCCCAGCTACTCGGGAGGCTGAGGCAACAGAATTGCCTGAGCCCAAGGGAGGTTGCTGAGCTATGACGCCACAGCACTCTACCGAGGGTGACAAAGTGAAATTATGTCTCAAAAAAAAAAAAAAAGAAAGAAAGAAAGAAAGAAAGAAAAGAAAAGAAAATGGTTAAGTAAATTGTGATCATTTAGGATGACACATAGCCATTAAATACAATATTATAAAAAAATGCTGGCTCGGGGTCTGTGGCTCAAGGGGCTAGGGCGCCAGCCACATGAACCTGAGGTGGAGGGTTCGAATCCAGCCCGGGCCTGCCAAACAACAATGATGGCTGCAGCCAAAAAATGGCCGGTCGTTGTGGCAGGCGCCTGTGGTCCCAGCTACTTGGGAGGC
>NW_003852546.1:2154824-2163839 GCF_000181295.1 Otolemur garnettii | reverse complement strand
GCCTGTAGTCCCAGCTACTTGGGAGGCTGAGGCAAGACAATCGCTTCCAGAGGTCCTCAAACTTTTTAAACAAGGGGCCAGTTCACTTCCCTCAGACCATTGGAGGGCCAGACTGTGAGCCCTGGGATGAGTCAGCTGCTAAGCAGGACAGGCAGCAGCGGCAAAAACACCCTGCGGGCTGGATAAATGTCCTAGGCGGGCTGCATGTGACCCGCAGGCTGTAGTTTGAGGATGCCTGGCTTAAACCCAAGAGTTTGAGGTTGCTGTGAGCTGTGACGCCATGACTATGTTGAGGGTGACTTATAGTAAGACTCTGTCTCAAAAAAAAAAAAAAAAATTAACAGGAAAGCAGATTCAAAATTGTGGCTACAACTATATAAAAATATGTACAGAATGACTGGAGGGGTGTGTGCCTAACATTGTAAGTATTATAATAATAATAATTATTATTATTGAGACAGAGTCTCTCTCTTTCTCTAGGCTAGCCATGGCCTTGGCCTAACTCATAGCAACCTCAAACTCCTGAATTCAAACAATCCTCCTGCCTCAGCCTCCTGGAGTACATGTCCATGCCACCAAATCTAGCTAATTTTTCTATTTTTAGTAGAGATTGGGTCTTGTGCTTGCTCAGGCTAGTCTCGAACTCCTGAGCTCGAGATCTTCCCGCATCAGCCTCCCAGAATGCTAGGATTACTGGCATGAGCCACCATGCCTGGCCAAGTAACTTTTTTTTGTTGTTTTTTGAGCAAAAGGATCATATTTTACTAAATCCTCACAAAACCTTATGCGAATAGAATTATTCCCGTTTCACAATAGATAACTGGAGCTCAGAGAGTGAAGCAGTATTTCTGATGCTAGATAGCTGGTGTTATACCTAATTGTACTATTTGGCCTCTGAAATACCACATTTAACCATTATTTGAAGGCTTTTTATATGCCAGGTACAAGGAATGGAAAACTGCTTGTGAGTAAGGCAGTCACAGTTCCTGAATTCGTGGAGCTCATAGACTAGTTGGAAAGCAGTTATTTGTAATCTTTTTTTAAAAATTTGAGATAGGGTCTCACTATGTTGCCCAGGCTGATCTCAAACTCCTGGGCTCAATAGATTCTCATGCCTCTCCAGTCTCCTAAGTAGCTGGGATTACAGACTCAAAGCATAAATGTAAATGAACACTTGGTCTTCTGGGTAGAGTGTGAACCTGGAAGCTAACTGCTGTGTTCAGGCAAGAAAAACGGAAGAAGGGTCCTCTGGGTCATCTGGGAGGAAAGAGTGAAGCAGTTGCTATGTAACAGAGTGGATAAAAACCTGTTTTCTAAATTTTCTGGAATCTGTTTATGTGTTAATGGAGAGTACTTAGTATCTTGAGTTTAGTCAACTCTTTTTAGTTTGCCTTAAGTTATTTTTGTTCAGGGTATTAGCAGATTTTTCAGAAGTCAGTATCATTAAACAATTAAATTTGAAACTTTCTTAAACTCTTTAATTTTCAGGTTTAAGAAGATCCTTTTGTCCTGAAAGAACACATTTGCTGCTATAGTTTCAGAATGTCAAGTACTGTGGCCTACTGGATTTTAAATTCTGTAAGGAACAGCATTTCCACATTTCAAGGGGGTAGACGTTTATACTCTAGATATGTCTCAAATAGGAGTAAATCAAAATGGAAGCTCTTTTCTCCGGTGCCACCCACCCTAAAAAACAGTTCCCCATGTGGTAGCTCTCCTCTTCAGAAGGCATACAGACACACGTCCACAGAGGAAGAAGATTTCCACTTACAACTTAGCCCTGAACAGGTAAATGATGTACTTCGAGCTGGTGAGTCAGCCTACAAGATTCTCGACCTTGACAGTGGAGTCCCAAATTCAGTGTTGCAGTTTGAGAGCAACCAGCTGGCTGCCAATTCCCCAGTGGAGGACCGGCGAGGAGTGGCCTCCTGCCAGCAGACCAGTGGACTGATGTTCGGCATTTTTGATGGACACGGTGGTCATGCATGTGCGCAAGCAGTAAGCGAGAGGCTCTTCTACTATGTGGCTGTGTCGCTGATGTCTCACCAGACCCTAGAGCAGATGGAAGGAGCAGTGGAAAGCATGAAGCCCCTGCTGCCTATCCTGCAGTGGCTCAAGCACCCAGGGGACAGTATCTACAAGGATGTCACATCAGTACATCTTGACCACCTCCGTGTCTATTGGCAGGAACTGCTTGACCTACATGTGGAAATGGGACTGAGCATTGAGGAAGCATTGATGCACTCCTTCCAGAGACTGGATTCTGACATCTCATTGGAAATCCAGGCCCCCCTGGATGATGAGGTGACAAGAAACCTGTCACTCCAGGTTGCTTTCTCTGGTGCAACAGCCTGCTTGGCCCATGTTGATGGAATTCACTTGCATGTGGCAAATGCTGGTGACTGCCGGGCCATCCTTGGTGTCCAGGAGGACAATGGCATGTGGTCTTGTCTGCCCCTCACCCGTGACCACAATGTCTGGAACCAGGCTGAGCTGTCCCGGCTAAAGAGGGAGCATCCTGAGTCAGAGGACAGAACAATCGTCATGGATGACAGGCTGCTGGGAGTCCTCATGCCCTGCAGGGCTTTTGGGGATGTCCAGCTAAAGTGGAGTAAAGAGCTGCAGCGCAGTGTCCTGGAGAGGGGCTTTGATACTGAGGCCCTCAACATTTACCAGTTCACTCCCCCACACTACTATACTCCTCCCTACCTGACTGCTGAGCCTGAGGTCACATACCATAGGCTAAGGCCCCAGGATAAGTTCCTTGTGCTGGCCTCAGATGGCCTGTGGGACATGCTGAGCAATGAGGACGTGGTGAGGCTAGTGGTGGGGCACCTGGCTGAGGTAGATAGGCACAAACCAGACCTGGCCCAGAGACCTGCCAACCTGGGCCTCATGCAGAACCTGCTGCTGCAGAGGAAAGCCAGCAGGCTCCTTGACACTGACCAAAATGCAGCTACACGTTTAATCAGACACGCCATCGGGAGCAATGAGTATGGGGAGATGGAGCTGGAGCGGCTGACAGCTATGCTGACATTGCCAGAGGACTTGGCAAGAATGTACAGGGATGATATCACTGTTACTGTGGTGTATTTTAACTCAGAATCTATTGATGCATATTACAAGGGAGGTTAAGAATCTCTCATCCTATTACCATGGTTAACATAAATGCTTTTCTTCCTTTTTTTTTTTTTTTGAGACAGAGTCTCACTATGTCACAAGATAGAGTTCTGTAGTGTCATAGCTCACAGCAACCTCAAACTCTTGGGCTCAAGAGATTCTATTGCCTCAGCCTCCTGAGCAGCTGGGATTACAGACACCCACCACAATGCCCGGCTATTTTTTTGTTTGTTTTAGCAGGCCAGGGCTGGGTTTGAACCCATCAGCCCTGGTGCATGTGGCTGGTACCCTAACTGCTGAGACACAGGCGCCAAGCCATAAATGCTCTAAAATATTTTCAGTTACTCTTATACTAGCTATCCAAACCTACTGTTAAAGAGCAGGCAGATGCAGCTTTCTAAATAATTAACTAACATGAGGGAAAGAAAACAGCCTAGGTTTAAAGACAGTAGCAATGATTTCATCTTCCCAAACAAGAGTTTTGATCAGCTCTTGTACATACGGAGGGCAGAACATAAAGACTATAAAATTGGCTTGGGCTCATGTAGCTTAAGTCCTTTTACAAAGATACTGTTAAATGTGTCACCCTGAGCCTTCAAAGGGTAAATCTAATTATGATTCTAAGAATAAAGAGCTTCAGGATCTTCTGAGCTCTTGCTGTAAACTCTGCAGATTTAATAATTGCCCTGAATTTACTACAATTATGGACTTCTAGACTGAAGAGAGTTTTTGTTTTTTATTTAAATTACTAAAGCCTAGGTTTACAAAGCATACTACAGGACGCTCTTCTATGCAATATCTTAACTTTTTTTGTGGTTATACTTGTGAAAACATTTTGTAATACTGCATTCTAGTTCTAGAGTTTATCTTAAAACTGAATCCTTAAACTTGCAAACAGGCCTCCAGTAAGCATAACTGGAATGACTTGTTTTAGTTTTCAGCCGAGCAGGAGCTATGCCTGAGAACCAGCTGAATTTACTTGTGCAGCTTTTAGTCTCCACTGAGTCCCAGTCCTGAAATTCTGATCCAGTGTAGGAGGTAACTAATCTAAGCCTTAACTCCTGACTTTTCTTGCATTAGTAAAATGTCCTCCCAGGCTTAGTCTCTGGGGGGTTATTCTTAGCATTTAACCTTTCTGATGATACCTCCCAAACGTTCTTTTGTTAATCCTACCTAACACAATCCTTCTACCTCTGTTATGCTAAACCCCACCCTGCTCCTGCTTCCTATATTTTAAAAGAATGTTCCCTGTTTCAAAGGATTGTAGGAAGAGGAGAAAAAGTAATCACAGGTGGTAGTTCTGAGGGACTTTAGGCAGAACAGGCTTATTCAGATAGTAGATTTAAGATTCAGCCTCAGTCTGGATAGGTGAAAACACACAGGCTTAAGAAGAGTCTCTAACAAGGGATTAGAGAGATCAGTGACTAACTCTCTGAATCCTGTCCTAAGAGGGAGGAGGGAAACATCGGATGGGACACACTTGCCCCTAGACTGGCAAGTGAGTAAGTTGCCATTGCTACTCCTCAGGAATTAGCCCATATTTAGTATAGGAGTTGGGGCAAAAATAAAACTTTTAATGGTTTCTGTGGGCTGCAGAGTCTTTATATTTACTTGAAAATTAAACCACATGGATCCTTTTGGAGGATGAATCTCTTTTCGGGAGCTGCTGTGGCATTCAAACAACAGGAAATGTGTCCCTGAATGGAAACAAATACAATCCCACAAAGCTGACGGTTCTATTTTCCTGTACCACACGAGGCCGAATTCTTCAATGTAGTTGAACTGCATTTGTTGATCCCTCTCCTCATCTTACCCTCTTATGCCATCCACTGAAAAGAAAAACACATCCTTATTTTTGTCTATCTCCCCGCTGACATGCAGTCAAATGTTGGGATACTTCTTAGCACAGTGATGTTTCTCTGTACCTTTTTCAGAGTTTAGACAGTCTGCTCTGTTGCTGGGGTAGAGTGCGGTGGCAACATTATTGCTCACTGCAACCTCAAACTGTCCAGCTCAAGCCAGCACCATATTCCTGGTTAATATTTTTCTTTTTCTTTCTTTTTTTGAGACAGAGCCTCACTATGTTCAGTAGAGTGCTATGATGTCACAACTCACAGCAACCTCAAACTCTTGAGCTTAAATGATTCTCTTGCCTCAGCCTCCCAAGTAGCTGGGACTACAGCTGCCCGCCACAGTGTCTGGCTATTTTTTGTTGTAGTTGTCATTGTTTAGCAGGCCCGGGCTGGGTTTGAACCCTCCAGCCCCGGTGTATGTGGCCGGTGCCCTAACCACTGAGCTATGGGCACCAAGCCTATTTTTCTATTTTTGATAGAGACTGGGTCTCACTCTTGCTCAGGCCAGGCTGATCTAAAACTCCTGAACTCAAGTGATCCTTCCGCTTCAGCCTCCCAGAGTGCTAGATGTGAGCACAAGGCCTTATCTCCTAGATCTTAACTCATAAATAAAGTGTGAGTCATTCCTATCCCGCCAGCATAAGGGTTCATTGATGTAAGTGAGGACTTTACTTGTCTGACATTTTCTTTGTCCTTTATTCTTGATGCCAGGTGAACCCTGAAGTACCTTTGGAGACTTTACTAGCATATATAGTGTCTGAATCCTACTTTGGAGCCTAGCAAGGGTCATAAATTTATCTGATTCAATACCTTGTGAGACAGCTGAGAGAACACAGACTTCTCGTTTGTGTTTCTAAGTGTCTGTTTTTCCTCTGCCCAGTAAATTGTCCTGCTTTCTGGTTGGCATATTGAGAGAAAAGAAAGGCTGATTTACCGTCTGCCTTTTTGCCCAACATGAGCGATCACTTCTTTCCATGTTTCATGCGTACCTCCTCCTGGCTAAACCCCAGCATATCTGGTATCCCTGGCCACTATTCTGTCATTGGCATTCCCAAAGCATACGGGGCACTGCTTTAGGACCTTGGGATTTGAGAGGAGGTTGATAGTGCTTGTCAGGTCTTCCAAAGCACTTCTTACTCCTTTTATAGATTTCAAAATCGAAACTAAAACTTTTCAATGAACTAAAAAAATGAGACTGAACATTTAATATTTGGGATGTATCTTTTGAAGATAGTATGCTTTGGTGCTTATAATTGCATATTATTTTAGGTAAGAAACTGATAATATTGGTGTAATCTAGGTTTTTTTTTTTTTTGAGACAGAGCCTCAAGCTGTCCCCCTGGGCAGAGTGCTGTGGCATTACAGCTCACAGCAACCTCCAACTCCTGGGCTCAAGCGAGTCTCCTGCCTCCGCCTCCCAAGTAGCTGGGACCACAGGCGCCCGCCACAACGCCCTGCTATTTTTTTTGTTGCAGCTGTCATTGTTTGGCAGGTCCGGGCTGGGGATTCGAACCCGCCACTTAGGTGTACGTGGCTGGCGCCTTAGCTAGTTGAGCTATAGGCGCTGAGCCGTAATCTAGGTTTTTAATAGAATTTCAACTCTTGATTCTGGGCTTGGTCAAAATGGATAGAGGGTATAATAGATAAGAGTATTCTAAATTCAAATTATTGTGATAGATGAGGTTACTTAGATGTAGCTTTCTGAGATGTTATTTGTAACATTAAAGCTAATTTATTATAATGACAATGTAAAGTTTGAGATGTGGTAATATATTAAACATATTTTTACCAAAAATACATTCATCCTAAAAAGTCTCTAGTATTTAGCACATCAGGTAAAGCTCAGTTTAGATACAATCACTTAAACAGTGAAATATGTACAGCTTGATTAAATTAATTAAATTAAATAAGAGCACAATTAATCATACGAAACCAAAAAAAAAAAAGGTGTCAAGTCTTCATCTGGGAAGCCTTAACTTCCCAGGTTAAACCAGAATATCCTGGAACTGAGCCAATGTCCAACTTTCATCTTAAAATGGTTCATTTGTTTCTGAAATGTGACTCTTTTGTGCAAAGAAAGTTCTAGAGTAGCCCTGGGGCTGAGGATAGAGTAGAAGCTAGGGGCATGGCCTGTGATGTGAGCTTTGTGGAAGTCATGTTTGGGATGTCCTGTAACTATCTGGGCAGACTGAGGCTCTGTCACTTACTCCCTGGCACTTCACACTTTAACTTGCCTGCTGGAAAATATTTCTTATCAAACATTTACTTGTGATAATTAACCACATTCTTTAATAATTACTGACGTTTGTGTTTTAAGCTGTATTCCAATGTTCATATTTGACACTGATTTTCTAACCATTAGAGATATTTAAGTAAAACTTGTAAATAAAAGAGACAAAATGAAATTTGACTTCTTTCAGTTTGAATACTTATTTTTATTTATTTAGTTTTTTGAGACAGTCTCACTATGTCGCCCTCGGTAGAGTGCTATGGCATAACAGCGTACAGCAACCTCAAATTCTTGGGTTTAAGCGATTCTCTAGCCTCAGCCTCCCAAGTAGCTGGGACTACAGGCGCCTGCCACAACACCTGGCTATTTTTTGGTTGCAGTTGTCATTATTGTTTAGCAAGCCTCGGCTGGGCTCAAATCTGCCAGCTTCGGTGTATGTGGCCGGCGCCCTACTCCCTGAGCTACAAGGTGCCAAGCCTGAATACTTATTTTTTTAAGCCTTAGGATACTAAATTAGGCCACACTTTGTTTTATTGCCTTAATTTGGCCATGGAAGATTTTAGGCTGCTCAGGAGTCCACCCCAAAGAAAAGTACACGGCTCTGCAAATTTTTGGCGTTTGCTGCCCACTCAGGAAGTCCTCATTTAGTGTTAACTGTGTGGGTAGGGACCTGAAAAAAAGTAAGAGAAAGTGAAGGCATTGGTTGTGAGGATCTCTACATACTCAATGGCAAGACCTGCTGGGATTTCATATTTAACTGAGCTTGTAACAACTTGTCAAGCCAGCTTCTGTGTTAATATGAAGTGCAGAGCCAGGTTTGGGAATAAGGTCTAGGCAGCTACCTAGATGGAACTGAAGACCCCTTCCATCCCACCCCCACTAACTGAGCTCTATTTCATTGCAAGACGAGTGACACAGCTCATTTATAAGGACTGTGCCAGCAGGTACTTAAAATGCAAATACAAATATTGACACTTTAGTGTGGGCAGGGGTGGTTAAGCTGGGCCTTGAGCAAATTTGGGGTAAGGAAAGATAGGGGAGTGTTTGGGGTTTGATAAGAATAATAGGAACCCTTTTAACATAATTGAACTGAGGCCCAGAGGTTGAAAAATACCCATGTCACAATGCTAGAGCCAAGATTTGAATCAAGACCGAAGTATTGTCCCAATATTGAGCTTTCAGAAGGGGATAATAATGCATGGAAAATCTCTTTTTGCACAATTTTGGCTCAGGGTGGGTGGTTGGGAAGAGAGGTTGGTGGTGCTGAAAGGAAGATGGAAGGCTTTTAGGGAGGGGGAGGGTTGCTGAGATAAAATAGTTCTGTTAACTTTTTTTTTTTTTTTTTTTGAGAGTCTTACTCTGTCGCTATGCCTGGCTAGTTTTTCTGGTTTTGTTTTTTTTCTTTTCTTTTCTTTTTTTTTTTTTTTTATGAGACAGAGCCTCAAGCTGTCCCCCTAGGTAGAGAGCTGTGGCATCACAACTCACAGCAACCTCCAACTCCTGGGCTCAAGCAGCGAGTCTCCTGCTTTAGCCTCCTAAGTAGCTGGGACCACAGGTGCCCACCACAATGCCTGGTTATTTTTTAGTTGCAGCCATCATTGTTGTTTGGTGGGCCCAGGCTAGATTCGAACCCACCACCTTAGGTGTATGTGGCTGGCACCTTAGCCATTTGAGCAACAGGGGCCAAGCCAGTTTTTCTATTTTTGGTAGTGATGGGACTCGCTCTTACTCAGGCTGGCCTTGAACTCCTGAGCTAAAACTATCCACCTGCCAGAGTGCTAAGATCATAATAGGCATGAGTCATGATAAAAA
>NW_003852546.1:2149909-2154316 GCF_000181295.1 Otolemur garnettii | reverse complement strand
CCCGCCACAATGCCTGGCTATTTTTTGGTTGCAGCCATCATTGTTGTTTGGCGGGCCCGGGCTAGATTCGAACCTGCCACCTTAGGTGTATGTAGCTGGTGCCTTAGCCACTTGAGCCACAGGCGCTGAGCCCATAGATTTAATTTTTATCTTTCATGTCTAGAGTTTTTGTTTCCATTTTACTTGATGCTACTAAATGCCCTTAAATGTTCCTCTGCCTGGTGACCCTCTGAATTTAAGTGGTCGGCTGGTGCTTCAAGCAGCTTCCTCTGGGATGAGCGAACCTTTACTGACTCCTGTGGGTCAGAAAAGTTATTGCACCATTAGCTCCTGACCATCTGTTTACCAGCAAGCATGACTTGGTCTAGGAATCACTAAGCTAAGGGAAAGCAATGGGGGTGAGGTGTGCTACGAAGACCAAGGTTGCAGTTCTGACTTTTGCTGTCAAAGGAATTAATAGTCTGGGGCATGTTACTTACCCCACCCTCTGGAAAAGTGGTGTGGAGGAGCTCTCCAAAGCCTCCTCTCAGATCTCAATTCTTCCTGCCTTTCCAGGATTCTGGAAAGCCCCCATGCTCCCAACCTCACACTCCCTGCAGCCAATGGACAGAAGGAATGTCTGCCCAAAGCTGCTGCTTTGTCCACCCTGCATGAGACTTGCATGCCCCAGGGCTAGGCATGTGGAGTTTGGGGTGGCCTCATCCAGGGCCACAATGGGACCAGTCCAGAGAAAGGAGCAAGTAGAGTAAAGAACAGGAACAGTCCAGTCCAGTGGGTCTGGGAATAGGGGCACCAGGGGCACTGTGGAGGAACGGATGGGAGTTGCAGGGAAGGTGAGTGGGGGCTACCCAAATGTGGCTAGGTGGACAGGGAGGAGCCCCCCGGTGACATCCTGAAACGGGAAAGTGAACAAGGTCATGCAGTGGCCTCAGGAAGGGCTGTGAGCACATCTTGCTTTTCATCAGCATGGAGGTGGCATGAGGGGGAGCAGAGCAGAAAGTCCTGCCTCAATCCCCTACTTGCCCTGTGGTGCTGCTACCAGGGCTTTGGGGGGGGGGTGTCGTTGTTCAGCTCCTCCTACCCCATCCCAGCTGCAACCTCAGGCCTCTCCCCCTGTCCTGCCAGATGCACAGGCTGATTTGGGATGAATGAGGAACAGGAGGACAGAGGGAGGAACAGATAGATGATTAAGAGAGGAGCAGATGAGGAGAAACCAGCAAAAGAGAAGGTGGTCAGAGGAGAGAAACCGTGAGTGGCAAAGTGGTAGGGAAAAGAAGCAAGGAGAGTTGGCAGGAGAGTCCATTGCCAGAGAGGGCAAGGGTGTGGGTGAACCGAAATGAACAATTAGCTAGAAAAGGAACACTACAGGAAGGGTGCAGGCCAGTCTCTGTTCTATCTTAGGGCTTGGGACGCAGGATGGGCCTGCATGGCAAGGTGAGGACGTTCTGTATAAGAAGGTTGTAGGGTTGGCTGAGCTTGGATCCCCTCCTCTGAAACAAAGCAGTGCAGAGATGGAGACAGGGAATGTTGTCAACAAGCCAGCATGCTCCTGGGCTTGTGGGAGGGCAGAGTGTCCATGGTTTACATGGGGTGCCAAGGACTCTTCTGGCCCTGCACTGGGCATTGTCCCAGAGGAATGGAGGAGCTGTGCCTCTTCCAAGCTCTGCCTGGTGGCTTAGTCACTAACTCCTGAGGGGTTGGGGGATTCTGTGGGTGAGACAGTGAGAGGCAGAGGCTGCCTCTAGATGTCGCCATCTGGCCATGCTGACACCAGCGGCTGTGGAGTGGAAGGCAAGTGTTCCTGAGATGAGGCCTTGAGGCCTGTCCCCAGCCCAAGTCAGGTCTCCCAGGAACGCAGCCAGATACACCTTCAGGAAGGCTCACAGAACTCTGAGTGTCTTCAGAGTTTGAAATGAGTATAGGGTGGGACAAAGACCTGCCCTGTGGTCACCCAGCCCTATCTTGTGGGGAAAGAGCTGCCAGTGTCCCAGACTGAGCCAGAGCCAGGTGACAGGAGAATGGCTGTCACCCTGACCAATCTCCCCCCAATTTGGGTGTTCCCCTCTGTGCACTGCCCCACCCTTTTCCCCTATCCTCCCTTCCCTGTTGCCTGTAGCCAGTCCCCCACTCACCCTTCTAAAGGCCATCTGCTCCTGACTACCCCTGTCTTAACTCCAAGAACAGTCCAAACCACCTGTATCTTCCCCTATCCCAAATGACAGCTGCCCCTCAAGTCAGTTCTACCACCATACAGCAGTCATTCTGAGCATGTCATTCCTCTGCTCAGAACCCTTCCATGGCTCCCTGTTACCCTTAGGATGAATACTCAGACTCCTCCTCCCCAGGCTGGCCTTCCTGAGCTCTACCTGCTCTCCAGATGCGTGTACTCAGCAGTTACACAGAGCTTTGTGTTCCTAGAATGCGCCAGGCCTTTGGCCTTGCTATTCCCTCCTCTGGAACAACTACCACATCACCCTCTGTCTTCGCCTGACTCACGCCTGCTAGTCAGTGTAACTTTTCTGAAGCATCAGCTGCCCTAGGAAGTGTCTCACTTTCTAGGCAAGACCAGCTGCCTCCTCCAGTTTTCAAGGCCCTGGGACCCCCATCACATCTCCTCAGATAGTTCCTGTCTATCTGATTGCCTACTTGGCAGCACCATGGACCCCCTCTGACTCTCCTCTGGATCCCCAGGGATCAGTCCAGTGCCTGGTATGAAGTAAACACTAGCACATGCATTTAAAATGTTAGGGAAGCCTAGGCACCATGGTTCATGCCTATAATCCTAGCACTGTGGAAGGCCAAGGCGGGAGAATCCCTTCAGCTCAGGAGCTCGAGACCAGCCTGAACAAGAGCGGGACCCTGTCACTTTTAAAAATAGAAAAATTAGCCGCGCATTGTGGGGAGCACCTACAGGCCCAGCTAGTCGGGGAAGGCTGACGCAGGAGGATCTTTTGAACCTAGGAGTTTGAAGTTGCTGTGAGCTCGGGCAAGGCACTCTAGCCTGGGGCAACAGTGTGAGACTGTCTCAAAAAAATAAAATAAAATAAAAATAAAAGGGCAGTGCCTGTAGCTCAAAAGAGTAGGGCTCCATATGCCAGAGGTGGCAGGTTCAAACCCAGCCCCAGCCAAAAACTACAAAAAAAAAAAGGTGTGTGTGGGGGAATCACATTAAGGAAAAAAGAGAGAGAAAAGAGAAAGGGATCTGTTTTTCCACACAAGCGAAAGTCATCTCTTCCAAGAGCTGGGCCAGGGCCTGGTTATCCCTGAGATGAAGCCTGGAGCCCTCTACATTTTGCTACTTGTGTTTTTTTAGGATGACCATACATTCCTTGACACTCCTCCTGTCAAGCAGTGGGATCCTCCCCCCTCTTGAATCTGGGTGGCCTTGGACTTGCTTATCACTGATAACATTATGGTAAGTTCTCATTTAACTTACCATAATGTCAATTGCTTCTTGGAAACTGGGACTTTAACCAGAACAATGTAAAAAGAAACCAGTTGTCCTATAGTTTAATTGATACAAACAAGAGTCAAGTCCCTGTAGCATTCTTCTGGTCACAAAAACATCATTAAATTTCAAAATGAGCCCCAGGCTTGGTGCCCATAGCTCAGTGATTAGGGCACCAGCCACCTACACTGGGGCTGGTGTGTTTAAACTTGGCCCTGTCCTGCTAAACAACAATGACAACTAGTACCAAAAAAATAGCCAGGCACTGTGGCAGGCACCTGTAGTCCCAGCTACTTGGGAGGCTAAGGCAAGAGAGTTGGGTAAGCCCAAGAGTTTGAGGTTGCTGTGAGTTGTGATGCTATGGCACTCTACTGAGGGTGACATAGTGAGTCTGTCTCAAAAAATAATAAAATAAATAAATAAATAAATGAAGACCCCCCCCAACTCTTCTAATATTAAACACTGACATAAATATGAGCTATGGGTGTCACAAGCTGGTCATCTTGAAGCTGTGACCAACTAAGAACAGACAAGGGCACTGCGTTGGGAGCCGTGCCTCTCTTTGATATACAAAAAAGGCTGGGCCTTAATTTAGATTACAGGTTGATGATCCAAAGTGCTGAACAGCCCTACAGGACTCCTGCTCGATGCCATGCTTTTGAAAAAGAATGGATAGAATGTTCACATGGAATTGGTGCTATCTGGGCAGAGAAAGAGTGCAAGATAGAATTTGATGATTTCATAGAATGTATAACTCGGCTGAAAACGATTCAACGCTTGAAAGCCATCAAGAAACAGCAGGATAAGCTAATAAAGGAAGGGAAATATACCCTCCACCTCACCACTTGGGCCAGGAGGAGCCTAGGCCCTGAACAGAGAGCAGCAGCTGATGGCTTGAGGCTGATTTTCATTCTCCACTGGAAAGTTTGTTTACTGAAAACTTCTTTTTTTTTTTTTTT
>NW_003852546.1:2148668-2149681 GCF_000181295.1 Otolemur garnettii | reverse complement strand
GAGCCTGAAAACTTCTTTATCAAAGTATGTAAAAATAAAGGATTGCTCCATCTTGAAAATAAATAAATAAATAAATAAATATGAGTTATGCATACATTTAAGAAAGATCAATAGGTGGCACCCATTGCTCAATGGGGAGGGCGCCGGCCACATACACCAAGGCTGGCAGGTTCAAACCCAGCCCGGGGCCAGCTAAACAACAATGACAATTGCATTGAAAAAAAGAAAAGAAAGATCAATAAAAACAAGTATGAGAACAACTTACCCATTTATTCCAGTTCAGAGTCACTGATGGCCAAAGCCTATCCTGGCAGCTCAGGATGCCATCCCATCTCAGGCTGCACTCACACCACACACAGCCATGTGAACATGCCAGTGAACCAAATGTACACACCTGTGGTATATCATAGGAAACCAGAGTACCCAGAGAAAACCCATGAAGACATGAGAGAACACGCAAACTCTACACAAGTAGTGCCCCTGGCCTGGAATTGATATTTTTTAAATTAGTGTTATAATGATGTTGAATGGAACGATGTTCCATGTATATTCAAGGACCTGCTCTCCAGCAAAAGTGACACTGTGGGCCATGTCTGTAGCTCAGCGGGTAGGGCGCCAGCCACACTGAGGATGGAGGGTTCAAATCTGGCCCAGGCCAGCTAAACAACAATGACAACTGCAACAAAAACATAGCTGGGTGTTATGGTGGGCGCCTGTAGTCCCAGCTACTTGGGAGGCTGAGGCAGGAGAATCACTTAAGCCCAAACGTTTGAGGTTGCTGTGAGCTGTGATGCCATTGCACTCTACCAAGGGCAGTATAGGGAGACTCTGCCTCTGACTCAAAAAAAAAAAAAAAAAGAAAGAAAAAGCAACACCATGGACTGTAACTGGTTAATATGGTAGTTACATAATTATGTTACAAGGGGCTTTATTATACTAGTCACTGTACTAGCATTTGTTACAATTTTTTTTTTTTTGAGACAGAGCCTCAAGCTGAGCCCCTGGGTAGAGGG
>NW_003852546.1:2108543-2147871 GCF_000181295.1 Otolemur garnettii | reverse complement strand
GGTTGCTGTGAGCATGATGCCATGGCACTCTACCCAGGGGGATAGCTTGAGGCTCCATCTCCAAAAAGAAAAAAAAGTGAGACTCTGTCTCAAAAAGAAGAAAGCACCTTCATGGACACCCTCCCATCACTGCCCCTACCACCCTCCCCTGCTTCCAAGGAATCAGAAAAATGTCTCAGCCTTTTCATGATGTGCAAAGCCAAGAGTGATCTGACCCTGTCCACCCTTCGTCCTCATCTCCCACCTCTTCCACTTGTGCTTCAGCCACAGACCTGCTTCCAGCCATGGAAGTCTCCCCTGTTGGTTGGACATAGCAGGGACTTAATTCATTGTGGTAATAAACTGGGTCACATTTGTGAGGATATGCTCAAGCCTGGTGCCATATTGAGCACTTTACATATATGATTATCTCGTTTAATCCTCACACAACCTTAAGAGCAAGTATTATTAACCCACTTTACAGTCAAAGAAGCTGAGCCTGGAGATGTACAATGATGTGCTCAAGGTCACAAAACTAGTAAGCGCAGAGCCGAGTTTCCAACCATGGTGTCTGACTCCAAATCTTCTTAGTAATCATGCACTTCTGCTGCTTATTTATTCGTTTGATAAAAAGCATGCTCTACTTGCTCCTCAAAGGCCTGGCAGCCACTTAGAAAGGAGTGAGCTATTGGTCCAGGGAAGCAATCTAATAGAAGCCGGGGAAATACTTAGCAAGATGTGAGTTGGATGGAGTTGGGGGAGGTTCCACCCAGGGGCGGGACCTCTGCCTATGTCTGGAGTAGGGAGCTGTGTGGATGCAAACTCCAACATAGGTCAAGCCTAGCCCTTGGGGCCTGAGGGTACGAGCTCAGGGGTGTCTGCCTCAGTAAGGCAAGAGTGGAGGGGCCAGCAGACCATAGCCTGCCTTATTCTCCTGACCCTATGGCCCTGGGCTGGTCTCTGATCCTGCTCCCTGCCCTGGGCCAGGGACCTCTGGCGTCAGAAGGGGCCTAGAACTCCTCAGATACACAGTAAGGCCTGCCCTACCACCCAGCACCTATTAGAATTTATCTCAGATGGAGAGAGAGGATGTGGAGGGAGAGAAGAGAGAGCCAGAGAGAGTCAATTGCAAAAGGGAATTTGAACAAAAATGGTTATGACATTGGCATTTGTAAGAAAGAGAAACTGGGCTCGGCACCTGTGGCCCAAGTGGCTAAGGTGCCAGCTACGTACACCAAAGGTGACAGGTTCGAATCCAGCCTGGGCCCGCCAAATAACAATGATGGCTGCAACCAAAAAATAGCCGGGTGTTGTGGCGGGTGCCTGTGGTCCCAGCTACTTGGGACGCTGAGGCAGGAGACTTGCTTGAGCCCAGGAGTTGGAGGTTGCTGTGAGTTGTGATGCGACAGCACTTTACCCAGGGGGACAGCTTAAGGCTCCTGTTTCAAAAAAAAAAAAAAGGAAGAGAAACTGGTCCCTGCTGACATGTACTGTGAGATGCTAGACAAAGAGATTCTGGTGCATCCATCCTGGTAGACTTTAAAAGTAATTGAGAAAAGAAAAAGTGATGGTGGAAAATCTTTATAGTTTATTTGACAAGAAACTGATAATTGGAAATACTGTAAATTGGGGGGTCAGCTCACAAAACAGAATGTATAGTGTGACCCAAGTTGAAACACAGCCCTCATGCATACACTTCCACCAACTCCCTTGTGACTTACCCCATTGGCCAGTGGCTGGTGGGTGGAGGAGGGGCGTGTGACTATCTTGGGAAGGAGATGACATCACCCCAAGCCTGGCTGATTTAGAACTGGGTAACTTTTTCCACCCATATGGCTCTCAAAGGCTTCTGCACTGGCTCATAAACCTTGGCGCCGGCCTCAGGGTGGTGGGGGGCCATGCTTTCCTCCACAGGGTAGAGACAGAGGCCAGAATTTGATAGAGCACAGGTGCTGGAGAGGTAGAGTGGGTCTGGGGAGTCTTGGGGCCCAGCTGGGACCCTTCAAGAACTTTGATTCTAGCAGGTCTGGGTGTCCTATTACTCACTAGGAACATTCCAGAGACAGACACCTTGTGAAAAGCTGAGCCGGGTCCCTGGCTGTGCCTCTACGCGGAATATCTTGGGATTCCAATCAGCTAGCTAGGCCTTCCTAGAGAGGATATCCTCTGCTTCTGGACAAAACCCTGGTGGGAGTAGTTCTGGAGGGAAGAGGTCTGGCCTGGGAAAAGGATCAGGGTTCAATTCCAGCTCAGCAAATAACTAAATTCAGTTCAACTTGCCCCCACAAATCCTCCTGCCTCAACGCCCATCAAGCTGCCTCAAAGCTGTGCTTCAGCCTTAAGGAAACTTTACAGTGTGTCCCAATCCCTTGAGCCCTCCACACCTCCTGGCCTTTATCCAGGCAGTTGTCACGCCAGGCTACCCTCCCCCTCTCCAAATGCCTTTGTCAACTCTCACCCTAAGCTGGATCAGGTCCACCTGTCCCCAAGTCAGTGTTCATCATGCTAGCTTGTCTGTGTTCGGCTGGGGTAAGTCTGAGGGTGGGGGCTGGGTCCATGGAAAATTCTAGGACATGCTGGATGAAGAAGAGGGCAGGCCGCTGAAAGGGATCAGAGGTCAGGAGGGGACCAACTGTGTGTTCCGCACTGTTCTATGCCAGGGCCTTGAGGGGGACCTACTAGATTCTGGCTCCTCAGACCCCATAACAAATAGCAAGAGAACATGGTATGGGGCACCCAGCCTGAGCCTTGTAGGCAAGAAATAGTAGCTGGGCAGAACCGGAGTGAGCTGGAGCGTCCCTTCCTTAGCCTGGGCCCTGGGCATCAGGGCCAGGAATGGAATTCTCCAGCTGGATGAAGCTGTTCTTGGAAAATCCCCACAAGCCCTTGCAGAAGCGTGCTTTTGCGCCTGACTGAGGCTCCTTCAGAGTTGGAGAAAAGGGGGCCTGTCTATTGCTGGACGACTCAGGCAAGATCCTTGCACTCTCTGAACTCCTGCACCTGGACTCCGGGACAGCTGAAGATTCACATCTGTCATCTTCACCAAATTCTCTCAGCCACCCTGAGAGGCAGGGAACAGGGTTCCCCTCATTTGAGAAGGAGGTAGACTCTTGGAGATGCCAAATACCTTGACACAGTCACATAGCTGAGGCAGGAGTTGAGTCCATCTGTCAAGGGTCAGCCTCCACATGATCCCAGGCCCCCATCTCCATGATTCAGGACCCCCAGCGGAGCAGAGTGAGCCTGCAGGCTGAGGATGTCACTTCCAGCTCAGTCCCACCTGACCTAGGCCTGGCCTGGCCCTGTGCCTGTAGCTCTCAGAATAACCATGCTGGTTCTGGGCACGAATTGCAGGCTATCACCTGGGACCTATTTTTGTCCTTCGGGTAACAAGGAAGCCTCACCTTGTGCCGTAACCACTTGGAGCTAGGTTGGAACATGTGACCCCCTAACTCCAGCTGATGTTGCTACCCTGCTGGGAAATGACCCCAACAGGGAAGGGGTGGCCTGGCCCAGCCACACTCCATTTCTCTCCCAGCCCCAGCTACTTCCCAGAATCTGGCTTCCCTTGCCCATCCCCTCTTCTTGACAGCTCACATCTGTCTGCACATACACACTATGACCAGGGTGCTGAGAACATCTTCATTTGTTCTTATACTTCATCACCAAGTCTTACACACCTGAACTGCCAGAAAATTCTTTCTCACATCTAAGTGTGGAAAAAGCTGTGGGTACAATCACACGCACTCTGAAAGGTCAAGTACCATCCTAGGGATCAACCCCAAAGCCATCATAGAGGTCATGATGCCTAGGGGTGGGGTCCATGATATATAGAGGAGCACCCCAATAGACTTACAGGGACCCCTTACTGCTGAAATAGGTGTGCATATGTATTTTGAGGGGTGGGAAGTGTCATGTCCTGAACCCAGCAACATGAGAAAAATTTCGGAAGAAAGACTGGAAGGAAATCTGATAAAAAATATTAGCGTATCAACAAAAACAAGAATGATTGCAGCTGTAAAGATAATAGTAACACCAGCTGTTTCATTTTTTTGAGGGCCAATTATGTGCCACCCATGTGCTAAGTAAGGGCTTTGCGTGTTTTATCTCAGTTAATCTCCACAATGTGTTCTTGGGGGGAGGGGTTGCCTGTGAGATGGTGTAGCCTGTGAGATGAGCTCTATAAATATGGTTGGTTTTTCCCAGGTTTGCAGCTTCCCTGAAGGTGGGTGGATGAACCCTCAGGCCCCATACACAGGGATGCTGTGCCCTCCCTGCCAGCATAGTTGGGTGTGAGAGGACATGGCTGCCCCTTGGGGATGCCTTCGGGGAGCCAGCCAGGGCCACTGAGCTAACCCTGGCCCCCACTTGGCCCCATTCCTCTAGGCACTGGGGCTGGAAATAGCAGCCGCTGGAGAGCTGACAATCAAAGGCCAGCTAAAAAAAGGCCCCTCAGTCTGGGCTCTGTCGAACACGGCTCATAGGGCCTATTTTGGGGGAGAGGGTGGCGACGTGTCAATGGAAAATCCATTGGGCAGGAGTTTCCAAAATGCTTTCTTCTCCCCACCCTGTCCCCCTACCAAGTGTGCATGTGCACACGTGTGCCTGCACACCCAATTTGCAGCCCTTAGCTCACCTTCCTGACGGTTGGGACCCTGTCATCTTTATAATAGCCCAGGAGAGGGAGGAGGACACTGAAGGTCAGAGAAGGCAAGTGATTTGTCCAAGGTCACCCAATTAGGATATGGGCAGGACAGTGCCAGGCTGGGCCCCTGTGCCTCATAGTGCAGGGATCTCCCATAGAAAAAGAGGCAGCCCCTTCACTAAGTTAACAAGCACAGGTTCCCTAGAGTGTCAAAATCTCAGTGATGGGAGCTGTATTCTGGGTTGAACTGGGAAGAAACTGAGGGTGACTTGTAGTCTTAAGGGGACAAGGGGAAGAAATAACACGAGAAACCCCCAGGCCAGTGCTGGTAGCACCTTGTCTGGCTATAGGAGAGGCAGCTGGAGGTGGGTTTCATCTGCAGTGAGCCCAGCCCCCATCATCCCTGTGACCACTTCACCCTTTGCCCTGCCCGGGCCCCCAGAGGCTGGCAGTCCCTGCCAAGTTTCCAGGGAATGTGTCAGATAAGGGGCTGGTGCTCATGACTCCCTCCCCGCTAGCCACTATCTCTGACCCTACTGCCACAACTGCCATGTGGGCAAGAATAGCCACAGTTCTGCTGAGTGGCACACACAGGGACGCCGACACAGCAATGTCTTTAGGTGGGCAGCTCTGGTCCTCAGATTGAGGGAAAGGCTCCAGGTCCCCCTCTCCATCAGTTCTAGCCCTATCCAGCCCTCCCCCATTCTGAGCCTGAAGTCCCACCACAGCTTATGGTAAACCCCCAAGCTTTGCCCCTGCTGCTGCTGTCTTGGTGGGTTGTGGGAGACCTGACAGGGACTGTGTCATCTTGCTGATCCTGGTTTGGGGCCTGGGCCCTCCCCTCCACCAAGGAGCTATAGAAGAAGGAGCTAGACATTGGCTCTTGTCTGGGCCCACAGGCAGGACAAGGTGGCACTGCAGCCCCTGAGCCTAGGAGACAGGTAGCTGAGATAACCTCAGGCTGGCCTGGCTTCTGAATGTCCCATGAACTCTGAATCTCTGACTTTCTGGTCAGTGGCAATGTGATAGGATGAGGGCCCCCATGTGCCCCAGGTAAGGGCCCCTGGAATATGACCACAGGGTGCATGTGGGCTCCCTGTGGGAGTCTCCTTGTGACACATCTTGAGTGTGAGGGCAGCTGCATTACTCTGAAGGGAGAGGTTGTTGCCATGGAACTTGTGGTGAGTATCTGTCACTGTGACGCTGGAAGGGAGAGATCCAGGGAGCCTTGTCTTTGAGTTCCCAAGTGACTGTGACACCTGGAGTAATCAAGGCAGCTGAATTCCCCAGGCCTCACATTAGTGATCCTTGCAACTCTTACAGCCTAACTCACTGTATGGCCCCAGAAACTGGGACACCACCCCCACCCCGCCTCTTGCCCCTGTGCCCTTGCTCTCATCTCCCCCCGTACTTAGGTGACTCTTCCTTTGACCCTTAGGCCTTCTTCCTGTCCCCCCACCTCACTCATCTACACAGGTCCTGGAAGGAGGTCAGGATGCTAGGGAAGAGGAGGAAGGATGGGCTGAGGTGAGCTCCTTGCACACTCACACATCTTCAACACAGGCACCACACAGAACAAATGGCAGCACGCGCGCACACACACACACACACACACACACAGAGGTGCCCACAAACACCTGCTAGAGTGACAGGGCAGCCCAAGGATTTCCTAAGCTCAGTCTCCCAATACTTGCTGTGCTAAGCAGGCTCCCCACACTCCCTGCAATCCTTTGGGTCCTCCCATGCCTCTGAGGCCCTCTATTAGAAACTGTCATCCTGGCTCGGCGCCTGTGGCTCAAGTGGCTAAGGCGCCAGCCATGTACACCCAAGGTGGCGGATTCAAATCTAGCCTGGGCCCGCCAAACAACAATGACGGCTGCAACCAAAAAATATATATATATAGCCCGGCGTTGTGGCGGGCGCCTGTGGTCCCAGCTACTTGGGAGGCTGAAGCAGGAAACTCGCTTGAGCCCAGGAGTTGGAGGTTGCTGTGAGCTGAAATGCCATGGCACTTTACCCAGGGGGACAGCTTGAGGCTTCTGTCTCAAAAAAAAAAAAAAAAAGAAAGAAACTGTCATCCCAATAGGAGGATTTCTGCGGGAGAGACCAGGGGAAGAACTTCTGCCCTGAGACCCAAGCTAGAGTCCCTGGGCTGGTGGGTGTTGGTAGCCTGGAGGATGTGGGGTCCCTAAGTCTCCAAGATGGTTTCTTTCTTCCTGAGTGAGGGCCAGACTGACCTCTGGGCCTCTTGCTTCAAGAGCTCTAATCGCTGGGGCTGGAAAAAGTTTAAAAATATCCTCTTGTTTACATTCTTTCCAAGCCCGCCTCCCAACCCTCAGTGCTGGATCCTTTTGATCAGAGGCCCTGTGCCTCTGGAGGGGACCTGGGAGGGGACCTGGGAGAGGGGCAGCATGAGGACCCTGCTGGGGCTGATCCCTCCACCACCCCCCCCCAGCCCCAGACCAGTCAAAGCCTGTGAGACCCCTCACCATTGCAGAACCAGAGAACACAAACATGGGAAAGGAGCCCCATCAAGAAGGAGTCCCCCAGCAAGTTCAGGTGGGGCAGGACCTGGGGGGGTTCTCCATACTCCCTCCCAGGAGCCTGGGCCTCATGAGGCTTCTAGGAACTTTGTTTAAGTGCGAGGCTGTAGGCATCAGTAGTAAACTCCCCCCAAATCTCTGGATTGGGGAAAGCCACGTTTATTGAGCTCTGTACTAAAATGAGTTTTGCATGATTTTCTCATGCACTTTCCCCAACAATCTCATGAACAGAGGCCTGTTTTATTAACAAGTAAACCAAAGCTCAGGGAGGTGAAGCAATTTACCTGGGAACACACAGTAAGGATGAACAGAACATGGACTATGGCTCACATGCTCTTCTGCCCATACTGAGCCATCTTCCCGACCTCACCCTAGCAGGATCTAGGCCCTGCCTGCAGAGCAAGTCCTGCCTCTCTAGCACGAATCACTACAAGCTCTCACTGACCCACTGCCAAGCCTAAGAGATCAGTGCCAGCTTCGTGTCTCTCTCCTTCTGTGACCCAGGATGAGCCACATCCCCTCTCTGAGGCTCACCTTCCTCTATAGAATAGGGATAAAATTACAGGAGGGGTTTATGTCCACAGATGCTCAGGGAAATAGCCCTTGGGATGCTGCCCGTAGCACAGTGGGTAGAGCGTTGGCCATGTACACTGAGGCTGGTGGGTTTGAATCTGGCCTGGACCAGCTAAAACAACAATGACAGTTGCAACAACAATGACGAGAACAACAAAACATAGCCAGGCATTGTGGTGGACGCCTGTAGTCCCAGCTACTTGGGAGGCTAAGGCAAGAGAATCGCTGAAGCCCAAGTGTCGTGAGCTGTGACGTCATGGCACTCTACCCAGGGCAATAGCTTGAGTCTCTGTCTCAAAAAAAAAAAAAAAAAGGAACTGAGCCCTTGTTCCTGGAGAAGGGCTTGAGGATCTTGTGGTAGCTCCAGCACTAACTCAATCAGGGAGTGGCCTAGGGCCTGGAAGCCTAGGAAGAAGCCCTCAAGAAGAGGTAAATGAAGAAGCTTTCATTTACCCCAGTATCCTTTTTTGTCATCTACCCTTTCCTTTTTTGGTCCCCTACCTACATGCCCACCACCCACTCATCCACCTTACTACCAATCCACCCATTCACCCATTCACCTAGCCATCCATCTATCCACTCACCCACCTATCCAGTTATCTATGTATCCATCCATCCAGTATAGTACTCTGGATCCTCAGTCCAGCTCAGGCAACACATCTTACTGACTGATGAACCTAAGAGGTTCCCTCCATCTCTGTGCAATTTACCTTCCCACCTATACAAGCAGGATCTGGCCTGGGTGCTTTCTAAGACCCTTCTGGGGGATTCTGTGGGAGCCCAGCTAGAGATTGTAAACACTTACAGAGAGGTAACATGGACCTTGGCAAGACAGTTCTATCTTGTGCCCTGGTTCCAAGACTCCCAATTACATCTCTTAACTTCCCTGATGTTCAAGATCCTCCACTAGAAAATAGGGAAATATGCTGTCCTTGTAGGTTGATGAGAGGATTAGATGAAATGCTACCTCCAAAGTTTTTTTTACAGACTGAAGACTTTGGAGAGAGTGCAGGCTGATCAGAGGACTGGGGAAAGAGGCAGGGAAGGCCTGGTTGGGCTAGGGTAACCGGCAGAGCCTCCAGTGGGAGTGATTTGGGCCAGCCCCAGAGTTCACCCCCTGAGCTGGGGATCCTGGATGAGTGTCCTGGCCTCCCTCAGTCCAGCCAGGTTGCCCAGCCCCATCTCTCTCAGCTGGGCTTGGACCCTCTCCCAAAGAATCTGCCAACAGTGGAGAGATTATCTCCTAAAAATAGGGCTTGGGCCCCACAGAGGTTGTTTTTCTCCCTTCCCCATGATTTACCATCATCAGCTCAGGGTGCCTGGGATAGTAAGTTCCCCTCTGTCTCCCTAGAGATCATTGGGAAGGAGTCGTGGGGGATCAGCATATATCTAGGGTCAGTCAAGTGTCAGGGATTGGAGGTCAATCTGGAGGTGTGGTCAGGGTTCAGCAGGGCAACAGGGACATGGCTTAATCTGGGGCCAGGGGCAGGGGTTCAACCCAGATAGGAGCAGCTATAGGATAAACCATGGTGATTCCTGTCCCTCCCCAGTGGTGTCCGTCTGAGGGATTCCCTGCTGTGACTTTCTGTAGAGGTACCCACACACTCACCAGCCTGTGTGTGAAACACAGAAGTGCCCTGGAGCTGGAGCAGAAGGACAAGTCTCCAGCTTCACCTCTCCTGTCCCAGCCCTGTGGGGCCCTCTAGACTCCTGTCCAGACCCCTCTGCCCATCCCTGTGTGCAGGTGACTCAAGCACAGGGACACAAGGTGTTCCCGCATGAGCAGAAGACACAGACTCATAGGTTGTGCCTATGACACAGGAAGACACAGAAATGACACCCTCAAACACACCTCTTCTCAAAGATGCCACTTGTCAACTATCACCTGCACAGAGTTAACCCACCTGGGGTCTATGGTTGGTAAGCTCTGGATGCCCAAGGAAATGACCTGTCTTGCTGAGACCCCAAGATCTCACCAAGAGCCCATGTGATACCCCTATATCCTTCTTCACAGGGGTCCCCAGTCTTGTTCTTCGAGCCCCCAGACCCTTTCTGAGCATCAGGAGATGGGGAAGGCAAGAGGGGTCAGGTGTGGCACACTCACACACACAGTCACACGCACATGTGCACACTGGAACATGGGCAGAACAATCCTTAAGGCCCAGCCCAGTTCTCTGAGGTTTTATTATTCGACAAATGTGCTGCCATTTGGAGCACTCCCACGGGCAGCCCATAAAGTCTGTGTTCAGGCTCTGGGATGTTTCTGGTTATGGTGCCTCCACCTGAGGGCAGGTGGTAGGGCTTCTACTCTGTCCTGGCCACTGCTGGATCTCCAGTGCTGGGCCTTCTCACAGTTCTTCTCAGATGGCGCTAGAGGCCAAGCTCCCAGCTGGGAGTGCCTGGACCATTCAGATGGCTGCTTTCAGGGGCATGCTGTCCGCTGGCTGATCTAGGTCCTTCTTCCTTGCCAGGGACAAGTGGGTGAAGATGAGGATGAGGAATAAGCCTGAGGGGCCCAAGAGAGATGGATCAGCTCTCACAGGAGGCTGTGGGACTGCTTATCATGAGGGACACCCTGCCCTTGGTATTGATTTAATAAACAGAAGAAGTTCCTGAGGCTGAGCTGAGTATGATTCTGGTCCTGGTGCTTAGATAAGTTTGACTACTTGGCCTGCTTGGTCCTCTCCAGACCCTCACCCCCATGAGACCACTCCAGTACACCTCAGCCGCTAAAGTCCCCTTCTCTGTGGGACAGTTTGGGTGGAGCTCATCTAGGAGCCTCTGAGTTGTTTCCATGGACCTCCAAGAGAAAGGCACATCGTAACATGAACCAGCAAGGAAAACATTTAAAGGGGCTGAAAAAATAAAGGAGATGGACAGGGTGGTTGAGACTGAAGGAATTAGGCTAGAAAGACCTGGGCTCTGCTGCAACCTGGCTGTGAGCAAGTCACTTAACCTCTCTGAGCCTCAGTGACCTCCTCTGCAAAGTGGAGAGATGCCCGAAACTACCTCACAGGGTCATAGGAATTACTATGCAGTAATTCACATAGTGTGTGTGGCATGGACCACAGAGTTATGTGCCATCAGGTAACAGTAACGCAGTTATCAATGATGAAATAATGACTATAACGACAGTGGGAAAAAACATAATGTCTAGAAGAGTTGGGGGGGTCTTTTTTCAGACCTGGGGGCACCATGGGGACAAGGGATGCTGTTTATTTGGAGGCTGTGGCTCCGATCACCCATCACCCTCCTCCATGCACGTGCCCTGCCTCCTTACCTATCACTGCCAGGGTGCCCATGAGAATGCCCACTGCCGACAGCTTCGTGGGCATGCCCTTCAGGCGGCCCACCTTGCGCATGCACTGCCCCTCCACGTTGCAGCGACACACAATCACTGGGGGGAGAGGGAGAAAAATAAGGGTGGTGTGGGAGTCCCCAGCCTGGCCAGCCGGCTGATAAATGTGCTTTTGTGCACGTGTGTGTGTGTGTATGTGAAGGCACATGTTCCTCTGCATTTGTGCCCGGGTGTACACAGGTCTAAGTGCCTGGCTGCAGTTGTGCAAGTGTGCACTGGCCCATGCTGTCTGTGTGAGCCTGCACCGTGTGCACCCAGCCTGTCCCCCTGCATCCCAGTGGTCCCCTCAGGCACTGAAGGCTGCCAACCTTGCCTGCACTAGAGCCCCAGCCTTACCTCGAACCAGGAGCTGCCACATTTGGGCATTGTGTTTGACCACCACTGGGACCATGTGTTCACGTGGCTCCACCCAAAGCAGGGCCAGGGTGAGGTAGGCATGGGAATCTGTCAGGAAAGTGGGCAATGACCAGGGTCACTAGCCTAGACAGACCCTCTGGTGGGTGCCCTCTAGGCAGAGACCCACCCCCACAGTGGAAGGGCTTCTCTATTCCAAGTGTCCTCCACACTTCAGCCACCCATCCTCCCTCCCTTCCCCCATCACACACCATTGAGAGGCTGCAGGCGCCAATCCCGCTGCACTGTGGGGTTGGGCCCAAGAGCAAAGCTATAGGGACCATGCCCACTGGCCAGGTCTGGATCCTCCCTGGGTCCACTGACGATCACTCCATGGTCCTGGCGGGGCGTGCAGAGGTGTCGGGAAAGCACAGGGGCTGGAGTCAGGGCTGGGGCAGGAGGGGCCTTGAGGAAGTGGATGACGAGGGTTGCAGAAGTGCTCAGTCTTGGCTCATCTGCAGAGGAGGCAGTGCTGAGCTGGGCCGGATGTTGCTGGGGTGGAGGTGAACTCCGGAATCCTGGGGCTAATCTGTCTCCCCACAGTCCACAAGACTTACCCTGCCACTCTCCCTCCATTCTTCTATCCATCCCTTATCATCCCCATGCCAATGTGGAAATGCCTGTACCACAGCCCACCTTGGGCTAAAGCCTGCCTCTCTGCCTCCCTGACCTCCCCATTCACAGGCCAACTCTTCCCCTGTCAGAGCCAGTTCAGAGCTCAGCTTATCTCCAGGCACACTTGCCCCAAAGATGGCCCCTGGCCCTCCTTCCAGCTCCTTACCTCTGTACCTCCTCTGCCTCCAGCCTGGCCCTGCGGTGATACACTGAGTGGCCCTCCTGGGACTAAGGTGCAGGGCTGGGACTTGTGATTGTCAAGCTAGGAGGCGGTAGGGGAGGGTAGTAGGAAAGGGTAGGCGGAGGCCAGGCCTTCCCACCTGGGGGGTAGACCCAGTCTCAAAGAGGGACACTGGATCCAGCTCCTTAGCCCTCCTTCTGCCTGGGGCTTAGGGGATGTGGGGAAGGGTCTTAGGGAGGGAACTCAGTCCTGCCCATCTGGCTGAGGTTTGTGCTCCCTCCTAGAGGGAGGTCATACCTACATGGCCATACCTGCATCCTGGGCCTCCACAAGCACTGTGTATGTGTCCCCAGGCTGGACATCCTGCAGAGACCGGGCTGTGTGCACCTCTCCAGAGACATTCCCAATGCAGAGCCAGCCCTCTGAGTCATTGACCAGGGAGAACCTAAGATCCCAAAGAAAGGGAGGGGTTGGAAGGCTCTGGGATACATATGGAGTCTTTTTTTTGAGACGGAGCCTCAAGCTGTCCCCCTGGGTAGAGTGCCGTGACATCACAGCTCACAGCAACCTCCAACTCCTGGGCTCAAGCCATTCTTCTGTCTTCACCTCCCAAGTAGCTGGGATTATAGGTGCCTGTCACAATGCTCAGCTATTTTTTGGTTGCAGCTGTCATTGTTTGGTGGGCCCAGGCTGGATATGAACCCGCCAGCTCAGCTGTATATGGCTGGCACCTTAGCTGCTTGAGCCACAGGCGCTGGGCCCACATATGGAGTCTTGCCCAGAATCCCCCAGGGCTGTGTGACCTGTTCAAGTCCCACACTGTCTCTGACACAGGAGCAGCAACAGTTCCCAGGTGCCCAGTCTCTCTCCCCAGCTTCAGGACTTGTGGTGGTGGTGGTAGGAGTGTTTCAACAATGGGTAACGTGACTGGAGAAGGGACTGTCAGAGTCTGGGGGGCTGGGTTCAACTTCACTAATTCCAGGTCACCCTGAAAAGGGGTTGAGGTATGTCAGAGCCTGGGAATAGCCTGTCTGTGCTACAGTGTGGATGGGAGTCAGAGAAAGGCCTGGTCTTCCCTCCAGGTGGTGAGGTATAACCTGAGCTCTCGTGGAGTCCAGACACAGGCCTCCATGCCCTGCCCAGTCTATCTAGCCCTCATGCCTCCCAGGGGACACAACCTAGGAATCAGCCATAGTTTGAGAAATAGTCCAGGCGATAGATTGTGGAAGTACTTTCTGAGGCCCAGGGGTCAGTCCTGGGGAGCCAGGGAGATCCAGCCCAGATAAGGGGCCAGGCTTTCTGCTTACCTGAGGGATCTGTTCATGGGATCTGCAGGCTGGACAGTCAGCAGGAGGAAACCAGCTGGGGTGCCGACTGGGACTGTGGTCTTGTAGCTGTCCTGATCCAACGTGGGGGGTGGTAGTACTCTTTCCACCAGCACAGTCACTGTGGCGGTGGCTCCAGGGCCAGGGCCTGGTCCCACCAGTTCTGCCACGTTCTGCACTACAACTATCACCTCGTGACTTGGAGCTTCCTCATAGCTGAGATTCTGGGAAAAAAGAGCTTTGGGTTACTGGTGGGCTGGAGCATAGTGCATTGTGCATGCACATGTGCACGCATGTGCCCCTTTACCACCTGCCCAGCCCTTTACCTTGAGGAGTCGGAGTTGGACGTAACTAGAGTCTGGCTCCCAAACCAAGCCGAAGACCCCTTCCGTGTTGCCCCCATCAATAGCAAACTTCATGAGGCGGAAGTTAGGCTCAAGGTCAGCATCAGTGGCCATGAGTGTGGCCACTAGAGTCCCAGGTTCCACATCCTCAGGAATGTTGATAGGCCCAATCTGGAGAGATGGGGAGGGGCAGTGAGCACCCCATCAACACCTGACCCAAGATCCCCTCCCCTGCATCTGCTTACCTGGGAAGTGGTGAACTCAGGAGCGTGGTCATTGACATCTGAGACTGTGACTGTGATCTCACACGTGCTGCTGAGGCCTGAGGTAGGAAAGGACTTACTGGTGAAGCCAGGATAGGAACTGAGGGGCCAGGAGACCTGGGTCACCATCAGGGCACTTACCACCCTCTGCTCCTGCTAGGTCAATGGCCAGCACTTGAAGCCGAGTGTTCTGGCCAGCTTGGAGTGGAACAGACCCCAGCGTCACACTGCCTGAAGTGGGGTCCAGCTCGAAGGCTCTCCCTGCTGTCCCCTCCTCAGGTTCAAGGCTCAAGAGCCGATACACAATGTGGGAATTGGGAGAGCCGGGAGCATCTGCATCCTCCGCAGACAGCCTAGTTACTTCAGTACCTACAAGACAGTACCCACCCAGGTGGAAGCCAGCCTGGAGGCCTTACCTTACCCACTCCTTTTTTGTGCTAAACCAAACGTGAGCTCTTGTGTGTGTCTTGGGGAGGGACATTGATATGAGGGCCTGACATTGAGCCCCCATGGCAGAGAAGAGCAAAATAGGGTGGTTTATAGAGACCCTCCCCCTCTCCCTCCCCCAGCCCTGATAAGGGACATAGCTCACCTGGGGGGCTGAGCTCAGGGATGCTGACTGGGGGGCCAGGTGGGGAGCAGACAGGCACATTGTCATTTTCATCCATCACCACCACACGGAGTTCCAGTGGCTCTGCATAGGCCTCACTATGGGAATTCTGAGCCCACACTTGCAGCAGGTACTATAGTGGGCAGTGGGGGAGGGGTTCAGGTCAGGCCTCTGCATTCTTCCACTGCTTCAGCATCTGTAGGGGATGTGACATCCCCCAACCCAACCGTACAGTGAGCAAGTACCCACAAGCCTACACCCTGGCTCCCCTCTCACCTCACCTCAGCCTGGGCTTCTCGGTCCAGCTCACTGGTCACGTAGAGTTTCCCCTCTGAGTCCACATCAAAGGGCCCAGGGGGCTGGATCTCCAGGTAATAATGCACATCCCCCCCACTCCAGTGTACCTGGGAAGGGGGACACAGAATGAGGGCACCTGGGTTGAGGGGTGGGAATAACCCTTGTCAGCCCTTGTGACCCAGCTGGTTCTCAGGGGAGCAGCCTGGTCTCCAACTACTATGTTACCCCAAGCAAGTTGCTGCCCTCCCTGGGCTTCAAGTCCAGGTAGAATCCTTCTGTGAAATGGGACACTCATTTGTGGAGGAAGCTCCATAGTGGGCTTGCCCTGGTCTAAGCCTGGACCCTGCCCAAAGTGCCTGAATGACCAGGTTATTTTATTTTCGGCTCTCTCAGCCTGGGCCTGACACCAGGGCATTCCTAGAAAAGGCCTGAGACATTCCTGGCCTAGGTGACAATCCCCATGGCATCAGGAGGTGGCAGCTGTTTTCCCAAGCCTCAGGCACACTAGGGAGGTCAGAGCACAGAAACACACCTATTAGAGGATGGCAGGTAGGAGATATAGGCCTGGTCCCAGGCCTTGAACACCCCACACCACAGTGGGAAGTGATGGGAAAAATGGAGGGAGGAGCAGAGATCAAGCTGGGTCTCAGAATCACCCTCCAAATATCCACAAGAATCAGGACCACCTTCACCATCCATGAGGCTGCATCTGCTGCTGATGGCCACTTACCTGGGCAATGTGGTGTGGGTAGGGGACTTTGAGATTCTCTGCCAGGTGGACAGGCTCTTGGGGCACCCAGGTATTCTCTACTATGGAGACATCTACAGTAGCTGTGGCCTGGTGGCCTGAGACCTGGTCACCCATGTCCTTGACCTGTACCAACAGCTGATAGGGCCCCTCCAGGGCACGGTCTAGGCTGGTGCTCCCTAAAAGGGGTAGGATGACCAGTTGAGCAAGAGGCCAGGGCATCATTCTGAGCAAAGTGCCAAACACAAAAGCAATCACATGGCAATTGTTCAGGATATTCTCTTGGTCAAAGGCTGGGAGGACTTTTTAGCACCATTGTGAGCATCCAGCCAGGACTTGACAATGTGCAGTCACTTCCATATCTGTCCACATAGGGAATGGTTGATGGGCTGAAGGAGTAGGTGGATGACGAGGATGGGGAGGTGGGTAGATGATCAGCTGGATGAATGAATGGTTGACTAGGTGGATGGATGGGGGTTTAGGTGCGTGAATGGGAGTGTTTGGATGAGTGAGTGTTGACAGATGGGCTGCAGGGGTGGTGTAGTGGGAGGTGGCTGGCTGGCTAGGTTGATGTCTGATTCACTTTTCTTTCCATCCCCAGCCTGTGGCTCTGGTCTGAGCTTCCAGATCCATATCTTTCCTGCCATCAGTCCTGGAGGTCTCCTGGCAATGTCCTAAGATATAACTCCAGAGACCACTACCATCCTTGTCCCTTTGGTCTGAGTCTACAGAATGTAGAACTCAGGCCCTCCATTTGTACTGTTCCTAGCCCTCCACACGTGGTTCTGCCTTGGTGGTCTTCTGCTTTGCTTCTGTCTCCACCTACAATGCCCTTTCCTCCACCTTTGCCTCTCAGGGCCCATCTTTTTCTTACAGCTCAGATGCCATCATCTCCAGCTTTCCTTGACCCTCCCTCCCCAGCACACCCAGCTCACACTCACCCTTGGGGCTGAGGGCCAGAGCTCCCAGCTGAGGCTCCAGCTGGAACATGTCTGGGGAAGGCTGGGCTGGGGCCTGGCTCAGGATGTGGAATCGCAGATCTGAGTTGGCTGTGCCTGGTTCATCCCCATCTGAAGCCTCGAGGAAGAGGAAGGGGATACCTAATGGGGGCGGGGAGGACATTGTAAGGAAAAGAGGGGATGGGGAGAGTCTGCCATGCCTCCCCTTCTCTCTCTGGTCCTTCTTTCCATGTCCGTGATGTCAGGACCCTGGCAACAGCATTTTTTCTCACTTCACAGATGAGGAAACTGAGGCCGAGAGTAGATGGGGAGTACAGGAATGGGACAGATATGGAAAAGGACAGCTTGGACCCTGGCTGTGCTATCCCTGTGCCAACTGTCTGGCCATCTCTTTGTTCTCTACCGTCCCATCAATGCCCACCTGACCTTGCTATAAGTTGGCTGCCGTGGTCACTCACCAGGCCTGGTGCCCTGGCTCAGCTGAGCTCTGTAGATGGCTTGGGAGAAATGGGGCACCTGGTCATTCTCATCCTTCACATGCACACGCACAGCTTGTGGGCCCCACAAGACATGTCCATCCACAGTCTCCAGAGTGACCTGGCACAGAAGAGTGATCAGTGTCTGGCCCTGCCTTGCCTGGCCTCCCCTGGCTGGCCCAGTCATACCTGTAGCTGGTACTCTGCCTGTTCTTCTCGGTCCAGGGCTCTGGTCACCAGCAGAAAGCCAGACTCTGGATCCACAGCAAAGAGGTCCTCAATTGCCCTGCCTGAGTCCCCTGACAGCACAACCTGGCCCTCAGCCTCCTCACGGGGCAGTGACAGCTGGTGGGGCAGAACAGAAGTAAAGGGAATCATGGCCAGGCCTGGGGGAAGCCTCCTCCACTGATGGCCTCATTATATATGTGAAGAGACTGAGTCTCAGAGATGATTGGCACCTGCCTGGGGTCACACAGCCAGTAAGCCCCAGGACTGAGATTCAAAGCCAGAGCTCTTTTCTCTGTACATTCTTCTTTTTAAGCTCTAAACCTCACCACCAATATTTCATTCTTTATTTAAAACTCTATGGCTCGGCGCCTGTGGCTCAAGTGGCTACGGTGCCAGCCATATACACCTAAGGTGGGGGGTTTGATTCCAGCCTGGGCCCGCCAAAAACAACAATGATGGCTGCAACCAAAAAATAGCCGGTTGTTGTGGCGGGTGCCTGTGATCCCAGCTACTTGGGAGGCTGAGGCAGGAAACTCGCTTGAGCCCAGGAGTTGGAGGTTGCTGTGAGCTGTGATGCCATGGCACTCTACCCAGGGGGAAAGCTTGAGGCTCTGTCTCAAAAAAAAACTCTACTATCTGCTGGGATTAAAATATTTTATTTATTTATTTATTTATTTATTTATTTTAGAAAGAGTCTCATTCTGTTGCCCCAGGCTAGAGGACATGGTGTCATAACTCACAGCAACCTCAAACTCCTGGGCTCAAGCAACCCTCTTGCCTCACTCTCCCAAGTAGCTGGGATTACAGGTGTGCACCACATGTCTGGTTAATTTTTCTATTTTTAGTAGAGACAGGGGTCTCACTCTTGCTCAGGCTACTCTCTTGAACTCCTGAGCTCAGGCGATCCACCGGCCTCAGCCTCCCAGAGTCCTAGGATTACAGGTATGAGCCATCCCATCCACCCCACTGGGATTAAAATCTTGTTGGTCATTCACACTATAGGTTGAGCATCCCTAATGTGAAAATCTGAGATTTTAAACTTTTGAGCACCAACATGATGGCTCCAGTCAAAAATTCCACACCTGACTTTATGTGATAGGACACAGTCAAAACTTAGTTTCATGTGCACAGTTATTTAAAACATTGTATAAAATTACCTTCAGGATATGTTTATAAGATGTGCACAAAACATAAATGAATTTTGTTTTTAAATTCGAGTCTCCTCCCCAATAATATCTCATTATGCAAATATTACAAAATCTGGGAAAAATTCAAAATCTGAAACACTTGTAGTTCCAAGCATTTCAAATAAGGGACACTTCACCTGTATAACACATAGTTACTCTCTGGAAAGCAGAGTTTGAAAGAGAAACAGAGGCTCGGCCCCTGTAGCACAGTGGTTACAGCGCCGTCCACATGCACCGAGGCTGGCGGGTTTGAACTCAGTCCGGGCCAGCTAAACAACAATTGCAACAAAAAAATAGCTAGGCATTATGGTGGGCACCTGTAGTCCAGGCTCCTTGGAAGGCTGAGGCAAGAGAATAGGTTAAGCCCAAGAGTTTGAGGTTGCTGTGAGCTGTGATGCCAGGGCACTCTACCAAGGGTGACACAGTGAGACACTGTCTCAATTAAAAAAACAAAAAACAAAAAAAGAAAGATAGAGAAACAGAATAAGAAAGAAGAAGGGTGTCAGCAGCACAAGCAGCAGGACTTAGCAGAGAGGGAGGGCAGCCATAGGCTCTCAGGCTCACCTTGGTCAGGTACAAAGGGAAATTTCCACCATAGTTCTCTGGGACTTCCACAAGCAGCTCTGCAATCTGGGCCTCAGGGAGCACCTGCGGAAGGATTCTGCCC
The DNA here is from genome assembly GCF_000181295.1 of Otolemur garnettii. Taxonomy (NCBI): domain Eukaryota; kingdom Metazoa; phylum Chordata; class Mammalia; order Primates; family Galagidae; genus Otolemur; species Otolemur garnettii. The sequence goes on along the minus strand of NW_003852546.1, from coordinate 2,128,480 downwards.
CTTCATCAAGCTCTAGGACCTCACAGAAGAGGGGAATTTCTGTCCCTTTCTTTGACCTGGCCATATCCCACCCACCCTCTAGCCTTTGACCTTCTGATTCCACAACAGGCCGGTAGCCCCAGCTCTGGACACCCCACCCCAAGACCAGCACTGTTCCTATGGTCAGTAAAATTGGTCCAGGTAGATTCAGGGGCAAGTGTGCCAACTCCCAAGGCCAGAAGCTGAAAGAGGGGCATGGGGTCCTGCTTACCTGGGGGATGGAGAAGCAAAGGAGCCATAGCCAGGCAGGGACCATGGTCAGTACAGGCCTGGGGGATGTGGGAGTGAGGTTGCCACCCAGATCAGAGGGTAGGGACTCCATCCCCTACATATAGCCAGAGCTGTCCCACCAGACACTAGATTTCACTCCCTCCCCTGTGAAAGGCCTGTGGCTCCCCATCACCCAGAGGGTAGCATGAAGCTCTGCTGCCAGCCTCACGGAAACCCCCACCCTCCCTCTTGGCTCTTGCCCCTGTAAGGATTCCGCTAGAGTTTTACCTCCAGACCTTTTCTTCTTCCTGTCACAACCTACCCAGCTCACAGATTCCAAAGTGGTAATTTTCCTAGCAGCCCCCCAAATCACAAAAGCTTGAAGCTAGAAAGACCCTGATGACTGTGAGGTTCACTTCCTGTAGTCACTTCGTGTTGCAGGCAAGACCTGAAGGGCAGAACCTGGCCAAGGTCACAGAGGACTTGACCACAGGATTCTTCCAGGAACAGTCTCTGGGACTTTCCTGCTTCCCACTGCCCCCCTCCAGATAAGAAATGCCTGCAAGGCAGAAGCCCTGATCTCATCTCCACATTTTCTGGCACTCAGCATGGAGCTGGGCACACAGGACCTTGACAAACTGACAACTACTTTAAGATGGATCCCTGGGAACTCTTCCCCAGATGGGGAGAACAGGGCTGTGTTTCTCCTCCATCCCCGCCAACCCCAGCCTCAGACCTGCCTACCCCGCTGCTCCCAGGCCCTCACCCGCTGGTGCCAAGGCTGGCTCCCTTGGTCCAGCCACCAGGCAAGAGGGCTCCTTCTCCAAGGATCTCTGGCCAGGCCGGGCAGGGTGGGGTAGGGCAAGGCGGACGCTTGAGCTGGTAGGTGGTTCAGCCTCACTTGTTCAGAAGTGGAAAACACCACTGGGTCCACAGTTGCAGGCCTGGCTCCACCCAGCCCCCCAAGTTACTCATTGACTTTGGAAAGCTGGGTGCTGCTCAGCCTCCGTGACTGCCAGCCCAGGGAGCTGGGCAAATCATTGGCTTGGTGCTCTCTCCACCTCAATACAGCCAAGTGGGTAGTCCTTGGCCCTCTGGGCTTGGACACTACTTCTGTTTCTGTGGCTCCAGACTTGGTCCCACTCCTCCCTAACGTTCCAGCGTCTGCAGCTGCACCTCTACTGGCTCTGTTCCTTTTACGTGGCATACTCTTCCCACCCCTTCATCTGTGCGGTGAGTACCTGCTCATGCTTCAGTTCTCAGCTCACATATTCCTCCCTCTAGGAAACTTTACCTATCTGGTATTCACCATCTGGAAGGCCCCCCATGCCATGTGCTGCCTCTATAAATGCACAGAGGACACCAGATTACCACTGCCTATCTTCCATTAGACTGGGAACCCCTCCAAAGCAAGACTCAGCAATGACCTGGCTCTTGCCTTGCCCTAGCAGCTCCTAACTGGCTTGGGGAATTAAGACAAGGAGTCAGAGGTTGCAAAAGATGGATCATGACCTGGACCCGGTATTTGGGGCGCTAGTTCACCCAACAGTGGGACCAGTAAAGAGGTGGTTAGCATCCTGGGAGCTCCCCTGTGTTCTCTAAGCCCTCCTACTAGCCACTTAGCACCAACAGGGCTGGGACAATGGTCTGTCTTCTGCCCCTGAGAGGCAAAGACAAGATTAAACCAGCTCAGGTGACCTTGAGGAAATGGTGGGACTGACCATGAGCCCTTCCCCCAGTGAGGCAGCCAAGCAGAGCCAGGAGAAGCTTCTGGGGCCTGGGAGAAGGGGAGGAGGAGAGAGAGTGGGAAGGGTGGGAAGATCCTGGTCTCTAGGACTTTCTATCCTTGAAGCTGCCCATGTTCTCCCCGAGGTCTTCCCCACTGTGTATCTGGTGAGTCTCCCTAGGCCAGTACCCCACTTTGTCACATGCTGAGTGTCTGCCTCAGGGATCCTGCAACAGCACAGTGCAGGCATATTAGGGGGTGCCCAATATTGTTCTATTGGTCCCAGCACTGCTCTGAGTGCACACTTTCATTACTCCACCCACCGCATTCTGAAGGGGCTTTGTCCCCATGTCACATACTTGGGTACAGGAAGGCTCTAGTATCCTCTTCAGCCCTAGGGACTCTCACTTGCTCTCCACATGCCTCAAAGCGTGTTAGGGGGAGGAGGGGAGCTGTAGCTGCTCCCAGCATTACACCGCCCTGGGGAGCACGTGGGTGAGTCCCAGTGCACACAGAGAGGCAACCTTCAAACCTCCTCCTGCCATTCATTGAACAAGCTGTGGTCAGGATTCTAACCAGGTTGCAAGGACTCTCCTGGGTGTGTGGAATGAATAAATTGAACTAAAGCAGGAATGTATGGACCCCTCCCCAAACCTGTTATTAGTGAGAAGAAAAAAAAAAAAAGGTATGTATAGACCCTGACTCAGAACCTTCTAATAGACTGCCCTCATTGTGTCCCAGGCTGCCTCCAGGCTTAGGAGATGAGCAGACACAGCTGTACACCAGTCCCCACTCAGCTATTTCCATCACCAAATGGGGATGATCATTCCTGAAACCACAAAGTTCAACTCCTAACGAGCACCTGTACCAAAGGTGAGGGAGTCATAGGCTCCTGGGCACACAGTGGCAGACCTCTCATTCTAGGCAAAGAGCTCCATGGAGTTATTTCCACCAAAATCAAATTAGCCAATGCTGATCATGTAATGTTTTGGCCCGCCCCCTCAGTAGCCCAACTTCAGCCAAGAGATGTCATCAAGTCTGCCTCAGTGTGCCTCGCTTATATCCATGCTGAACAAAACATCCCACAGAATCTCTTAAGTCCCTCCCTTGACCCCCACCTCAGTTGATTCCCAGCCCCTCAGGAGGGAACAAGGCAGAAATACCAGTATGGAGCTGGACTTGGGATTACTGCTTGGCTGTGAGACCCAGGGCAGGGTGTGCTCTGTTAGACAACCTCAATTTCTCTTTCTGTACAGTGGGATGATTAAACCCTTAATCATGTGGACAATACCAGGTCCCAGTGCAGAAGAAGGACCTGGATATTAAGTGCTGGGATGAATTTGTGTCTCCACGTGCTCCTTGAGCCCCCTCCACCTAATCCTCTCCCCTCACTCTCCTATTACAGCTGGCTATATCTGAGCCCAAACATTAGGATGCTTAGGGCCACACTTGGGGGGGCAGTAAGACCCCATCCTTCAACTTCAGAAACGCTCCCTACTCCTAAAGCTCTCAGATGGAGGACAGAGTCAAGACCCCTGACATATCAGGAAATAGTCTTTATTACAAAAAATCTGTATGTAAACAAACACCCAGGACACTGAATAGCTTCCCTCCAGAACACCCCCATCCCAAGTATAGAGAAAGGCAGAGTCCTCTCCCCATACCCAGGCTACTCCACCAGCTGGGCTTGGGCTGCCACTTGGGACACACGTGAGCCTGCACACGCATCTCTGTGGGCCCAGCCCTTACTGGCCACTGGGAGCCGCCTCCCTGGGTAGCCCTGTCTGTCCATGACCATGAAGTGGGGGATGCCTGGCTGGCAGCTCTGAGGGGCTCAGAGTCTGAGCTGGCCCCCAAGCATTTAGGACTGTTGGCTGGGCCCGCCCACCAACCCACCCATCTGTCTGCCCACCACAGTGGGAGCTCATGGGGCCTAGAGAACCGAAAGGTCGTGGCAGGACTTGGACTTGGCGCGAAAGGCCATCTTGCGGCTGTTGCGCGCTACAATGCGGCCCAGGAAGCGCTTCGCTTTTTTGCCAAGGCTCTCTCGTCGTCGGGTACCCGCTTGCCTTCTCGCATTGGCTTCTTTGCTGTCCCTTCGCAGGCGTATCTGGCGCACAACACCCTCAAACAGAGCCTGGACATTGTGGTGCAGTGCTGCTGATGTTTCAATGAACTTGCAGTCAAAGACTACGGCGCAGGCCCGGCCCTCTGGCAATAAACAAAGGATTCATAAGAGAGGAACCTTCTCAAAACCTGGCCACCCCATAATAGCTACCATTCAGGAATCTGCAGGGTCTTCCCCAGAAACACAGAGACCCCAGCTCCTATACTGTACTGAGGGTACCAGGCACTGCTGGGTCACCCAAAAAGCAGACTGTACCTCTCAAAAAGGTAAATCTCCCACAAAAGGAGATTCATTAATTGAAATGATCTTTTTTATTTATTTATTTATTTTTATTGAACGGTAACTATGTACATTAATGCACTTCTGGGGTACAGTGTGGGGCTTTCACATGCAATCTGAAATACTTCCATCAACTGGTCAACACAGCCTTCATGTCATTTTCTCAGTTATTGCTTTAAAACATTCACATTCTACTCTTAGAAAGATTCACCTGTACCCCAATTGAAATGATCTTAAGTCTGATATTTAAAGGAAGTACTGGAGAAATGAACAGGAAAATGAGAAGCAGGTTAGACAGCTTATATTTGATGTTACATCATGATGAATGACCTGATGGACTGGGGAAGGGGAAGCAAGGTCACCAAGTCACTCCTGGGTTCCTCTGAGGGGCTCAGTTCTAAAGGCCACAGAGGAAGGTGCTGAGTGGGAAGGATCCTATCAGGGCCAAGCCTATTCCAAGATGGGCCCAGGCCTGGAATCTAGGATCTGGTCTCTTGGCTTGGTTTCCTGCACTTTCTGCCACCCACTCACCCTCCATTGGGCAGGCCAGGACTCAAAGGGGCAGGAGAGGAGGGTACGGAGGCACCCCAGCTGCCCTAGTGGGTATGGTTCTCTCCCCTGCCCTCTCAGGCCTTTGGGAGCCCTGTGGGCGGGAGCAGCTCTCCCTCTTCCCTCCCCTCCAAGTTTTCTTCCTGAACATTTTTAGGCCTTGATGATTCCCCAGGGACTTGAGCTGGTGCAAGACTGCCTGGACCACAGCCCAGTCAGGATCTCCTCCCTTCCCAACTCACCATCCACGGAGACCTCACGTGAACGCACCAGGTCACTCTTGTTGCCCACAAGAATGATGGGCACGTCATCTGTCTGCCGTGCACGCCGCAGCTGGACCCGCAGCTCCGAGGCCTTCTCGAAGCTGCCCTTGTCCGTCACTGAGTACACAATGACGTATGCATCCCCCATGGCCATGCAGTGACCAGGCAGCCAGCAGCCTCCATCCTGGGAAACACAGACATTTGCCGAGCAATCATTGTCACTCCCAGCAGTCCCCTGCCTCTGCCCATCCCTACCTTGGACTTCAGCCTGCACCTACCTGCTCCCAAATGTCATAGACCATGAGAGATACCTCTTCTCCGTCCACCATGATGGATCGATCATACGTGTGCCCTAGGCAGGAGGCCAGTAGCCAGGTTACCAGCTGGCTGTCAAAAGTCCCCACCCCCAGGTTTCCTGTTCTGGCCACACCCTCCAACTCCCCAGAGCCCCCTAACCCTCCTCTCCTGCAGATGGCTGCTATATGGCAAATGAAGTACCAGGGCAGGGAAGTGGAAGATGGGGGCCATGGCTTGCCTGACCTCTACCTACATGCCCCGCTCCCCAGCTAACAACATCCTACTCTCTGCCTTTCTGCTGCCTGGGACCCAGGCTGGCCCTAACCACGTAATTATCAAAATAATGACTATCACACCTTCTGGAGGCCTTGCCCTCGTGGGGCTCTTCTAGAAACTCCCTCTGATTGTGTTCCTGCCAGCTCTGGCAGGGAGGGATGTCCTGTCCCCATCCCAGCGTAGTGGTATCTATGCCCTGGGCCTTTTACTCTTGGCATTTCTTCCCCTACCAAAGACTTCTCTCTTAGTTTCCCCTTCTATGAAATAGAGGCGTGATTCTGAAAGTGCCTTTAGAATCCCATGACATCTGCCGCTTTTCGTCCAGATCCCCACTCCCAGAGGCCCCGTCCAGACCCTGGAATCGCCCCACCCCTGAATAGCCCCATCCCGTCACCTGCAGCCTCTGCTTCAGGACCATCCTCTACACCAGCGAAGATGCGTGCCAGAGCGCTCTTGCCCACGCCAGGTGCCCCCAGCAGCAGCACCTTGTAAACACTCTCGTCTGAGTCGCTACCCCCTGAGCTGAGCGAGTCCGAGGAGACCTCCGGCCAGTCCGGCCTTGGACCCTCTGTCCGGGTCCCGGCCGCGGCTGCTGCCAGGGCTGCCGGAGCCAGTGCTGCCTGCAGGTCGCGCTCGTCCACCGGCATGCTCCGGCGGTGCAGCGGGAGCGCCGGGCCCCAGGGTGTGCTGCCCCGACGGCGCTCGCGCTCCCGGCCCCCGCCGCGGCTCCCGCCCGCTCCGCTGCAGCCACCGTTCAGAGTCATCGCGTCTGAAACCGTCTGGGGAACCAGGAACCGTATGGTAGTGTAAGCCGCAAGAGATGCGGGACCCTGGGCAACTTGCCGGTCCAGAGTCAGGCAAGATGCTCGCCGAGAATCTGCCGAGCCCGCTCCTAGCCCTGACCCATCTATCTGGCCCTTCTATCTGCAACCCAGACGGTGCGGCCACCCCCAACCCCGCTCCACTTGGACACTCACCCACTCGTACACAGACACGCTCAGGACTAGGATCTGGGCTCGGATACAACCCACTCGCAGACCCGGACTCTCGGATCCTCGGTGCTGAGGCAGCTGCTGCTTTCTTAGCCGGCGTTGGGTCGCGGCTGGAGAGCCGCCTATTTAAGGCTCTGCCCGCCCCCGCCCCCGCCCCCGCTATTGCGGGGGCTGACGTGTCCCTCCTCCTCCCCTGGGAATCCCCCGCCCTCCTCCTAGGCTCTCACACCCCCGCCCCGTAGCTGTCTGGGAGTAGAGGGGCTGAAATTGGGGGAATCTGCGACCACCAGTGATAAAAGAATTGAGGGGCCTGGGGGAAGATCTTGTGAACCGGGGAGTGTCGTGGTGGGGAGGAAGGCATGGGGTGAACTAGACCAGCCAAAGCCGCAGTTCCCCTCTAAAGAATTAGATCTGGCCCTTTAAGAGTGAATTCGCTCTCCCCTCTCTCCCAGTCCAGCGAGTGGACCGCTTTTGGGCTGGAGAGAGATTCAGCCTTCTCTGCCCAGACACCTCTCTCCACAGACTCAACTGAGTTAGAATTTAGAGGTCCTAAATCATACACTAAGTCCTTCCCTCTGCCATCCATGTTCTGGAGTTGAAGATTCTCCCTAATGAGCCTACCCTTCAGGGTGAAGATTGGTGTTACACCATGGGGGAGGGGTGTTGCAGGTGGAGGTACACGCTTGGACCTAGAGAGGAAACGCTGGCCCAGAGAAGAGAAAGGATGAACTCAGCCTCCACCCAACCTCCCAACACTCACCAAGCAGCTGCCAGCAACTCTGCTAAAAATATCTGCTCCTGGCCCTGGCCCTGGTCATTCTGCTCATGTCTGGAGGTTGCCCAGCGTTGGGGAAATCCAGGCCACCACGTGTCAGATGCCAGCAGGAACTAGTCACTTCAGTCTTCAAGGTCTGCCTCATTACCAGGAGCCCAAGCTCAGGCCTGCTGTTAGGGCGCATCCAGGGCCTCCAGGTTCAGACCGAGGAGGGGCATAAATGCAGAATGTGGTCAAGGAGTGGGGAGAGACTTATCTACCCCTGGTGCCACCACTGCCCAGAGCTCACCGCCTCAATCTTAGACCAAAAATGGGGGCCCAGAGCAAGAAGGAAAGGAATGTAATGAGGGAAGCTTTAGTCCTTGGTTTCTAGTCCTGGCTCTGCCTCCAGCCTACTGGGTCTGGCCTCTCTTCCAGCTGCAGGGTGCCCAGCTATAAATTGGTCATCATGACCTATTCCCCTCTTGCTCAGTTCTGGGTTGGGGAGGCTGGGGGTAGATAGACTGTGAAGTATTTTGTTAGAGCCTCCTAGGGGGCTCTGACGTTTGATTATGACAAGTATAGTGGAGGTGGGCAGGCACCCATTCTGGGCTCAGGTGACATCACAGATGAATGGACCCTGGTGGGCTGTCATAGGTTGTCATGGAGACCTGGGCCAGGCTCTCTGGCTGCTGCATCAGTTTCCTTGGCAACACCTAAGAAAGCCTTCCTGGCTCACTAAGGTTAGGGGGTTCATACAGAGTCCTTTTGTTCTTGAAGTCCCCAAAGTAGGCAAGAGGTGGGCTGAGGGGTGTTCTGCCCATTTATGTACTCCCCATGGTCCTGGGGGATCTTGGAGGCCTGGGCAGCTTCACACTGGCCCTGGCTTCCTGGATGAGGTCCAATGGGAAAACAGAGTTACGGGCAGAGCCTTCAGTTAGAGGACAGAAATCTAAAGAGCCAACACAGCACTTCCCATCAGGAATCCTGCTCTCTTCCCCCACTGTGCCACTGGAAAGGGGCCTGGGTGCCCGGCAGAGGGTGGGGATGGGGCGGGTAGCTGTGGTCCTTCCCAGCAGGTGGCTCTGCAAGGAAACAGGGCTGAGTTTCCCTTTTGGTAATCTGAGCTCTTGACCTCAGTAGTGTTTCTTCATTGCCAAGGGAACTGCATCCACAAAGGGCCATTTAGGTCCCAGGCATTCTGGTGGCTGCCCCAACAGGCCAGAGACACCACAAGTCTAGGTGTGGTCAGGGGCTCCAGGGACCCAACACCAGGACATGACCTTTTCTGTGGTCCTCCCAGCAATCTGGCCTGAGCTTGGCTGCCCAGATGAAACAAACAGGTTGGATCCACCCCAGGACAGCCTGGGCTTCAAATCCCAGCTCTGCCCCTTGCTAGCTATTTCCCTTTTGTCCACTTATATTAGCTAAGCTTGTTTCCTCCTGTGTAGAACAGGAATAATGTCTTCCAGGGGATTGTTAGGAGATAAATATCATGAAATGCAGAGGCAAAGAAATTGGCTCACATCCAGCACATAGTAATATCTCAGTAAATCTTTTATTATCATCTTTGGTGGGATGGAGCTGTTTGAGTGAATCAGAGGCCTCTCCTGCTTCTCAGATGGTGGTCTGCCCAGGAGTGGGGCAGATACCTCTCCCCTGTTCCCTATACCCATCTCCCTATGGGACCCTGCACCCTTCCTCCTTCCTCCTCCCTCCAGTAACAAAATGTTGCAAAGGGAACTTAGCTGAGCTTCAGTATCCCCACCCCACCTCACACCACAGCTCCCAAGTCCCAGGGCCTCTGCTCTCTTCTAAGGCTCCATTCATTCATTCCACTGACCTGTATTAAGTACCTACTGTGTGCCAGGCCCTTGTGCTGGGTGTGGGATGATGAGCAAAAATAGATATAGCTGACCATGTTCATGTGTCAATTACATTTAGTTGATTTTGTTCCCATTTTGTTGACATGGTAACCAAGGCCTGAGGGGTCACAGACCTGAAACAGCAGAGCCAGACATACCTGGTGGAGGATTTTAGGGACCTCAAACTTTGCCACCTCCCTGTAACTCTGTGTCCTCAGATAGCAGGTAGTGTTCCAGAAGGTTCCCTGGGTGCTGGCCCAGTATGCATAGATGGCATCCCTGCAGGCAGTCCGGATCCAGGCACTGATGAGTCAAGACTGACAACAGGTTTGATATGTCAGCTGTGGCATGAGCAGTTTGGTGTCCCTTACCCACTGTGAACTGGCTGCCAGGAGGGCCAGATGAATGACTCAGTAACACCTGCCTCCCTCCTGACCCCCTCCAGCATCCCCAGCTGAACACAGACACCAAGGCTACCCCAGACAGATGGGGACTGTCAGGGCAAAGGTCTATAAATGATGAAGCCTGCAGCTCAAGAAGGTTCCCTGGGGTCTAACTGGAGTACTCAGCTTCATCTGTGGAAATGGGGGATATGATGCTTGGATAATCCTCTGAGATAGAGCTAGAGCCACTTTAAATCTCCATAGAGCAGTCCCAAGTGATTGCCATGACTGTGCCCATGTCACAGATGAAGAAACTCTAAGCAACATGGGCTGATGGTTTCATCTCTCTGACTTTGGGAAGCCAGATCCGGAGTCTGTTCTTAGTCATTAGTAGCGAAGCCACTCCCCATTCCCTCCTAGAAGTGAGCTGGGATAGCAATGGGAGCTGGGGGTTGGGGTGGGCAAGAGTGCCTCCTGCCAGCTGGGAAGCACTTGCCAAGGTTTCTTCTTTACTCCCTAGCTAGAAGTCTTGAGAAGAAGGAATTTTTTCTTGGTATCTGTGGGGGATTCATTCCAGGATCCCCTACGGATCCCAAAATCTAGGAATACGCAAGCCCTAATATAGTGTAGCATTTGCATATAACCTACACACATCCTCCTACATACTTTAAAATCATCTCTAGACTACTTATAGTACCTAAAACAATGTAAATGCTATGTAAACTTTGCTGTTTACGGAATGACAAGAAAGCTTATATATGTTCAGTACAGAAACAACCATTGTGGCCTAATTACATTTTCTAACCACTGTTGGTTGTATCCAAAGATGTAGAACCCCTGAATATGGAGGGCTGACTATATTCTAGAAGCCCATTTCCTTATCAATAGCAACTGCTACACAGGGTTGGATGGACAGCTGAACAACTAGAGGACAAATATAAAAGCCTAGGCCTAATGCCCACTCTCAGGACAGGCTCAGTGTTGTCAGCAGGCCCTCAGTAACAGAAATGCCGAGTGCCCAGGCTCCCTAATGAAGACTTTTCAAGTCTCTGCTCACAATCACATCTGATCTTCAGCAGGGATGAGGTGGGGGGTTGAGTGAGGGACCTTATTATTTGTCCTCAGAAAATGAAGTATGAAGCAGGGAATCTTCCCCAGAGGGCTCCTAATTGGCTGAGCCAAGGTCTAAACCCCATGGTCCATCGAGGTGACCAAGTGTACTCTGGACACAGGACAAGGTGGAGAGAGAGGCCCCTAACCTGAGCCTGCTATTTCATGGTGCTGAGCTTCCCTGTTACCCCATACCTGGGTGACATACACCTCTGAGGGGGCTGATGGAGAGGCTGCCTCAGATTCCCTTCAACAGAGAAATCTGATGTCACTATCTTGATCAGGGGACTAGACTGAGCATCACTAACAGCTGAACGAGGTGGCATCATAGACCTACTAGTGGGTTTGTAGGATATATACGGTACTCCTGGGCAGGATTTTCATCAAAAATCTCAAACCCAAGCTCATTTAGGCCTACAGACCAACTTCTAGTTTACATGCAATGCAGCAGACAAAGAACAGATCAAACTATGGGGGTGGAACTTCGCCAGAACAACTCTCCTGAACTTAAAAAAAAAAAAAACTTGGTGTCAAGAAAGACAAAGATGGGGGAGAGACTATTTTTAAAAAGCTTAAAGAGAGATAACAATGAAATGCAATACATAAACCAAATTGGAACTTTAAAAAAAAAAAACCCAAAACTATGAATGACATTTTGGAGAAATTCATATACAAGGTTAGACAATTAAGTTTGTGAACTCATCCTAGAAAAAGTGCTCCATACATCATTGCGGAATATCACTATGGTCAGCAGATGGCCAAGGGAATACTCTGAAGGTGACCACAGTGATATTCAGCAATGAGGTATGGAGTACTTTTTCTAGGATGAGTTCGAGAACTTGTCAGACCTTGTATGACAACAGCTCTAACGGCCATTCCAGAAAGAGTTTCAAAATTGCCTTGAAGAGTGGGTTAGGCACTGGCATACAGAGTTTCCCAAAGGTAGTACCTCAAAGGTGACTGTAGTGATATTCAGCACTGAGGTATGTCACACTTTTTCTAGGATGAGTTGGCAAACTTAATTGTCTGACCTCATATGATTGGCTATTACATGATGTTGAGAAATTACTCACTTTCTGGCCAGATAAAAGAACTATGGTTACCTAGACTTACTCTTATGCAGATGGAGGATGTAGTCAAGGGTCATGTCTTCTCAATTACATATATATATTTATATATTTTTTTTCTTTTTTTAAGACAAGGTGTCACTCTGTTGCCAGACTAGAGTGCAGTGGCATCATCACAGCTCACTGCAGCCTTCAACTCTTGGGCTAGGCTCAAACCACTCTCCTACCTCAGCCTCTCAGATGGCTGGAATCACAAGTAGGAACTACTGTGACCAGCTAATTTTTATTTCTTACAGAGATGGGTCTTGCTAGGTTTCCCAGGCTGGTTTTGTGAATTCCTAGCTTCAAGTAATCCTCTTGCCTTGGCCTTCCCAAAGGATTACGGGCATGAGCCACTGTGCCCAGCCCTCTCATATATATTTATATACACACATATATATTTATATACATACTCATATATATTTATATACACATACATAAATAAGACTAGTGTTGCTATGTGTCAACAGCTGGCCAAGCTAGTGATGGTGGTAGGTCTACAGGTATATGTAGGAGCACACACCTGTAATCCTAGCTATGAGGGAGGTTGAGATGGGAGAATCACTTGAGTCTAAGAGTTCCAGATCAGCCTGGGCAACAAAGTGAGACCTCATCTCTATAAAAAATAAAAATTAGCCAACTGTGGTCCCAGCTACTCGAAAAGCTGAGGCAGGAAGATAGCACAAGGCCAGGAGTTAGAGGTACAATGAGCTAACTATGCCACTACACTCTAGCCTAGGTGACAGAGCAAGACCCTGTCTCTAAAACAAACAAACAAAAAAAACTTTAAAAATACAGATATATTAACATACTACTCTTTCAATTTTTATTTTATTTTGATTAGGGAAAGTTGCAAGTATACCACCTTGCATAGGCACTCACTGCCCCCACCCCCATCCCAAACTCCAAGTGACTCCACCAACATGAAAGACACTGAGGCATGCTGAGAAATGAATATAAATTAAAAGTTTATTACAAAATGTTAGTTTCTCATTGTCAGTGATTCAAGAAAACACAGCCATGAGCCAGGACACCGGTGTGCAAACTGGGGGCCAAAAGCCAGACTCAGGAGCGGGCGGACAGGCACTGATTCACAACCTCCAGAAGGTGGGTATTCTCCAGGGCAGCTGCCACTCGCTCCTTATCTGCAAGTTGCTTGTTCACTGGGTAGAAAGAAGGGAATGGGAAAGGCAGGGTCAAAACCAGGCTCTGGCCAGGATGCTAGCCAGCTAGCCAGCCTCACCTTTGAGCCTTCTTGTCACCTCCTTCTTAGGATCCCAAAGCTTGATCAGGCTATCCCAACCACCTGAGCCCACACCTATTCTACCTTCTTGGAATCCCTCCCTCAGCTGCTCATGTCTGCCTCCTGTACTGCTGAATCCTAACACACTTGGTGTACTTGGTTAGGTGGGGGTGGGGTAGGGATTGGAGGTGGGGGATTGCAGGAGGGGAGGACATGGTAAGCATAGGAGACTCAATTCAGGCCAGCTTTGGTCTAGGATACAACCTTCACTAAGGAGTCTCTGGCAATTTCTCTCACTCAGTCTCCCATCCCACTCACGCCCCACAGACCAGTGTGGCAAGGGGGAAACTGCAAACAGCTTCCTGCCCCAGGCCAAAACCCTCACCATCAGCCCACACTTACCTGCATGCTCGGAAGCATGGGTCCCTGGCGTAATGTGCACATCCATCTGGGAGGGAGTAACCAGAGCATGAGCACCTACCCACCTGCCCTCTCTTTTGCCCCCTCCCCCAGACGCTCAGGTATCACCTCCAGCTGATCCTTTCTCCTAACCATGCCTTTGGACTGTGGCCCTTCCATGATGCCCCCCACGCAGTCACTTCAACTCTACCCAAATAACTGGCCAATTACTACTGATTCAAAGGCCTACCTATTCTCCATCGCTGGTCAAACCCATCTACAGCTCCCCTCTGCCCTCCCTGCCATGCTCACTACTTTTCTATACTTTTCACTTCAGATCTTCATTCTTGTTGTCACATCAACTTGGAATTTTCTCCCAGTTTCATCTCGGCTAGTTCCAGGCTGCACTCTGACATTGACATTCTCTCCATGTCCATGCTCTTTCTGTCCCCCTCCTTAGGAGCAGACTTTCATGCTTGTCCCACCCCAGGGCTCAGCTTCAACTGACCTTGAAACGCTGGGGAAGGGAGCGAAGAAGTTTGACTTTGATGGACAGACCAATAAGGGTGGCCATGCTGCAATGTGGAATGGTGGGCGTGAAGGCCACAGCCACTGTGCTCTCGGGGTCGCTAACCTGGGTGTAGGAGGGAGATGTCAGGGGTCACAGCCACTTCCAGCCCAGAGTCCATCTTCTTAGTTTACTTCCAAAGGACCAGTCATCAAATCTCTATGGGCCTCAGTTTCATCAATAGACACAAAAATCCTCCTTCCCAAAGATACCCCAAGGTGCGCATGAGCTGACAAAACTCCTGCTCCTGGTGTACAGTTGAACCTTTCTGACTCTCTCTCCCCTTAGACAGCAGGAATGACTCACCTGAACCCGGACTTGCTCCACTACGTTCAATTCCTCTAGTGTCAGTGGATGCTCCGGGTCATTGATGGAGCGAATAAGATGTGGCAAGTGAAGGAAAAGGCACGCTACGCCTTTGCCCACTCAGAAACCTCTGCCAGGAATGCCCGGCCCGAATACTGTTCCACCAGCTGTTGGACATCGCTTCTCCCCCGCACCCCAAGGCCCCACAACCGCGCCCGCACCCAGCAGCAGCGGATATCGAAGATCTCACGTGCGTCGATGCTGTCGGGAACCTGCTCGTCCTCCTCGCCCGCCGTCACGGGCCGCTCCCCAGAGCGCTCGTAGATGAGCGGGTTGGCGTTCTCTAGGAGGCCGCCCCCAACCCCCCCGCCGCCGCCGCCCACCATCGCGGCACCGCAGCCGACCGTAGTCGACATGCACTTCCGCTCCCACCAGAGCACTTCCGGAGAACGGGCTGGGGGCGTGGCGTGACGACGGGGTCGCTCGAGGGACATGCCCCGCTGTGGGTACTCGTCCTGGGGTTTGAAGGAAGCGGTGACCCTGGCGTGCTGGCCACGACTCAGGATAACGCTGATCGCAAAGTCTCAGAGAAGGGACCTGGGGGCGTAGTTGTGTGAGCAGGAACGCAGTGGCCCAGGGTGGTTCTTAGGGGACACTAAAGGCCGCCTGAGGTTGATCCCGGCACTATTTCCCCCGGGAAGTCAGACTGGCCAGGCGCTATGGTGCCCAGGCAGGTTGCCTCTAGCCTGGCAGAAACCTGTTTCAGAAACCTCTGCTGGTGCACCATAGGTCCGGAGTGCCCAGACCCAGCACTCAGACTTGCAGAGGCTCGTTAAAGAGTTTGTCAAGTGGCGACGCCCCTAGCTCAGGGAGTAGGGCGCCGGCCACATACACTGAGGCTGGCGGGTTCGGGCGGGTCAGCTAAACAACGACAACA
This sequence comes from Otolemur garnettii, assembly GCF_000181295.1. Taxonomy (NCBI): domain Eukaryota; kingdom Metazoa; phylum Chordata; class Mammalia; order Primates; family Galagidae; genus Otolemur; species Otolemur garnettii. The sequence continues at coordinate 2,113,050 of NW_003852546.1, read as the reverse complement.
AAAAATAGCCGGGCGTTGTGGCGGGCGCGGGTATTCCCAGCTTCTTCTTTTTTTATAAGATTTTTTTTTTTTTTTTTTTTAGATGGAGCCTCAAGCTATCCCCCTGGGTAGAGTGCTATGGCATCACAGCTCACAGCAACCTCCAACTCCTGGGCTCAAGCGAGTCTCCTGCCTCAGCCTCCCAAGTAGCTGGGACTACAGGCGCCCGCCACAACGCCCAGCCATTTTTTTGGTTGCAGCCATCATTGTTGTTTGGCGGGCCCGGGCTGGGGATACGAACTCGCCACCTTAGGTGTGTGTGGCTGGCGCCTTAGCCGCTTGAGCCACAGGCGCCGAGCCTATTCCCAGCTTCTTGAGAGACTGAGGCAAGAGAATCGCTTGAGCCCAGGAGTTTGAGGTTACTGTGAGCTGTGATGCCACGCACTTTACCCAGAGCAACAGCTCTGTCTCAAAAAAAAAAAAATCTTAATAACTAAGAAAATGCCGTGAAGGCTGTGTTAACTAGGTTGATGAAAAGATTTCAAATTGTATATAAAACCAGCACATTGTACTCCATGGTTGCATTAATGTATACAGCTATGATTTAATTTTAAAAAATACAAAAAAAAAAAAAGAGTTTGTCAAGTGTGTAAATGACCATGAACTCGAAAACTGAAAGTCAGAAAGATAGAGGGAGGAGCCCTCGGAGACCCTCAGAGGTGGACTGCAAGGGGATGATGGACCATAACTATGAAAAGGGGACTCAGTAAATAGTGAGTCCTGAAAGCCTGGAGGAGCATCCAGGATGAAGAGCACAGTCACATCTTCCTTCCTTCGCCCAAATCTTCTCTTCGCCTGGGTCTCATGCCTGTAATCCTAGCACTCTGGGAGGCTGAGGCAGGTAGATTGCCTGAGCTCAGGAGTTCTAGACCAACCTGCGCAAGACCCCATCTCTTAAAAAAAAAAAAAATAGCCGGGCATTGGCAGGCGCCTGTATCCTCAGCTACACAGGAGGGTGAGACAAGAGTATAAGATCACTTGAGCCTAAGAGTTTTAGGTTGCTGTGAGCTATGACACATGGCACTCTACTGAGGGCAACAAAATGAGACTTTGTCTCGAGAAGGAAGGAAGGAGAGAGAGAGAAAGAAAAGAAGAGAGGGAGAGGGGAGAAGTTCCTATTTTTCCATCTCTGGGGATCTTGATGTGCCTTTTCAGAGAAATCCTCTAATTACAACTTATTGCTCCCTGTTCTTGATTCTCCAACATCCTCTTCAGGCCTGTGACTATAAGGATAAGAAATGTAGTGATGCCAGGTTTGAGAAGATTCCAGGTGTTGCAGGAGCTCGGGCAGAGGGGAAATGGCCATGCCCGCACCTGCTTGCCACTGGCTCCCCATGAGACCTAGGTGACTCAGTCTCATACTCCTGCCAGGCCCATCTTTCTCTGGCCCAAATCAACATGTCCTGCCTACTCTGGGCAAAGTCCAAACTCTGGACCTGTGTGAGGCACTGTCTACCCCATCTGGATAGACAGGGGCAGCCTCTTGGTGGAAAGCACCGTGACCTCCAGCAGTGCAAAAAGACCTGTGAGCAGACCATGTGGCTGGACCAACTTTGCACATGGCTGAGCACCGTGGCCTGTGGACTCCTGCTTCTCCTTGTCATGGGCCAGGGTGAGGCTCCCACGGAGGGAGGACAGGGACCCAGGTCAGATCTGTCTAATTCTGCAGAGGCAGAATCTGAGATAGTGGGAAGGAGGAGGCCTGGGAGGTAGAAGCTGATGGAGATGAGAGTGTAGGAACCCTGTGCCCCACCTTATACTTTCCAGCTGCCCAGGGTTGGCCCTTGAGAGGCAGGGGGTTGAGGCTGTTCGACACAAGGACCAGAGCCAAGTAGAAGTTCTGCAAGTGCCTGGACAGGCCAACAGTGTCAGGAGCCCAGGGACAAAGGGAATTCAATATGTTTGTGGGTGAACCTGGCAGCCATGGTGCTGCCCATGGCTTTGAGTATATCCTGTCCTTGGCCAGGGTGTTGTCCTGACCTCCTCCAAAGGGGCCCCAGCCAAGCTTATTGCCCGAGGGAGGAGTACAGAGGCCCATCTAAGAAGCTTCAGTGTCCTCTCACCCCATGCATGCTACCAGAGGAAGGCACAGTGTGACCACAGTGTGGCATTCAGGGCCCAGAGCAAAGGTGATGACACTTTGTACCTGCCAGGCTTTTTCAGGCCCATACAGAAGCTCAGGGCACATCTGTGACCTTTGGTCTTTTTACTCAAATGAGTCTTTTAAATGTGGGATCTGATTCTCTCTCCTCTTTCCCAATCTAATCTGCCCAGGAGAAGTCCACACTCCTCCCTCACGGCCCATCCCCACAGGGCTTCCTCTCTTTACGCCAGGTTCTGGAGGTCCCCAGAGCTTTCCAGGCAGGAAGATATGCCCAGTCTCACACATCTCTTTCTTTTAAAATATTACTTTAGGTTGGACTCATATCCAGAAAGAGTAAGTGACAGGCCCACCCTCCTCAATCCCACCTAGTCCTGGCTCCTCCACAGGGGACATCAGGGTCCCAGGGCCTTATACACAGGGCCCAGCACTTTACCCAAGAGTGGATGTGTGTACTTGACCTTGCTTTTCACCTCAGTGGTCACAGATCCATCCACTTTCTGGTGCCAGGCCTCCTGACACAGGGGCTGCCCCCTACATAGTAGAGCTTCCTTATACCATTTAGTGGAAGAGCTTCTCTTCAAGGACAAAGCATCCTTGATGTAACTTTTCTCTAATCAGGACTGTTTCAGTGGATTTTTTTATTTGTTGGAACAAACATCAAGGCATCTGTGACTGGTGGCCACACTGAATTACAAAATCTCCCTATGCCACTGAACCTGGCTATACAGGATTTTCCTTTTGAAAAAATCAAGATTCAAATAAGGCCCATATTTCACAAATTGGAAAATGTGTTTTATTTTTTAAAAAATAGTATCTTTGAGATATAATTCATATACCACACAATTTACCCATTTAAAGTGTACACCTCGGGCCAGCTGAGGTGGCTCATGCCTATAATCCTAGCACTCTGGAAGGCCGAGGCAGGTGGATCACTAGAGCTCAGGAGTTGGAGATTAGCCTGAGCAAGAGTGAGACCCTGTCTCTAAAAGCTAGCCCTGTGTGGTGGCCAGTGCCTGTAGTCCCAGCTACTTGGGAGGCTAAGGTAAGAGGATCGCTTGAGCCCAAGAGTTTGGCATTGCTGGGAGCTATGACAGACACCATAGCACTCTACCAAGGGCGACTGAGTGAGACTTTGTCTCAAAAAAAAAAAATAGGGCTGGGAGTGGTGGCTCACACCTGTAATTCCAGCACTTAGGAGGCCAAGGCAGATGGATTGCCTGAGCTCACAGGTTCAAGACCAGCCTGAGTCAGAGCGAGACCTCATCTCTAAAAATAGCAGGGTCTTGTGGTGGGCGCCTGTAATCCCAGCTACTAGGAGGCTGAGGGAAGGGAATCTCTTAAGCCCAGGAGTTTGAGATTGCCGTGAGCTATGACACCATGGCACTCTACCACAGGTGACAAACTGAGACTCTGTCTCAAAAAAAAAAAAGTGTACACCTTATGGTTTTTAGTATATTCAATTCCCTTGTCCCTTTAACCTCAACCCCCAACCTAGGCAACCACCAGCCTGCTTTCTGTCTCTCTGGATGTGCTAATTCTGGAATCACAACCTGTGGTCCCATCAGATCTTCATTCCTTTTTTATTGCTGAATAGTATTCCCGTGTATAGCTATATCTCATTTTATTGATCCATTTATCAGTGGAAGAGCATTTGGATAGCTACTTCTTGGTTATTATAAGTAATCCTTCTGAGAACATTAGTGTACAAGTTTTTGTGTGGACCTACATTTTTAATTCTCTTGGGTTTATCCCTGGGAGTGAAATTGCTGAGTCATAGGGTAACTGTGTTTAGTCATCTGAGGAACTGTCACACCGTTTTCTAAGGCAGCCGTACCATTTTACCTTCCCGCTGCCAATGTATGCAGTTTCAGTTTTCCCACATTGGAAAAACTCACAAAATTCATTTTATGTGTTTTCTGAGTCTCTTTCAATCTTCAGATTTTCCCTCTGCCTCTCTTTTATTTTCTTTCTAATTCTGTTGTTGTGTTGAAGAAACCAGTTTTTTGCTCTGGAGAACATGAGTTTTGCTGATTGCATCCCACAGGTATCTTTTTTTTTTTTCTTTGAGATATCCTCAGAAAAGAGACCAGTGTTGGCTTGGCGCCTGTAGCACAGTGGTTATGGCGCTGGCCACATGCACCCAGGCTGACAGGTTCAAACCTGGCCTCAGCCAGCTAGACAACAATGAAAACTGCAACAAAAAAATAGCCAGGCATTGTGGTGAGCGCCTGTAGTACCAGCTACTTGGGAGGCCAAGGCAAGATAATCGCTTAAGCCCAAGAGTTTGAGGTTGCTGTGAGCTGTGACAGCACATCACTCTACTGAGGGAGACATAGTGTGACTCCGTTTCAAAAAAAAAAAAAA
>NW_003852546.1:2102982-2108523 GCF_000181295.1 Otolemur garnettii | reverse complement strand
AAAAAAAAAAAAAAAGAAAGAAAGAAAAGAAAAGAGACCAGTGGTGTCTTTTAACTATTTCTCTACCCCCTTTATAACATGTAAGCTTGTATTTCTATTTTAGAGGCTTAATGAGATTCAGGTTTTAGGTTTTGTTTTCTTTTGATTTGTTGACAGTACTTCATATGTGGTGCTGTGTACTTCCAACAGAGAATATATAATATCGAATTGTTTTGGGTTTTTTGTGCAAAATAAGTCATTAACATCCAGTCAGATTTCAACATGCTTTTCTGTTACCATGAATGACGTGATTATCTCATTTATTTAAGAGCCATTATTCACATTATTTATTCTAAACATGTTCTTAGACTACTTTTTCCTTCTGTGTGGCTGGAATATTTCTTATTGTTTATAGAAACTATCTAGGAAGAATGTTACCTTTCTCCAGTAGGTAACTTTCAATCCCTCCCTCCCTCCCTGATCTTCATAGCAGGCAGCCTGGGCTTTGTGGGTCCCAGTCACAGCGGCTCCTCATTCATAGCTTTTCTCACCAAGATTATTTCTGGTTTGGAGGATGCTTTCTTCATGTGATTTCTTGCCACCTGGACCATGAGGTCCCTGAGGGCAGGAAACCTGCCTGTCAGATTCCCACAATAGGAGCACTGCCTCATGTGACCTGGCACATGGTTAGTCGAAAGGACACTCTTACCCCATAAAAGGCATGTGACCATTGTTTGAAGCTCTGAGGGCTAAATGATGGTGGCCAGCACCAAAGAGCCTCTGTGAGCCTGATGGGATAGGCTGGGGACATGCTAGGAAGGTGGGGGTTGGGGCATAGTGTCACAGGCAGGATGTTTGTAAACCCACTGGTTGTGGATCAGGGTCCCTTGAGTGGAGCTTAGGATAGCAAGGAGGTGGCAATACCAGCATCTGGGAGGGCTGCTGATCAGGGACACCTAATCATTGTGTCTATTTCTCTGCCCACAGGTCAGGACCCTGCCAGCCCCATCCGAACCACACACACAGGGCAGGTGCGGGGGAGGCTCACCCACGTGAAGGGCACTGACGTGGGGGTCCACACCTTCCTGGGAATCCCCTTTGCTAAGCCACCTGTAGGGCGGCTGCGGTTTGCACCTCCTGAACCCCCTGAGTCTTGGAGTGGTGTGAGAGATGGGACCTCCTACCCGGCCATGTAAGCCCTTCCAGGATCTAGGGAGGTCTGTGGGGGGTTGGGGTACTCTGAGCTCAGCCAGGCTGCAATTGTGGTTTCACCAAAACTCTACAGCCAGTATTCCCTGTGGGTTTTCCTTCAGGGAAAGCTTGGAAGGCAGGAGCAACTTTCCCAGCCTCCTGGCTGAGGGCTTGGCACTCAGAGGGCATTAGCTCCAGGTGCTGAAGGGAGGAGCAGACACACATCCCCGCAGACTCTAGTTATGCCAACTGTTCTCTGCCACCAGGGGGCGGTGTCTCTGGGAGAGGTTCAGGTTGGTTCTATGACCCTTGTAGGAGACCCTGACTCTAGCAAGCAGATACTGTAGACCCCTGAGGAGAGCAGCAATGGTGGCTCCCTGGGGACCCCCACTATCCACAGTCCCTGTGTCAGCGAACAGGGCCAGGTGCCATTGGCCATGGGACATGTGTGTGCTCTTACAACTGAATACTGGAAATGATGAGGTTCCCTGAGAGTCTAAACTTGGACTGAGGGATGATCCGCTGCCCTTCCCATAAGAAATTAACATTCACTCATTCATGAGGTGCATGTTCCAGGCCTGAGTGGGTACAGGAATTCAGTGGTGAATGGGGGTTGGGGTACTCTGAGCTCAGTCAGGCTGCCATTGTGGTTTCACCAAATCTCTACAGCCAGTTTCCCTGTGAGTTTAGTGGTCTTCACACATGTAGGCATACAGCCAGTGTTCTCATAGAGACCCTTAAGGGTCAAGTTCCTAGCCTCAGGAGGAGTGATATCCAAGGTCCTCAAGTGATATCCAAGCCTAGCACAGTGGTACATGCATATAGTCCCTGCTACTAAGAAACGGGGGGTGAGGGGGAACCCTCAACAACCCCAAGAGCCAGACACAGTGGCCTATGCCTATAGTCCCATCTACTTAAGGGCTGAGGTGGGAGGATCCCTGAACCTAGGAGTTTGAAATCTCCCTGACCAACACATAAAGACCACATCTTTAAAAAAACAAAAATCTGCAGGGTGTGGTGGCTCACACTTGTAATACTAACACTCCGAGGATTGAGGCAAGTGGATCACTTGAGCTCAGGAATTGGAGACCAGCCTGAGCAAGAGTGTGTCTCTAAAAACTAGCCCAGCATTGTGGTGGGCACCAATAGTCCCAGCTACTTGGGAGTCTGAGACAAGAGAATTGCTTGTGCCCAAGAGTTTCAGGTTGCAGTGAACTATGATGCCATGGCATTCTACCAAGGGTGACAAAATGAGACTCTGGTCAAAAAAATAAATAAATAAAAATAAAGTTTAAAAAGCAACCTTGAAGACTCCCTGGAAGTCCCAGTTCCAACTCAGCTTCCCCAGAGCCTTTGTCCTGTAACTTGGTGGGAAGGGACTTTAGAGGAGGACCATGTGTGAGCAGGGTATCTGGGAGAAGGGAACTAAGGTGGCTCAGAGCAAGTTTTGACCTAGGGTCTCGATTCATGCACATATGGCCCCTGAACTGACTTTATGCCGTGGCCACCAGGTGTCTACAAGACCTCACTTCAATGAATGCAGGGGTTCAGAGCCTGTTCAACGTGACCATGCCTTCAATCCCCATGTCTGAGGATTGTCTGTACCTCAGCATCTACACACCTGCCCATACCCATGAGGGCTCAAACCTGCCTGTGAGTGTCAGGCCACACACAGCTGGGGGGTGGGAGGGCATTTTGTCTGCAGGAAGACTAGAAGGAGTAGTATTAGCTTGGGCCCCATAGCAGTGTGGACACTGGGCATGGGGTCACAGAGCATTAGCTACTCACAGAGGTCAAAGGGTGTGTCCCAGGGATTGACCCAGGACTCGCTCAGTGAACATATGCCTAGAAGACCCTTTTGGGTGCCTGACAGCTATACTTTGAGGTCATGAAAGACCCAGCAATGGATTATCAGTTAGGCCTACGAGAATGGAGGACGTTTTTGATTACTGTTCATATGGGACAATCTGAAAGACATCTCTTTTGTTTCCACCTCAGGGTTCTGTGAGCAATGGAGCCATGCTTTGATACATAAGTTTGGGAGGTCCAGTTTGGGGTCCCTTGCCCATGGCCCAGGTCAGGAGTCTTGCTGGAGTGCTTTCTGTATGGACAAGTGGACAAAGCAGTGGTTGGACTAGGTAGGAGCCCTGGTGGGGTTTGGGTTGGGAAGGAGCCACACAGTATGTGCCTTGATTTCCCCAGGTAATGGTATGGATCCATGGTGGTGCGCTTGTCATGGGCATGGCTTCCATGTATGATGGTTCCATGCTGGCAGCCTTTGAGGACGTGGTGGTGGTCACTATCCAGTACCGCCTGGGTGTCCTGGGCTTCTTCAGGTGAGATTGGGGTTGGACTGGGCAACATGGGCTGAATGGATAAAGGACAGCCTGTAATCCCTGTCTCTGACACTGCTCAGCACTGGAGACAAGCACGCAACTGGCAACTGGGGCTTCCTGGATCAGGTAGCTGCTCTACGCTGGGTCCAGCAGAATATCATCCACTTTGGAGGCAACCCAGACCGTGTCACCATTTTTGGCGGGTCCTCAGGTGGCACAAGTGTGTCCTTGCATGTTGTCTCCCCCATGTCCCAAGGACTCTTCCATGGTGCCATCATGGAGAGTGGTGTGGCCCTGCTGCCTGGTCTCATGGTCAGCTCATCTGACAAAGTCTCCATGGTGAGTGCCCTCAGTCCTGGAAGCCCAGATGTGCTGCCTTGTCACCTCTCTCTCAGAGCCTCTGTCTATTAAATGGGGACAGCAAGGACCATTGGGGTGCCCTGGAAACTGCTGCCTTTCCTTGATTGCTGAAGTGCTCCATGGTCAGAACCCACACAGCTCTGCCATTGCAGGCTAGGTACATTCTGTAGCCTACAGAGCTACCACCTTGCAGGTCCCCATCATGGGCAGAATCATGGAGGAGGTTGAAACACTTTCAAAACTGCAGGAATCAACACACAATGCTCCATGAGATTTGGGGTGTCGCTTGGGCCTTGGGCCTCTCCCTTACCTGGAAGGTTGAGCCAGCCAGCCCCTGGTCCCTTTACAGATGGTGGCCAACCTGTCTGCCTGTGACCAGGTTGATTCAGAGGCCCTGGTGGGCTGCCTGCGGGGCAAGAGTGAAGAGGAGATTCTGGCTATTAACAAGGTGCGGCTAAAGGGATATGGGAGTGGATGAGAGGGCAGGTGGGGTGTGGGGCAGCAGGCAGGATATCCTTTGTACGTCCTGAGCAAGTTACCCCATCTGCATGCCTTGGTGTCCTCATGGCCCTGGATGAAGTGGAGGCCAGGGTGTGCTAAGCCTGGGGCAGGGTCTCCCAGGGTGGACAGGAGCATCCTGGCCTGAGCCAAGAAGGGGTAGAGGTACTCAGAGGGTATCAGCAAATGTCAGCTAGCTAACCTTCCTCCCTGACCTTGAATGCCTCTCAGGCCTTCAAGATCATCCCCCGTGTGGTAGATGGGTCCTTCTTGCCCAAGCATCCTGAGGAGCTGCTGGCCTCAGCTGACTTCCAGCCTGTCCCCAGCATCATCGGGGTCAACAATGATGAGTATGGCTGGCTCATCCCCAAGGTGAGGTCCAGCCCTAAGCCCTCATGTGCCCAGGGAGTCCATCTGGTCACAAGTTGGGGGTGGCCTCAGGGCTCGGTAGTTCTAGGCCAATCCCATCCCCAACTTATGGCTCTCTCCCCACCACCTAGGCCATGGGCATCTATGAGCCCTGGAAGGAAACACACAAAGAGGCCTGGAAAGATATTCTGCAGAAAATGTACCAAGTGTTGGTGAGGCTCCTGAGATCCTGCCCCAGTAGAAAGGGAGGGACTTTTCTCCTCCCTGAGGTGGGGAAACCAAGATATCCTGCCTTGAGGAAAAACCAGGGTATGTGCATGTTTGGGGGGATCACCTCAGAGTTTGGCCATTTGCCCCCATTCCCTGACCCATCCCACAGCCTACCTCCCCAACCCTAAGGCTTCTGCCTCCCTGCCCCTGGCAGTGGCCTAACCTGCCTCTTCTTGATCCTCCTGAGCAGATGTTGCCTCCTGAGTCTAGTGGTCTGTTGTTGGAGGAGTACATGGGGGACAGTGGGCATCCCCAGTACCAGGAGCTTATGGAGGACTGCTTCTTTGTGATCCCTGCACTCCGAGTAGCACATTCTCAGCGTGAGTATGTTTATACCTGACCCCCGACTGGCAAGGCAGCAGCTCAGAGCTGGGAGTCCCAGGTGAGGTCTGTCAGTGTCCACATCCCCACCCACATCTTTATGGGACCCCTGGAAACTGGGCTTTTTTTTTTTTTTTTTTTTTCTTTGAGACGGAGCCTCAAGCTATCCCCCTGGGTAGAGTGCCATGGCATCACACTCACAGCAACCTCCAACTCC
>NW_003852546.1:2065506-2081430 GCF_000181295.1 Otolemur garnettii | reverse complement strand
AAGCAGAGGTTACTCAGATTACAGGCCAGGGCAGCAGATTAAGGGAAGGGGAAGGGAGAAGCGTGTGCCTGGCAGAGGGAACGACAGAGGCAAAGTCCTGGAGGTGCTGAGGAAACAGTTCTGAGGGCTGCAGAGCCCACAAAGGCCAGAGCGTGAAGGGGCCTGTGGGCTACAAACGGGGGCTCAGATGGAAGGGTAATGGAGGGACACGGAAAGGTTTTCACAGGGCGACATGAACAGATATGTCATACATAGGAGGGTGGATGGGGAGGCCTGGGGGGCTCTAGAGGTAGAGTCAACAGACAGACCTGGACTGAGGGACACAAAGGTACACAGAAAGAAGCCTCCCCAGAGGCAGTGTGGAGGCCAGCAGGAGTAGGGCTGGCCTTCGGGTGACACTGGATGTGCAAGGAGACTTCTTCCAGGCCTCAGGGTGTACGGGAGCTGGGGGTATCACCATGGCCAGCTGCTCCTGGTGGGAGGTGGGTGTGGGGGTGGTAGGCACGCCTGGTGGTTAGGCCTAGCGCAAGAGCCACCACCAAGATCCTCTCCACTCCAGGAGGAAGAGAAGCTGGAAGTGTCCCCTGGGCTGGGAGGAACCCTCACAGAAGGTGATGCTCCAGGGATTCCAGACCTCTTGCCTCTGTTCTCTCTTCCCTGGGCTACTGCCCCTGGGGCCCACTGAAGGCTGGAAAGTCCCTCCCCAATACCTCTGGGCTGGAGGCAGCAGATACCCCCAGCCAAAGGGAGTAAGTTCCACATACAGAAATGCATGAGCCTGCAGGCAGGGACAAGTAGGCCCTGGAAGCTTCTCTGGTGACCAGTGAGGCGTGGACACCAGGGGGTGCTGCAAGGATCAGGCACACACCTGGACCTCCTCAGGGACAGGATCCTGCTAGATGGGCCCAGTACGTGTGCAGCAGTACGTGTGCACACCCACCCCCACACCTAGTTACTCACACACCCCAGCTGTCTCCTACACACATGCTCACCTACAGGGTTCCAATCCATTTCCACCACTTAGTGGATGCATGTCTTTGAGTGTGGTATTGTTCCTCTTTGTTCCTCAGTTTTCCCATCTGTAAAAGGGGAGCAAGCATTGTGACTTCCTTCACAAGTCTGCTGTGAGCATTGAACTTCATTAGCCACAAGGCACTTAGAGTAGTGTCTGACGCTCAGCAAATGCTCCAGACATGCTCCCAGGTGTAGGGATGGGCACAGACTCCAGTTTCACTATCTGAAAAAAATCATATGGCTGCCCTGACGATAATTCAAAGATGGAAGATTTGGGAGATGTTAGGGGATGATATTATGACTTTGGCATGAGCTTCTTCCAACTTAAAATAACTTTTAGGCCTGGGGCTGGTTAGAAAAGTTGATGCACAGAGCCCTGGGAGGCTCTCACTGGCAGGCTTCATGGGAGAGTCCGTGTACCTCCCTGGAGACCTCAGGAAAGCCAGGATCTCAGCTCCTCCCTCACTCTGTCTCAGCTGTTCTTCTTGGGGTGACCTCTGTGATGTTATGGAACTAGAACAGGTCCCAAGAGCCAGTGCCCAGCCTTTACCAGAATCATCCTTTGGGGTGGGAGCTGCCTGATGTTGCCATCCTTGGAACAATCCGACTTCTGGTGTCACCAGGGTAAGTCCCAGGAAGGCTCTCTCTGTTCCACTGTGACCCCCACACCGTCACATGGTTGAGCTTCTGTCCCTGCCCAGGCTCCCAGACCCTCACCCAGGCCTCAGTCTCCAGGACCTACATGAGCGCAGGGCTGCACCCTGCCCCGTGTGGCTAGCTGGAGGCAGTGCGCAGCAGTGTCAGGACAGAGTTCTGGAAAAGAGATAGCAAGGCCTGCAGCAAGGGGTGCCTGAGGTTATCCAGGACCTCTGAAGCCAGGATCTTGGCAGGTAGTAGAAATTCCTCAGTTATCTTCCAGTTGGACCAGATGGCCAAGGAAGGCAGGCTCAGGTCTGAGCTTCTTCCTCTGTACCCCTAACTCTGGCCAGCTCCAGGCTGTAAGTTGATTTCATCTGTGGGCAGTCAGGGTAGTTGCCGGGACCCAGACTCTGGATTGGGTCTCTCCAGGAGCTCAGACAAGACCCAGCCTATCAGGCAGGACTTAGGTTCCCATTCTATGGAATGAGACTGGAAGGCTGTTCTCATTCAAGAGGCTTCCGGGGTCAGGCTCTTTCCTCTAGTGGTGTACATCCGAAAAGGTGCTCTGTAAGGGGAGGAGCTGGGCTTTGGAGTATAACTAGGAGTTCACCTGTTAGACAATGCAGGGAAGTGCATTCCACATAGAAGGAACAACATGAGCCAAGGCCTTACCCTTTCTTCTCCTTTTCTTACCTCCTTCCATCTGTGGCAATGCACCTTGCCTTTGCCAAATCATTTCTGCATTCTGGGTCTCAGTTTCCTTATCTGTAAGATAAGAATGATGGTACTGGGGAGGTGCCCGTAGCTCAGTCGGCAGAGTGTTGGCCAAATACACCTAGGATGGTGGGTTCAAACCCGGCCTAGCCTGCTAAACAGCAATGACAACTGCAACCAAACAATAGCCGGCATTGTGGTGGGTGCCTATAGTCCCAGCTACTTGGGAGACTGAGGCAAGAGAATCACTTTAGCCCAAGAGTTTGAGGTTGCTGTGAGCTGTGACGACATGGCACTCTACCCAGGGTGACAGCTTGAGACTCTGTCTCAAAAAAGAAAAAAAAATGATAGTAATGATGATGATGATGATGATGATGATAGTAAAGAGGTCTAGAAAGCATCTTAGCTGAGCCAGATTTGAGATTCTGGCACCTATCTTGGGTCATTCTGGCATCTTCTTTTAGGGGAGTGACCAGGATCTCATGTGGTCCACTACTGGGCTTTAGACATATGGAAACATGTTTGACGAGTGACACCCACATGAGGGTAAGGCCCAGGTTCTGGGGAGGAGGAGGCCTGATGTCCAGAGCTGGTCCAGAGCTGGATCCAGGCTGGAAAGCAAAGATGGTCATTCTGGGCACAGCCAGGTCGGCCCTGACCTCCCAGCCCACACAAGGCAGGAAAGGACACCTGCTCAGGTGGGAGAATCCTCTCACTGAGCTGGGACCCTAGGACAAGCAACTCCTGTGTGCAAGACGCTTGCCTCAGCATAGAGAAACTACCGTTCTCCAATCCAAAGATATTAAGGCAAGTAGCTACAGACCCAGGGAGTGGGTCTAGTCAGTATGGCAGCATCAGTGAAAGTTCTGGGTCTTCAGGACAACAGAGATTAATAGATGACCAGTACTGAGGAGGTCTAGAGGTCAGTTCCTGGCTTGGAGGGGATGTATCCAAGAGCAAGAGCAAGAGCTAAATCCCATCTCTACTAAAAAATAGAAAAACTAGCCAAGCATTGTGGTGGGCACCCATAGTCCCAGCTACTTGGGAGGCTGAGGCAAGAGGATTGCTTGAGCCCAAGACTTTGAGGTTGCTGTGAGCTATGACACCACACTACTCTACCCAGGGCAATTGAGTGATACTCTATCTCAAAAAACAACCACCACCACCACAAAAAATCCTATCCTAACTCCCAGTGGCATGGGTTAGCTTCTGCCAAACAAAATCACACAGCATGTGGTTCAACATAAAGGAAGATAAATGGGATCGTGTCCTATGCAGTCTTTTGTGTCAGGCCCTTCCACTCAACATTCTGTCTGTGAGATTCATCCCAGGTGTTGTGTGTGGTTGTAGATCGTTCAATCTCACCATTGCAGAGAATTCCATTATGGGAATCTACAAAAACAGGTTTCCCCATTCCCCAGCAGTCATTTAGGTGCTTTACAGTTTGGAGCTATGATGAATATGGTAATAGGAACGTTCTGGAACATGTCTTCTAGGGGGCATGTGGACACACTGCGCTCAGTATGTAACTAACAGAAATGCAATTTCTGGGTCATAGGATATTTTTGCAACCTGAGTAGTTACTACCAAGCAGTTCTCCCAAGTGGTTGTACCAATTTACACTCCCTCCAGCAATGCCTGTGAGTCTTGGCTGATCTCAATTCATGCCAAAATAAATATTAATATTGTCAGGCTTGTTAATATCAACTTTCGTCTTTCCTTTAACAGCTTTATTGAGATATAATTCACATACCATGCAATTCACCTAAAGCGTACAAGAGAATGATTTTCAGTTTACTCACAGATATGTGCAACCATCACCACAGTCAATTTTAGAACATTTTTTTCACCTGAAAAAGAAACCTCATATAAGCTGGGCACAATGGCACATGCCTGAGAGTGCCAGGTCCAAGCCACTTGGGAGGCTGAGGTAGGAGGATAGATTGAGGTCAGGAGTTCAAGGCTGTGGTATACCATAATCACACCTGTGCACAACCACTGTGGTCCAGCCTGGACCCCACAATGAGAACCTGTCTCTTTAAAAAAATGCACACAATTTGACTGGATGTGGTGGCTCACATCTGTAGTGCTAGGACTCTGGGAGGCCAGAACTGGTGAATTGCTTGAGCTCAGGACCAGCCTGAGCTTGAGCTCAAGACCCAGCCTCAGCAAGAGTGAAACCCATCTGTACTAAAAAGAAAAAAAAAAAAAGAAAAGAAATTAGCTGGGCCTTGTGACAGGCACCTCTATTTCTAGCTACATGGGGGGCTGAGGCAAGAGGATCTCTTGAAACCAGGAATCTGAGGTTACTGTGAGCTAGGCTGACACCACAGCATGCTTCGCCTGTCAACAGAGTAAGACTCTGTCTCAAAAAAAAAAAAAAAAAGTAAAAAATTTTCCAAAGAAATGCTTTAAGTTAAAAATAAAAATATCATACACTTTAGCTATCACCTCCCAGCCCTATTCTACCTCCCAGCTCTAAGAAATCACTAATTTACTTTTTGTCTCTACAGATCTCCCTATTACAGATTTTTCATACCAACAGAATCATAGCCCCATGACTGGATTCTTTCACTTAGCATAAGATTTTTAAGTTTTGTTCATGCTGTGTCACTCATCTGTACTTCATTTCCTTTGGCCAAATAATATTCTACTACATTTTTATACCACATTTTGTTTACCCTTCATCAGTTGGTGGACATTGGGTTGTTTCCACCTTGTAGTTATTTTGAGTAATGCAGCTATAAACATTTGTGCACAAGTTTTTGTGTGGACATATATCTTTGTCATGAATATGCAGTTGGTCCTTCCACAACAAAAGTTTGAACTATGTGGGTCCACTTACACATGGATTCTTTTCAATAAAAATATTTGAAGGTTCTGAGGGGATTAGCAACAATTTGAAAAATTAGCAGATGATCCACCATCCCGGAGGCAGCAAGACCAACTCGTCCTCCTCCTCCTCTTCCTCCCTCTTCTCAGCTTACTTCATGTGAAGATGATGAGAATGAAAACCTTTATGATGACCTACTTCCACTTAATTAAAAGTAAATATGTTTCCTTTTTCTGATCATTTTCTGTGATTATTAATATGATTATATTAGAGACAAGTTCTCTCTGTCACCCAGCCCAGAGTGCATTGGTGTGATCCTAACTGTAGCTCCTAACTCCTGGACTGAAGGGATCTTCCCCTCTCAGCCTCCTTGGGTAGCTGGATCTACAGGCCCACACCACAGGGTAATTGTTTTTATTTTTTGTAGAGATGGGGCCTCACTATGTTGCCCAGGCTGATCTCAAACTCCTGGCCTCAAGCAAGTCTCCTGCCTCAGTCTCCCAAACTGTTGGGGTCGTAGGCATGAGCCCCCATGGTTGTACCATATGATTCTCTTTTCTTTTCTTTTTTTTTTTTTTCAGAGAGTCCTACTATGTCACCCTGGGTAGAGTGCTGTGGTGTCACAGCTCACGGCAACCTCAAATTCTTGGGCAATTCTCTTGCCTCAGCCTCCCAAATAGCTGGGCCTACAGGCACCTGCCACAATGCCCAGATTTTTTTTGTTATAGTTAACATTGTTGTTTAGCAGCCTGGGCAGGTTCCAACCCACCACCTCTGGAGTATTTGGCCAGCATCCTGATCTCAGAACTACTGACTCTGCTATTGTTATGGGGTGAGATGAAGGACCACTGACTCAAATTAGAATTTCAAAAGGAGTCTTTTACTAACTGCGGGGCTGTCTCAGCAAAGTCTAAAACAGACTAAGTGAGAGAGCCCCGCAGTTAATAAAACACTCCTATTGAAATTCTAATTTGAGTCAGTGGTCCATCATCTCACCCCATAACATTGGAGGCCCCAGTGAGATCCCTAGGTTTTTACCCAGGCTATGGCCAGTGGTTGTGGCTAGGACACAGAAACAGGTTTTCACCTAGGAGGCGGCCACTGAGAATTTCTCAGCCCCTGATGAAGACCGACTCTGTCCTCCTACCTCAACCTGCCAAATTTATTGACTAAATTTGGATAGTAACAGAGTCATCTGGCCTGGAATTCTTACTGATAAGTCTAGTCTGGAACCCCTGGAGGCTGGATGCAGCTGGGTGGATGCAGCCGTAACTGGGGGGTCATCTGTCTGTCTGCAGCACACTGATCTGGGTTGGGAACACCCAGAGGCTGGATGCAGCCATAAATGGGTGTTTGCAGCCCCTTCTTAGACTGTTCTGGTATTAGCAGTCTCTGGCAATGTTCAGATTTGCAGTCTCATCCGTTCTGGTATTTGCAGTCTTCTATTGGGTTGTTCAGGTTTTTGCAGTCGACTATCCTGGTTCTGGTTTGTGTGTCTTTTGTATGTCTTTTGTGTGTTTTGTATGAGTGAGTGAGTGAAAGAGTTTGGATGTGATTCCACGGCCCTGAAGCTACGGAGTCCTAGTGGGCCTCCACCCTCAGTTCCACAGCTTTATCATGTGGCTTAGTGGTGGGCCCCTCGGGGTGACCTGGAATGGGGTTTGTACATCTCTGCCTATGCCAAGATAGAGTTTTTATCCCTGTGGGGAGTAGATGTGGCCGGGAAGGCATCTGAGTGGGAGTCAGACACAGCTCTGTGCCTGATTTTGTGTTGGTCTGTCTCCTCTATCCATCTATCCCGTTTATTCTCCGTCTGTCTCCTCTATTCTGTCGTGTCTGTCTCCTTTGTTCTCCATGTCAGACCTATGTCTCTTCTGCAGGTTTGGATATCAGGAAACTCTAGGAATTTCATCCTGTGGAAATTAGCCTTTTACCTTCTTTCTTTTATGTCTCCTATGTCTCCCATGCCTTCAACATCACTTTCCGGGTGGGAGTTGGACTTTACTGTACAGTGTTGCTCTGAAATCTTGGTCTGTTTGGCATCCTGCTGTGCTGACTGGTTTCTATCTTTCTTACATGACCCTTTTGTACTTCCTCACTTTGTCTTAACACTGCAGTGTAAATAACCCACCTGCATTTGGGACCCTCTCTCTTTGGCATTTAAAGAGTTAATACAAAGTTTGTTGAAACTGTTCCTTTTTCTGGCTGCTAAAAACTGTGGTTGCTATGTTATGAATAGCCTTGAGATAAAGTGCCTGCACACAGCAGAAGACCCAAGGTCAATTACTCATTTGAAACTAAAGGAAAAAAAAATGTCCTCTTTACTTTCTGAAACATCAGCTGCTTGGCATTACTCTGTTATTCTGCTGATCCTCAGGCAGCCTCCAGGAGGGCAGCAGGCTGTGGTCCCTCTGAGGGGAGGCACCCCCTAGAAACATTACAGGGTCCCCAGAGAACCTGGAGCCCTCTGGAGACCGGCTGACGATCATCCCTAAATTCACCTGTAAGTCCACCTCCGGAGGTAAGCCACTTTAACATCTATTTTTGGCTAGTGTCTGCAAACACTATTAATATTATTTTTGTTGTGCTTATTTGTTGTGAATTGTTGCAAAAATATGTAACTGTTTGTTAAATTCATTTGTTGTAATTTCTATAAAGCCCTTAGAAACCTCTGAGAGAGTTTTTTCTTCATTTTTCTTTATCAACTCTGCTGTTGTTGCTGCTTCTTAGAAAAACTGGTAAAAACAAAATTGTAATCATTGAACATAGCACTCTGACAATCAAGATGTTTAAAGCCTTCAATCTTCTGGGGTGAAGAAAGTACTGTGTGACACTTAGAACTCTGATTAACAAACAAGGTGGTCACAAATTTTCCTGGATTGAAGACTTCCACAACTTTCCTGATCAGGTCGTCATAGGAGATCTGACTTAAGTTTGTTTCAAAGCTAACATAAGAAAATTCTGGTTCTGGAGTGATGTGAATAGTCCAATAAGTTCCATCCAATTTCATTCCATTCATTGAATACCCACAAGGATTGAACAATGTGGCATCAATGACAGAACCTGGTATCAGGTCACAAATTCCACTCTCACGAGTGACATCCTTTGCAGTAACTGGTCCATAACTGCTGGGTGAAGCTCACTCATCAGAATTTCCAGGGTTTGATCTGGCTGACTGATTACTCAACTTCCGGAAAATCCAAAGTATACAATTACCAACAGTCAAAATTCATATGTCCCATATAATATGCTGCTCCATTTGGGAAAACTGGATTTAGAAATTCTATTTCTTCCTGGAAATTCCAGTGTGGGTACCCTTGGTGAGAAGGCTTCATGAAATTCTTATGAAAATAGAAGAATCTTTGAATTGAGTCAAACCCACTGTAATCCCTAGCAAGCTTCAAAAGGGAACCAGTGCTTTCAGTGAGAGGGAGGTACCACATGTCTTCAAAATGAAACATCTCTTGGTGACAAACATGCTGCTCTCACTGAGTACATAAGCTTCCTGCTTGTCAGTTTTTGTCACACTTATGATTGAACATTACACATCTTTCAAAAGTATGTCCCACTCAGATCTCGGGATAGTGCGAAGATCCCCAGATCCTTGGTTTGCATCAGGTTGCTGCTGAGAGAACCAAACCTCCAGCAGCTTCTCCATCCCTTTGAAAAAATGTGCAGCTTCCATGACTGTGAGACTAGCAAACAACCAACAACCACAGAAAATCAACTAAATTAAACCTCTTCTCCCACTGCTGCCGCCACCGCTGAGGATTGTTCCAGCTGTGTTACTAAAGTTCAGGTTCCCTTTTTTGCTATAATTTTATATTAACTTTTTTTTTAAAAAGGACTAATGAAATTTCTCTGGTTTCTTCTTGTGAGTGAAAGTTGAACGTGAGTCTGTTGGAAATAGAGGCAGATACAGTTCAGTCTCTTGTAATCTGCTGCTTCCTCATTAGAGAGAGTAGAGAAAGCTCTAGCTAATGTTGCTGGCCATACTGTGTAAGCCTGACTTGTAATCTAAATTGAACTGTTAAATGGGACTAAGAGACTGGGCAAAGAGTATAGAACTATATACAGTAGTTATATTTACTCTGAAGCCTTAAGACTCAACAAAAGTCGCTTGTTGGCTACACTGGAAAATTTGTGCAGTATTAAATGTTATCTACTATGTCTATATAGATACCTCTGGAAAAATTAAAACCTAAAATGAGAATTTCCCACTAAATGGTGTAACTATAACACTGCATTCTACTGTGCCTAATCTGTATACTTTGCTGAGTCTGCTGCTAGCAGAAGCCAAGTGGCCCACTTGCCTGGACTTAAAAGATGCCTTTTTTAGTATAAGGCTGGCTCTGGGAAGCCAAAGGCTGTTTGCTTTCCAGTGGGAGAGACCAGACACTGGAACTGCTATCCAGTACACACAGACCAGGTTGCCACAGAAGTTTAAAACACCCACAATTTTTAGAGCTGCACTGGCTAATGACCTCCAGAAATTCCCAGCTGAAGAATTAGAATGTGTGCTGCTCCAATATGTTGATGACCTCCTTTTAAGACACCCTACCCAGGAGGGCCGCATCTGAGGCACGGACTATCTTTGATGACATCTAGAGGTATGTGGCTATAAAGTGTCCAAATGAAAAACCCAGATTTGCCAATGGCAAGTACGTCATCTAGGATTTACTGTCCAGCAGGGGTAGAGGTATCTAGGCATGAAATGGAGGCAGGTCATTAATTGCTCCCCACCTTCACAAGCTAAAAGCAAGTTTGGGAATTCTTAGGCCCTGAAAGCTTCTGTTGCCTTTAGATTCCCAAATTTGCCATCTTGGTTGTCTTGGCTAAGCCCTTGTATGAGGCAACTAAAGGAGAGGAAGGAGAGCTCTTAGAATATGGAGAAGAACAGGAACATGCCTTCTCCCAGCTAAAGATGAGGCTAATAAATGCATCTGCATTGGGGCTACCAGACTTGGCCAAGCCCTTCACTCTGTATATCTCAGAGAGAGGAAAAATGTCTGTAGGTGTGTTAACCCAGCTAGTTGAGTCCTGGCCAAGGCTGCCTGTAGGTTACTCTTACCTAAGCAGTTGAATGGAGTAGCAAAATGATGGCCATCATGTTTACGGGCTTTAGCCACTACGGCTCTCCTTGTGCAAGAAGCTGATAAGCTGACTCTAGGGCAGAATCTCAGAGTGAAAGTACCCCACTCTGTGGTCACTTTAATGGACACTAAAAGAACATTTTTGGTTTTCTAATGTAAGAACACCCTAACCCCAGCCACGCTCCTTCCAGTCAGTGGAAGAGAGACTTAGGATGACTGTACAGAAGTTATAGATAATATGTATTCTAGCAGATCTGACTTGCGTGACCGCCTTGGACAGTTATAAACTGGAACTTGTATGTAGACTGAAGCAGTTACATGATGGCACAAGATGAGAGGTGACCTGGGTATACAGTGGTTACCTTAACAGAAACTATAGCGGCTAAGCCTCTTCCCAAAGGAACATTGACTCAGAAGGCTGATTTAATTGCCTTGACTCAAGCCTTAGAAGTAAGTCAAGGGAAAAATGTGAATGCTTTTCTGACTCTCCAAGTACAAGGACATTGTACAAGAAGGGACTATTAAATTCTGGAAAAAAGGACATTAAGTATCAGCAGGAGATACTTCAGCTGCTAGAGGCAGTATGGAAACCCCCAAAGGTGGCAGTGATGCACTGTCATGGACATCAGGGAGATGCTTCCGCCATCACTAAAGGGAACACTAGGGTTGGTACTAAGACAAAAAGGGTTGCACCCAAATCGCACCAGGTGTCGTGAGTGGCTCCCCTCATCCCGTGTGTTCTCAAGCTCTCACTTCTCTACTCCTGGGAAGAGAAGGACCAGTTGGCAGCAGACAGGAGCCAGGAAATGAAGGGAGAATGGATAAAGATGTCAGATGGATGAGTAGCTGTCCCCCGGGTTCTAGGAGCCACTGTGATGACAGGAGTATTTGATGAAATTGCTGGGCCAATACCTCTACATCTCCTACCTGGCAGCCCCAGCCAAAACTATCAGTCTACAGTGTGTCACCTGCAGCCAGTTTGACATGTGCCAAGAACCAATAGTACCCCCAGGAATCCAGTCATATGGAGCAACGCCCTTTGAGAACTTCCAGGGAATTAAGTCTAAATCCAGGATCAGAACCTGTTCCCCCCAAACCAGGACAGAAAGAACTTTACACCATCATCCTGACTACACACATGGCAACAAAAATGGAAAGAATCATCACCTGAAGTCATCACAACTGGCTAAGTAGAGCTTCACTGACACTTGAAAGGTAAAAATAACTTTTAAGACAGCCAACATGCCCTGTTTCAGTCATATACCGGAAGCTGGCTGGTCAATGCACGGCTGAAGCCTGAGGAAACTCCTCAAGGAACTTATTTTAATTAGACTTTAAACTGAACTTTGGGAAAAGGAGAGGGGGGAATATCACACAGGGAAAAGTAAAAACTTGTATGTGTATTAGCCCACCACCCTGATGTAACTGTTACATCTCCGTAAAACTAAGTAAACTCTGCAGCTAGGGACAAAAAATTTTAAAATCCTAATGCACCAGATGAACAAAGATTTAAAGGAAGTAGAAAGGTCCATAACCCAACTAAAAACATCCTTAGACTCACTAGCTGAGGTAGTCTTGCAAAATCGGAAAAGACTGGATCTTCTATTTCTGAAGCAGAGAGGCCTGTGTGTAGCCCTGGGAGAAACTTATTGCCTCTACATTAAGAATTTAGAAGTAGGCTCGGCGCCTGTTGCTCAAGTGGCTAAGGCGCCAGCCACATACACCTAAGGTGGCGGGTTCGTATCCCCAGCCCGGCCCGCCAAACAACAATGATGGCTGCAACCAAAAAAAAATGGCCAGGCGTTGTGGTGGGCGCCTGTAGTCCCAGCTACTTGGGAGGCGGAGGCAGGAGACTCGCTTGAGCCCAGGAGTTGGAGGTTGCTGTGAGCGGGATGTCATGGCACTCTACCCAGGGGGATAGCTTGAGGCTCCGTCTCAAAAAAAAAAGAAATTCTAATTGAGTCAGTGGTCCTTAATCTCACCCCATAACACTATGATCTTCTTAATAACATTTTCTTTTCCTCAAGCTTACTTTATTGTAAGAATAAAGTATATAATACATCTATAACACACAAAGTACTGTAATCATCTGTTTATGTTATTGGTAGGGCTTCCAGTCAACAGCAGTTTATTAGTACTTAAGGTTCTCAGGAGTCAAAAGTCATATGCGATTTTCTACTGGGTGGAGGTCAGCGCCCCCCATGCTCCTGTTGTTCAAGGGTGAACTGTATACTACAGTGGAATTACTGGGTTGTATGGTAACTCTATGTTTGATCATTTGAGAAAACGAAGAGGATTCTTGGTGCCATAAGAGTTCAAGCAGAGGGGAAGTGGCCATGCCTGGGCCTGCTTGCCACTGGCTCTCCATGTGACCTAGGCGGCTCCCTCTCATCCTCCGGCCAGGCCCGTCTTTCCCTGGCCAAGCCAGCACGTCCCGCCTGCTCCCTCCCCAGTCCAAACTCCAGGCCTGGGCGAGGCACTTCTAATCCACCTCTGGGCAGACCCGGGCAGCCTCTGAGTGAAAAGCACCCTGACCTCCGGCAGTGCAAAAAGACCTGCGAGCTGACCATGCGGCCAGACCAACTTCGTGCACGGCTGAGCGCGGTGGCCTGTGGGCTCCTGCTTCTCTTTGGTGTTCAGGGTGAGGCTCCCGCGAGGGGCAAGAGGGATAAGGGGTCGGATCTGCTCAATTCTGCAGAGGCAGAAGCTGAGACAGCGGAAAGGAAGGCGTCTGGGAGGTAGGAGCTGGTGGAGATGAGAGCGCAGGAATGTGCTCCCACCTGACACCTCCCCAGATCCCAGGGTGGGCACCAGAGAGGGTCGGGACTGCCAGAAGGGAACCCAGTAGCAGGGGCTCTGAGGAGCCCGGACATACCCGCTGAATCAGCAGTCCAGAGAGGGGGGAATTTAGTACCTTTCCCTGTGTGTTTGTGGCTGGAGCTGGTGCTGCCCTCGCATAGTAACACCAACAATCACATCTTCCTGCCACCACTGGCTATGAATGCCTCTCCTTGGTAACAAGGGTCACTCCAGACAACCTTACTGGCCTGTGGGAGTATGTGAGCTGCAGGGCTTCACATCCTAAAGCCAATCTCCACCACAGACACACCCCCCACCCCCACCCCAGGGTGAGGCCATGGCTTGGATTCCAAGGCTCCAGGGTGAAGGTGACAGCACTTTCTACCTGCCAGGCTTTCCCAGGCCCTTATCAGAAGCTTAGGGCGAGTCTGTGGCCCTTGATCCTTTCATCCAAATGTCTTCTAAGTGTGAGAGCTGATTTTCCCTTCCCTTTCCCAATGTGATCTGCCCAGGAGCAGTCCACACTCACTCCTCCCTCAAGGCCCATCCCCACAAAGCTTCCTCTCTTACCTACCAAGTTCTAGAACTCCCCAGAACCTTCCAGGTAGATGTGTTCAGCCTCACAGGTGGCTCCCTTGTAAAATATCATTTTGGGTTAGACACATATCCAGAAAGAATAATTGACAAGCCTTAAGAGGGTGCAGGGGTTTGGCACCTGTGGCTCAAGCAGCTAAGGCATCAGCCACATACACCTGAGCTGGCGAATTCAAATCCAGCCTGGGCCTGCCAGACAATGACGGCTGCAACCAAAAAATAGCCGGGCGTTATAGCAGGCACCAGTAGTCCCAGCTACTTGGGAGGTAGAGGCAGGAGAATTGCTTGAGCCCAGGAATTGGAGGTTGCTCTGAGCTATGATGCCAGGGCACTCTACCTAGGATGACAGCTTGAGACTCTGCCTCAAAAAAAATAAATAAATAAATAAAAAAGGAGGATGCAGGAGGTGGGTCCCACTATCCTGTTTCCCACAGTCCTGGCTCTTCTACAGGGGCCCCAGGTCCACGGGTCCTTACACAAGGGATGGATGGATGTGTGCACTTGCCCGTGCTTTTCACCTCAGTGGTCACAGACCCACCACTTTCTGGTGTCAGGCTTTTCCACTTCCTGACATGGACCTCTTCACACCCCTACATGGTAGAGCTTCCTTAAACTGTTTGATGGAAGAGCTTGACTTCAGGGACAAAACAGCCTTGATGTAACTTTTCTCTACATCAGGCATCACTGACCAGTGGCCACACTGAATTACATGGACAGATGTCCCATCATAGAGCAAGGAATTGTGTGTAGGCAGCAAGTTACAGGAGGAGGGGGTGAGCCTTTTGATTTGGAGAGACATTGCTGAATTGCCCTCTCTGGTGTCTGAGTGGCTGCTGACTGTGGCCTCACCCACACCTGGTGGCATCAAACTGTTGATCTCTGATAGGTGTAGGGTAACATAAGCTCCTTGGAACTCGTTGGTTTTTGTTTTTTTATTATGGTACTGGGCTCATATTCCCCAAATTCTGCAGAGGCAGACCTGAAACAGTGGAAGAGGGGAAGGTGCCAGGAGGTGGAGTTGGTAGAGATAACAACAGCCAGAGAATCTCCCTGTGCCCTGAAGCACAGAGAGGGTTGGGGCTGCTTGAGGGCTGCACAGCACTGAGGGGTGAGCCCAGTCTAAGGTAGAGAGAATAGTGTAATAAATCCAATGTGCCCATCACCCACCTTCAACATGGATGAAGACTTGGACAACTAAGTTTTATTTGAACTGCAACCTCTCCCTTGTACCATTATTTGAAGCAAATCCCAGGCATCATATTATCTGTGAATTTTTCACCATGTCCCACTAAAAGATTGTGCGTATGCATTTCTGTATTTCCACAATACCATAAGTGTCAGTGTGATCAGCTGTCTATTCAAATGTACTTATTTACCACCATTTCATAAATGATATTTATCCAGGGTTATTATTATTATTATTATTTTGGTTTTTAGGGCAAGGGTCTCCCTATGTCAAACTCCTGGATTCAAGCAATCCTCCTGCCTCAGCCTCCCGGGTATCGGGATTACAGGCGTGTGCCACCATGCCCAGCTATATAGGATTTCTTTTTAAATTAAGATTCTGATAAAGTTTCACTTTCCAAATTACCAGATGTTTCTTTTTTTGTAAGAACAGCTTTGAAATATAGTTCACATACCAATTCACCCACCTGAAGTGTACACTTCAACAGGTTTTAGTGTGTTTATAGAGTTCACCACATCAATTCCTTTGCTCCCCAATTCTCAAACCCCAACCTCAGCCCTCTACCTCTATGATGTGCTGATTCTGGAATCATATAATTCGTGGGCCTTTCTGACTGGTTTCTGTTATTAAGTTTGATATTTTCAAGGTTTATCTGTGGGATAGCAAGTATTAGAACTTGATTCCCTTTTACTGCTGAATAATATTCTGGTAGGTAGAAATACCAAAATTGATTGATCCATTCGTGAGTTCAGGGACACTCAGATAACCACTTTTTGGCCATTATTATGTAAAGAATCCTACTAAGAACATTAGTGTACAAATTTTGTGTGGACTTGTGTTTTAATTTCTCTTGGGTTTTGTGCCTAGGAGTGGAATTGCTGAGTCATAGGGTAACTCTATGTTTAATCAGCTAAAGAACCGCCAGAGTGTTTTCCAAAGAAGCTGTGCCATTCCAACTGGCAATGTGAGGTTCCAACTTTCCCACGTTCTTTCCAACATGTCTTATTATTTCATTTTTATGTGTTTCTTGAGGTTCAATTTTTTTTTTTTTT
>NW_003852546.1:2057378-2064977 GCF_000181295.1 Otolemur garnettii | reverse complement strand
ACAGCTCACAGCAACCTCCAACTCCTGGGCTCAAGTGAGTCTCCTGCCTCCGCCTCCCAAGTAGCTGGGACTACAGGCGCCCGCCACAACGCCTGACTATTTTTTGGTTGTAGCTGTCATTGTTGTTTGGTGGGCCCGGGTTGGATTCGAACCCACCACCTTAGGTGTATGTGGATGGTGCCTTAGCCACTTGAGCCACAGGCGCCAAGCCAGTAGTGGCGTCCTTTAACTCTTCCTCTAGCCCTGTATACCCTGTAAGCTTGTACTTATATTCTACAGGCCTAATCAGATTCAGGTGTTAGGTTTTGCATTTTGTTTTTCTGACAAGACTACTTTATATGATGTGCCGTGTACTTCCATTACAAAATGTGTGGTATCTGATTGTCTTGCTTTTTTGTTTGACAAAGTAAGTGGTTGACATCATAATGAGATTTCAAGTGCATTTCTCTTACCTCGAGTGAGACGAACATCTCTCCATTTGTTGAACAACCATTTATTTGCCTTGCTTCCTATGAATGTCCTTCTGCACTGCTCTTTTTATACTGTGCAGCTGGCATTTGTCTTATTTGTTTGTAGAAACTACTTGTTAAGAATGTTGAGGCCAGGCATAGTGACTCACGCCTATCATCCCAGCACTTTGGTACACTTGAGGCCAAAAGAGTTCAAGACCAGCCTGGACAATATGGCAAGATCCCATCTCCATAAAAAAAAAAAATTAATGAGGCGTGGTGGTGTGGCCTGTGGTCATGGCTCCTCAGGAGGGTAAGACAGAAAGATGACTTGAACCTGGGAGTTCAAGGCTTAGGGAGGTATGAGTGAGCCATCACACTCCCCCAAATGCCACCTTTATCCGGTAGATAACTCAATCTGTCCCTCCCTCCCTGATCTTCATAGCAGGCAGCCTGGGCTTTGTGGGTCCCAGTCACAGCGGCTCCTCATTCATAGCTCTTCTCACAAAGATCATTTCTGGTTCGGAGGATGCTTTCTTCATGTCATTTCTCGCCACCCGGACCATGAGGTCCCTGAGGACCTGCCTGTCAGATTCCCACAATAGGAGCACTGCCTCATGTGACCCGGCACATGGTTGGTTGAAAGGACACTCTCACCCCACAAAGGGCATGTGACCATTGTTTGAAGCTCCGAGGGCTGAATGGTGGTGGCCAGCCCCAAAGAGCCTCTGTGAGCATGGTGGGATAGGCTGGGGACATGCCTGGAAGGTGGGGGTCAGGACACAGTGTCACAGCTTGTGGATCAGGGTCCCTTGAATGGAGCTGAGAATAGCAAGGAGGTGGCAATACCAGCATCTGGGAGGGCTGCTGATCAGGGACACCTAATCTTTGTGTCTGTGTCTCTGCCCACAGGTCAGGACCCTGCCAGCCCCATCCGAACCACACACACGGGGCAGGTGCGGGGGAGCCTCACCCACGTGAAGGGCACTGATGTGGGGGTCCACACCTTCCTGGGAATCCCCTTTGCCAAGCCACCTGTAGGGCCGCTGCGGTTTGCACCTCCTGAACTTCCTGAATCTTGGAGTGGTGTGAGAGATGGGACCTCGCACCCGGCCATGTAAGTCCTCCCAGGGTCCAGGGTGGTCCAGGCCCTGGGATAGGGGTTGGGGTACCATGACCTCAGCCAGGCTACAATTGTGGTTTCACCAAAACTCTACAGCCAGTTTCCCTGTGAGTTTAGTGGATTCCCACGTGCATTACTTCAATGAGCACCCCAAGGCTCAATAGGGAGGAGCAACTTTCCCAGCCTCCTGGCTGAGGGCTTGGCACTCAGGGGGCATTAGCTCCAGGTGCTGAAGGGAGGAGCAGACACACATCCCCGCAGACTCTAGTTATGCCAACTGTTCTATGCCACCAGGGGGTGGCATCTCTGGGAGAGGTTATGACCCTTGTAGGAGCCCCTGACTCTAGCAAGCAGATACTGTAGACCCCTGTGGAGAGCAGCAATAGTGGCTCCCTGGGGATCTCCACTCTCCACAGTCCCTGTGTCACTGACAGGGCCAGGTGCCATTGGCCATGGGACATAGGTGTGCTCTTACAACTGAATGCTGAGGGAATGGTGAGGTTCCCTGAAAGTCTAGAATTGGGGTGCAGGATGTCCCCCTGCTCTTCTCATGAGAAATTAACATTCATTCATTCTTGAGGCACCTGTCTATGGGCTACTCCCCTGTTGCAGGCCTGAGTGGGTACAGGGATTCGGTGGTGAATGTCAACACATAGAGGCATACAGCCAGTGTTCTCATAGGGACCCCTCAGGGCCAAGTTCCTGGCCCCGGGGGACTGATATACAAGGCCCTCAACAACCCTGAGAACTTGGCACAGTGGACTATGCCTGTAGTCCCAGCTACTTTAGGGGCTGAGGTGGGAGGATTCCTTGAGTCCAGGACTTTGAGACTAGTCTGGGCAACATAGCAAAGACCCCATCCCCCATCTCTACAAAACAAATGTAAAAGTTAAGAAATAAACTTGAGGGTTCCCTGGAAGTCTAAGCTCCATCCCAGCTTCCCCAAGCCTTAGTCCTGAAACTTGATGGGAAGGGACTTTAGAGGAGGATCATGTGTGAGCAGGATATTGGGGGGAAGGGAGTTAATGGCAAATGGGAGCAAATCTGGCCCCAGAATCAGCTTTTCACCATAGCACAAGCCCTGAACTGACTTTCTGCCATGGCCACCAGGTGTCCTCAGGATCTCACTTCAATGAATGAAGAGGCTCTGACCATGTTCAACGTGACCATGCCTTCCATCCCCATGTCCGAGGACTGTCTGTACCTCAGCATCTACACACCTGCCCATACCCATGAGGGCTCTAACCTGCCCGTGAGTGTCAGGTCACAGTTAGCTAGGGGATGGGAGGACATTTCTTCTAGACTAGGAAGACTAGAAAAGGCAGTATTAGCTTAGGACCCACTGCAGTGTGGACCCTGTTGAGAAGCCTCTCTCACTAACACAACAGTTCTCAACTGTATTAATGGGCTGTGACATTAGGATGGTTGAGAACAACTGCACTAACAGATTCAAGAAGTGCTTTTTACCCAGAGTGGGCAGCTGACCCATGGGGTCATAAAGCTCTGACTGCTACCAGAGATCAAAGCTGTGTCCCTGGATGGAGGCAGGGCTCATTCATTGAACCTATATCCCAGGGACCCACTTAAGTGCCTCAGGGCTGCCCTATAAGGCCACAAAAGACTCAGTCATGGAGTCTTGGGCTTATGAGAATGGAGGACGTTTTTGGTTAATGTTCATATAGGATGATCTGAAAGACAGCTTTCTGTGTGGACAGGTGGACAAAGCAGTGGTTGGTCAAGGTAGGAGCCCTGGTGGGGTTTGGGTTGGGAAGGAGCCACACAGTATGTGCCTTGATTTCCCCAGGTGATGGTATGGATCCATGGTGGTGCGCTTGTCATGGGCATGGCTTCCATGTATGATGGTTCCATGCTGGCAGCCTTTGAGGACGTGGTGGTGGTCACTATCCAGTACCGCCTGGGTGTCCTGGGCTTCTTCAGGTGAGATTGGGGTTGGACTGGGCAACATGGGCTGAATGGATAAAGGACAGCCTGTAATCCCTGTCTCTGACACTGCTCAGCACTGGAGACAAGCACGCAACTGGCAACTGGGGCTTCCTGGATCAGGTAGCTGCTCTACGCTGGGTCCAGCAGAATATCGCCCACTTTGGAGGCAACCCAGACCGTGTCACCATTTTTGGGGAGTCTGCAGGTGGCACAAGTGTGTCCTTGCATGTTGTCTCCCCCATGTCCCAAGGACTCTTCCATGGTGCCATCATGGAGAGTGGTGTGGCCTTGCTGCCTAGTCTCATGGTCAGCTCATCTGACAAAGTCTCCATGGTGAGTGCCCTCAGCCCTGGAAGCCCAGATGTGCTGTCTTGTCACTTCATCTCAGAGCCTCTGTCTGTCAAATGTGGACAGCAAGGACCATTGGGGTGCTCTGGGAACTGTTGCCTACTCCTGATGGCTGAGGTGCTTGAGGGTCAGAACCCACAGATCTCTGCCATTGCAGAGGCTGGGTACATTCTGTAGACTGCAGAGCTACCACCCTGTGGGTCCCCATCGTGTGCAGAATTGTGGAGGAGGTTGAAACAGTCCCCAAATGGCAGGAAACCACATATAATATCCTGCATATGGGGTGTCCCTGCCCCCAGCCAGGGCCTTGGTCCTCTCCCTTACCAGGAATGATAAGCCAGCCCCTCTCCGGTCCCTTTACAGATGGTGGCCAACCTGTCTGCCTGTGACCAGGTTGATTCAGAGGCCCTGGTGGGCTGCCTGCGGGGCAAGAGTGAAGAAGAGATTCTGGCTATTAACAAGGTGTGGCTAAAGGGATATGGGAGTGGATGAGAGGGCAGGTGGGGTGTGGAGCAGGCAGGCTGGATGTCCTTTGTATGTTCTGAGCAAGTTACCCCATCTGCATGCCTTAGTGTTCTCATGGCCCTGGATGAAGTGGAGGCCAGGGTGTGCTAAGCCTGGGGCAGAGTCTCCCAGGGTGGATGGAAACATCCTGGGATGAGCTAGGAAGGGGTGGACACTCTCATAGGACAGCAGCAAATGTCTGCTAGCTAACCTTGCTCCCTAACTTTGAATGCCTCTCAGGCCTTCAAGATCATCCCTGGTGTGGTAGATGGGTCCTTCTTGCCCAAGCATCCTGAGGAGCTGCTGGCCTCAGCTGACTTCCAGCCTGTCCCCAGCATCATTGGAGTCAACAATGATGAGTATGGCTGGGTCATCCCCAAGGTGAGACCCAACCCTGAGCCCTCGTGTGCCCAGAGGAGTCCATCCGGTCACAAGTGAGTGGTGGTCTTGGGGCTGAAAAGCTCCAGGCCAATCCCTCCCCAACTTGTGGCTCTCTCCTCACCACACAGGTCATGGGCATGGATGAGCCAAGGAAGGGAACAGACAGAGAGGCCTGGAAAGATATTCTGCAGAAAACGTCCCAAGTGTTGGTGAGGCTCCTGAGGTCCTGCCCTGATGGAGAGGGAGGGACTTCTCTCCTCCCTAAGGTGGGAAAACCAAGATGTCCTACTGTGAGGAAAAGCCAGGGTATGTGCATCTTTGGGGATCACCTCAGAGCTTGGCCCTTCTCCCCCATTCCCTGTCCCATCCCATGGCTCATCTCCCCAACCCTGAGGCTGCTGCCTCCCTGCCCCTGGCAGTGGCCTAACCTGCCTCTTCCTGATCCACTTGGGGTAGATGTTGCCTCCTGAGATTGGTGACCTGTTGTTGGAGGAGTACATGGGGGACAGTGGGGATCCCCAGACCCTCCAAGGCCAGTACCAGGAGATGATGGCAGACTCCATGTTCGTGATCCCTGCACTCCGAGTAGCACACTCTCAGAGTGAGTATCTTTGTACCTGACCCCCGACTGGCAAGGCAGCAGCTCAGAGCTGGGAGTCCCAGGTGAGGTCTGTCAGTGTCCACATCCCCACCCACATCATTTTTGGACCCCTGAGTGCTGGGATTTTGGGTAAATCCTCATGGCTAGTCTAATAGACAGACATTCCCTGCCTCTGTACAGCTGAGAAAACTGAAGTTAGTGACCTTCATTCAATGAGTTGCCAAAACCCACACAGCTGGGAAATCCATGGCCATGATTTATTTTTACTTATTTATTTCATTTATTTATTTACTTATTTATTAATTTTTTGAGACAGAATCTCACTGTGTCAACCTTGGTAGAGTGCTGTAGTGTCACAGCTCACAGCAACCTCAAACTCTCAGGCTAAAACGACTCTCTTGCCTCATCCTCCCAAGAAGCTGGGACTACAGGTGCCCACCACCACGCCTGGCTAATTTTTTGTTGCAGTTGTCATTGTTGTTTGGTAGGCCCGGGCTGGATTCTAACCTGCCAGCTCTGGTACATGTGACTGAAGCGCTAGGTGCTGAGCTACAGGTACCAACCCATGATTTAACCAGGCCCTTCCCCCTGCCCCTGTTCCAGCCTGCGGCTCTCCACCACATTGTCCAGATTCTAGACAGATTTGGACCTTGATGTCTTGTCACCATGAGTGATATAGAAAAGCCCTAAGTGAGGGGCTGCCATGTCACAGTCTGTCTACCCCCGCAGGTTCCCACGCCCCTGTCTACTTCTATGAGTTCCAGCATAAGCCCAGCTTCTTCAAGGACATCAAGCCACCTCATGTGAAGGCAGACCATGGGGATGAGATTTTCTTTATTTTCAGACCCAATATGAGGGGCAACTACAGTGAGTCTTTTTCCTTCCCTAGGGCATGAGTTGGAACCTGGGCTGGGTCCCTGAGCGGAATTGGTTCTCACTGTACAGTTGAGGAAACTGAGCCACAGAGAGAAGATGGGATCAGGGTCCAAGACATTAAAGCTCAAAATGCTGAGCCAGTATTAGAACCCAAGGGTTTTTAGACTGGCCTGTGCTCCATTCACCTCTCTCCACCCAAGCATGGGGTCCAGGAGGGCATGTTTCAAAGGCATATTTGTTACTTAATGACTCCCAGTGTCAGAAGAAAGAACCTGACTTCTGAGCCTGCAATGAGCACAGTGTCCAGTCAGCTAAAGGCTGGGCTGAGGGAAAAGTGTTTGGAAAAGGCCAGGTCCTGGCATCCCAGAGTGGAGGGACAGGGGGCAGAGAAGCAGGCCTGTGGGCGACTGAGGAGGCAGGAAGAGCTGCACCTGGGATGGTGAGCGTGGTGCATGAAGCGGCAGCTGGACTGGGGTTGGCCCGGACCTGGACATGTGTCCTCTTCCTCTCTGCAGTTGAAATCACCGAGGAGGAAGAGCAGCTCAGCAGGAAGATGATGAAGTACTGGGCCAACTTTGCTCGAAATGGGTGAGCTGGTGCCCCACCTCCACTCCCCGTGCCAACACCCAGCCAGGGCTCCGTGCTAACACCCAGCCAGGGCTCCCCTTGCCTGTGGCAAGTTCAATAGCAAAATGTCCTTCCTTACCTGATAGCCCCTTCCCCAGCTCGAGGACGCACTCAGACCCACTCCTCCAGCCCCTGATGCTGCCCGGAGGGTGGAGACCAGTGCTGGGGTACCCATGTGAGAGGCAGGGTCAAACCAGACAGGGGCCCTGCCCCCACATGGGGCTGACACTAGTAGGGGTGGTTTCTTTCCTGTATCTAGAAACCTTCCCCCTCATTCCCCAAGCCCACCTGGCCTGCTCAGCTGCCTTGTCTGATACACTCAGGGAGCTAGGTCTGGGCTGTGCAGGCCTCGGAGTGACCTACATTCTCCCGGGGGTGGCGGGAGCACATGTTTGCAGGAACCCCAATGGCGATGGTCTGCCCCACTGGCCCGTGTTCGACGAGGAGGAGCAATACCTGCAGCTGGACACACAGCCCACAGTGGGCCGGGCCCTGAAGGCCCACAGGCTCCAGTTCTGGACAAAGACCCTGCCCCAGAAGATGCAGGAGCTCATGGAGGCTAAGGAGGAGCACACAGAGCTGTAGCTGCCCATGTCGGGGTGCCAGTGCCATGGGGGTCTGACTGATGCACCCACACACAGCCTCTAAGGGGCAGCACTTCATTCCTTCACTCACATGGCCATTCATTCATTCTTCCATCCATCCACTCAGGAAACATTTATTAAGAACCTGCTGTGTGGCTCGGC
>NW_003852546.1:2052730-2057025 GCF_000181295.1 Otolemur garnettii | reverse complement strand
GCCAGCCACATACACCTAAGGTGGCGGGTTCGAATCCAGCCTGGGCCTGCCAAATAACAATGATGTCTACAACCACAAAATAGCTGGGCATTGTGGCAGGCGCCCGTGGTACCAGCTACTCAGGAGTCTGAGGCAGGAGACTCGCTTGAGCCCAGGAATTGGAGGTTGCACTGAGCCGTGATGCCACGGCACTCTACCCAGGGGGACAGCTTGAGGCTCTGTCTCCCAAAAAAAAAAAAAGAACCTGATGTGTGATCTAGCTGTCAAGCTGCCCAGGCATCCTCTCTGTACACACACTCAATAAAGCCTCCCATGAAGCTGTGGATGGACAAACCCTCTGGAAACCCACCTTCTCCCATGCTCCACTGGGCTCTAGGCCCATCCTGCCTTCCTCTCTTCCACTTTCTCCCCACCCAATGGCTCCTCTCTAAGCTCTCAGGCCTGACCTGCTCTGAGGGAGGTGCTTGGGGAATATTGCCCACACCTGGGTGTCAAAAGCCTATGTCCCCCTCTCCACTGCCCCACGTGCTCTCCTGTAGATAGGTGGCTAATAGAAAAGCCGGTCAGCAGAAGCCCTAATGCCTTGACTTATTCAAGCTGCTATAGCAAAAATATCATACCTGGGGTTTTTTTACAAATGACACAAGTTTACCACTCACAGTTCTGGTAGCTGAGAAGTCCAGGACTAAGGTGCCAGCAGAGTTTGTGCCTGGTGAGGGCTTAGTCTCTGGTTCATAGCTGGCACCTTCTCCCTGTCTTCCCACGGTTGAAGGGGCTGAGGAGCATGAATCCTTTTCACCCCCTAAAGACCCATCCCTTAAACCATCACACTGGGGAAATTGTGTTCAATCTGCCTTTGAATCCCCTAAAGCAGTGGTTCTCAACCTTCCTAATGCCTCCGAATGCCGCGACCCTTGAACACAGTTTCCTCATGTTGTGGTGACCCCCAATTTCCTCATGTTGTGGTGACCCCCAACCATAAAATCATTTTCGTTGCTACTTCATGACTGTAATTTTGCTACTGTTATGAGTCGTAATGTAAATATCTGATATGCAGGATGTATTTTCATTGTTACAAATGGGTCACACCCCACAGGTTGAGAACCCCTGCAAGCATTTCTGTCTGTCAGCAAGTGACTGCATCTTTTGTCCTATAGACAATCACACTGCCCCTATGGCCCTCCCTTTTCCCACTAGGGCACTAATTTTCTCAGGGGAACCCTCCTTTCCATCCACTGCATTTAAGCCCAACCACAGGGCCTCAAGAAGTTTGAGGTGA
Organism: Otolemur garnettii; assembly: GCF_000181295.1. Classification (NCBI taxonomy): domain Eukaryota; kingdom Metazoa; phylum Chordata; class Mammalia; order Primates; family Galagidae; genus Otolemur; species Otolemur garnettii. The sequence continues at coordinate 2,055,746 of NW_003852546.1, read as the reverse complement.
CAAATGAAGGGTCCTGCATTACCCCATATGGCCACTAGGAGACAGCCAAGGATAACGTTAAGCCTGGGCTGCCTGGAATTCAGGAGAGGGACGAGGTCTTCCTTATAGAGTCCACTGACTGGTACATAATGCTTCCACTGCCCCCTCAAAGCATTTATTGAGCACCTGCTGCATGCATATCATGCCTGTGCATGTTTTTCATTTCTACAGATACACAGCACGTTTTCCCAAAGTGGGTTCCCAGGATTATTTTTTAGGCATTTAATAGCTATTTTAAACAGCTTTTCTGTGGAATGATTTAGGTCACAGTTCAACTCCCCCCTTTTAGGTGGACAGTTTGATAGCTTTCAGTAAGTGTATAAGACATACAACCACCACCATATCGAGGCTGAGAATGTTTCTCTCTCTCCAGAAACTTCCCTCAGGCTCCTTTCCAGCCAGTCATTGTTCTGATCAGGATCCCAGGCAACCGCCATATTGCCCTCTTTGGTGCTGTCTGCTATTTCGAGAATATCCTGGAAATGGAATCTGGCTTCTGTCACTTGCCGTCATGTTTTTGAGATTTAACCTGTAGTTATTTCTAGTTCTATCTGAGTAGTATTCCAGGCATGGATCCTCCCCATTTAGCCCTGCACCAGTTCATGCACATTTGGCTGATTTCTGTCTTTCGGTTCTTTTCTTTTATTTTTGAGACAGAGTCTCACTTTGTCATCCTCGGTAGAATGCCCTGGTGTCACACTTACACCTCTATCTCTTGGGCTTAGGAGATTCTTTTGCCTCAGCCTCACAAGTAGCTGGGACTATGGGTAATCACTAGAACGCCTGACTATTTTTTTATTGCAGTTTGGCTGGGGCCATGTTCGAACCCACCACCCTCGGTATATGGGGCCAGTGCCCTACTCACTTAGCCACAGGTGCCACCCATGTCTTTTGGTTATTTTTAATAATGCTGTTGTGTAAATTTTTAGACAAGTCTTTGTGTGGACATCTGCCTTCATTTCTTTGTGGTGGATACCTGAGAGCAGAACTGCTGGGTCATATGGAGAGTGTGTTTAGCTTTTAAAAAAATATCAAACTGTCCTCTGAAGTGACTATGTTAGTTTTTCGTCCCCATCAGCCATGTGTGGGTCCCAGTTCCTCCATGTCCTCACCAATACTTGGCCTTTTTGGTCTCAAATCTGATTATTTTTAATGTGTCTGGAGTGGTATTTCATTACAGTGGGTTCCCTGGATATTTAGTCTGTTTCTGTCTTGCTCTCTTTCTCTGTCTAGATAGATAGATGGATAGATAGACAGACGGACAGATGATATACATGTTCTTTCTTCCTCACAGGCACACAAATAGGATCCTAAGATTCTTCCTTTGTCCATTTCATTTTTGTATCATTGCCTTGGTCATCCTCAATGTCACTACCTCCAGATGATGGGGCACAAAGGGACAGAGTACATGAGGACCTTCACCCCAGTAACTGTGAGCAGCAGCCCCGGGTCAGGAGGAAGCACATTGGTGCCCAATTAACATCAAGGAGCTTTGTGACATGACCCTGAGCTGGGAGGAGATGGGGACCCTGTAGCCCCCAAAGTCCAGGTATGAATTAGGTTATGAGGACTAAGGGCAAGGAGAGCATGTGTCCAGGCAGGGGGCTGGGGGGGTAGCTTAGGCCAGAGTGAGTTGGACGAGAGTCACTGAATCAATAGCAGGACTTGCTGCTGATTAAGTGGAGGTCAAGAACAACTTCTGAGAGAGACTGGAAGGAGAAGTGGAGACAGCAAAGTTGTATGACCTTAACTTTGCTAGAAACAAGAAGAGAAAAGAGTGGCGGTCAGAGTGCACAGGAGGTTTGTATGGTGTTGGCTTTACATGGGAGCCGTGTATCCATCTGGTGGGAGGGGGATTCAGCAGAAGCTGATGGCACATAAGAGACAGCTCAGCCCTGAGAGGGGACCCAGGTCCTAGTACCCAGGGGTGTGTCCCTGAGCTGGGACTTGAGTGAGGCAGGTGAAAGCATAGGGTACACATTTAGGAGGGCATCATTCTCAGGTACCACCCCTCCTCTCATCTGACTCTGGGGATGAATGACTCTTTCACTCTTACATTCTAGGCACCTTGCTGGCCTGTTTCACCCTGGGCCTGGCCCTGGTGGGTCCCAGCTACAATGCTAGGGAGGAGGGCAGACCTAGCTGCGGGGAGTAGGGACATTTGGCCTTGGGAAGAGATGGATGATCACTCCTGACAGCACCTATAGCTGAGGGATTGGTGAACGAAATTGTGGGATGAGAGCCATGGGCACTTATGTGAGTATTGAAGCCCCGCAGGGGAAGTCTTGGTGGAAAGCATACCGGAGCTAGCTTTCAAAATTTTCAGGAAATGGTACGGGGGGTGGGGGAGGTGGGCTGTGATGGGAGCAAGGAAGACAGGTTTCAGTACAGCAGGACAAAGGTCTGAAGGCAGCTCTGAAGAGCAGAGGCCCCTAGCCCCAGAGGGCTGTCACAGAAGATTCAGGAAGCTGCCCTGGTTATGTTTTTGTTTTTTGTAAAGACAAGATCTCACTCTGCATAGGCCGAGGTGCACAGCCTCAAGCTCTTGGACTCAAGGCTTCAGCTTCCCAAGTGCTGGGATACAGACCACTGTGCCAGGCTGGGGGTGAGTATTTTGGCAGAAGGCAAATTCCATCCTAGGGCAGTGCTCTCAAGCTTGGGTGCCAGCTGGAACCCCAGAAGAGGATCTGGCATCTGGTGTGGGCATGACCCACTCCCTGTCTCTTATTGAGCCACTTAATATCCACCATCCTCCCACCCCCCACTCCTGTTCACCCATGTTCCTGACACTGTGTCCCAGAGGTTTGAGTCCTGTCTCTCTTGGATTGGGAGTCTTGCAACCAGTAGGCAGGGACACAGACACTCTGACAGAACCCTGCGCAGAGGCCAGAACAGGCTTGCATTGGCTGTGGTTCCAAGCCTTGTGTTATCTCTCTGTGTCTCTCTTTCTCCCTCTCTCTCTCTCTCACACACACAC
>NW_003852546.1:2043443-2046815 GCF_000181295.1 Otolemur garnettii | reverse complement strand
CTGGGTTCCTTTCTTAGAGGCTGGGTCCTGACTTGAGGGTCTCCCACCTTCCTTTCTCCTGTAGAAAACTACTCTGACTGCTTTCACTGTCGATGGCGTCTTCTTTCCCAAAAGCCCCAAAGAGCTCCTCAATGAGAAGCAAGTCCACTCTGTGCCTGTCCTCCTGGGTTTCAACAATGACGAGTTTGGCTGGGTCATCCCCACGGTGAGTGTCCTCCAGCACCTGTGCCCTTGAAGCCTCTGCCCCAACCTGTCTTCCCAACCTACCTTTTTTCACCTAAGTGTGAGCTGAGCACTCTGATTCCCATTTCGGAGGTGTTGGTGTCAGGTGCCACAGATGATCGGTGTCGCAGAGTATAGGCTTGGTATTGGAATAGTATAGGACAAAGACAACTACCACCTTAAGATGGCGAGTAGCAAAATTCTTCATTTCTCACTAGTTTGAATAGCCAGTTATGTACATACGCAATAATCATTCCATTACCTCAGTGACATATTGTAAAAAAACAAATTAACTTTTACTAGGTTCCTATTAGACTACTGAGTAAGTGATACACACGTCTGCTAGACAGGTAGTACATATTCTTCTAAGTTATTCATTACACTCAAAAATAGTAATCAAGGAAGCATACACTATCAGCTCTCTGGGCTGACTCTTGATAGATACAGAAACGGCCACTGGGCGTCGGGGACAGAATTCATTGTTTGTCTACTCTTTGAAGCCCTAAGCCATCTGGCGGCAGTAACTTAATCTTGTCAATCCACAATCCGGAGGTTCCAAAAGTATACCGATGATGGGCATAGGCGTTCCAGCCCCTCTGGCCCTGCTCAGCGCAGTGGAATGCCACGTTCCTTCAACTAGGGCAGAGGCCATAGTGGGGGTTCTACCTCAGAGTCTCCTAGATTGTAGAAAAACATGACTTTTATTCCCGCTCTCTCTCAGAGGCCAAAAGGCACAAGTCTATAGGCTTTTTCGCCTATAATAGGTGAGGAAGCAGACGGCCTGAAAGGTTTAGGAGACTTGCTCAAGGTCACCCAGCTACATTTTCACAAAGCAAGAAGTTCTGTTTGGGGATGAAGCTTTTGCACAAAGTGGCCTTGTGGACTTGGCTAATCCACATCATATCATATTCCTGCCTTGGTGTCTGGTTTATACATCAGGCTCGGAGAGACTTCTTAGTGTGACACTGTGCCTGAGAGACTGACTACCTAAGACTCTCATGTCTCACACACCAAGCCACTGGTGACCTCACAGACCAAATACCCTCCAGTTCCTTCTTGGTGCACAGAATGCCCATAAGGGGCAACATCGTGCTTTCATCCTGAGCATCTTGTAATTTCACTCTCACTCTCCTACCCATTGATCATTTTGAATGGCTGCAAACTCTTCCACGAAGAGAGGGTCCCATCTTAATGTTCCTTCATTTGGGTATTTGAGCAGCTTCTAATTTTTGCCACTGACGCATTAGCGCAGTGAACATCTCCGTATCTATGGGTTTTGTCCTGACTTATGGAGGGCCATTTGCCTGCTATATAAGAGGCTCATACAATCTTTTTTTTTTTTTTTTTTTTTTGAGACAGAGCCTCAAGCTGTCCCCCTGGGTAGAGTGCCGTGGCATTACAGCTCATAGCAACCTCCAACTCCTGGGCTCAAGCGAGTCTCCTGCCTCTGCCTCCCAAGTAGCTGGGACCACAGGCGCCCGCCACAACGCCCGGCTATTTTTTGGTTGCAGCCATCATTGTTGTTTGGCGGGTCCGGAATGGGGATTCGAACCCGCCACCTTAGGTGTACGTGGCTGGCGCCTTAGCCGGTTGAGATATAGGCACCGAGCCGAGGCTCATACAATCTTGACACTCAGGACAAAGCCTGTGGAAGTGGCCAGGCCAGTGCCTAGACTCTGGTGGGCAGCCTTGTCCCCCACACTGTCTACCTGGAATTATATGTGCCACAACAAGGGAGAACCAACCAGGCTGCCTCTGAGACCTGGGAAAATCTGCCTGAGGTGACATGCTGTGCCCAGACTTGGAGCCAAGCTTCTTTCTCAGGAATGGGCTCAGAGGGCAGCAGGCATTGCTGTGGGCATGAGCACAGTCAGCTCAATATCTATGGTGGCCAGGTGCGGTGGGGGGCCTGAAATCCCTTGTACTCTGGAGGCAGAGGTGGCAGGATCCCTTGACCCCAGGAGTTTGCCACTACACTCCAGCCTGAGTGTCCAGCCTGTCTTTAAAAAAAAGAAAAAAAAAGGCTTGGGGGAGGGGGGTGCTCAACGCCTATAGTTCCATCGGCTAAGGCACCAGCCACATACACCAGAGCTGGCAGGTTTGAATGCAGCCTGGGCCTGCCAAACAACAATGACGACTACAACAAAGAAAGAGCCGGACATTGTGGGGGGCGCCTATAGTCCCAGGTACTTGGGAGGCTGAGGCAAGAGAATTGCTTAAGCCCAGGAATTGGAGGTTGCTGTGAGCTGTGACGCCATAGCACAACTTTACCCAGGGCAATAGCTTGAGGCTGTGTCTCAAATAAATAAATAAATAAAAGTTCTCGGTGACCGTTTTAGCCATGGATGCAAAATAATTCACACCCCTTATGGGAACCTCTCCACTGTTTACATATTGCTGTTGACACAGCACTGTCAGATATCACTATGCCAAGTTAAATTGCCACCAGCAACTTGCTCTACAATCTTATTGCAACCTTACCATTATTTGCTGACCATAATTTATATTTTTAAATATACCTTTATTGGGATATAATGTATATAAAGTTCACTGTTGCATAGTGTACAGTTCAGTGATTCTTGGTGTGTTTACGAAGTTGCGTGACCATCACCACCATCTTACTGCAGAACCTTTGCAGCATTCTAAAAAGCAGGCCCATACCCAGTCTCCCTCCCTCTGACCCCGGCCTCCACGAGTCTACTGTCAACTTTATTGATCTTCCTATTCTGGGAAATTCCTGAATCATACACATGTGGCTTTTTGTCACCAAACTTGGCGTTTTCATGGTTCATCCGTGTTATAGCAAATATCAGTATTTCTCTCCTTTTTGAGGCTGAATAGACCGCCACATTTTGCCTATCGATTCAGTCAGCATTTGGGTTGTTACTACTTTTTTGCTATTAATGGATAATCATGGATGATTATTCATGCTCAATGTTTTAAAAATACTTGTGTTTTCATTCCTGTTGGTCACAGATGGAGGCATGAAATTACTGGTTGTGTAATGGTGTCTTATTTTGATTTGCATTTCATCATTCTTTCATTCTTTCATCATTCATCATTCATCTAAGCCTTCATTCTTTTATTTCAGCATGCGCTGAGGGATTCGCATTTCTTTTTTTTTTTTTTTTTTTGAGACGGAGCCTCAAG
>NW_003852546.1:2037413-2042634 GCF_000181295.1 Otolemur garnettii | reverse complement strand
ATCTTGAGGCCCTTCTTGATCAGTCTGGTGAGACAAGGGGCAAGAGGGAGGTGACCAATGAACATCCCACCCAGCACAGAGTCTGCTCCCACCCCCGCTCCCACAGCCTTGGTCCAACTGCTAAACAACAGGAATGCCTTGGACATGAGTCAATGTAGTTCTCAAAGGAAAATTATCATCGTCATCACCACCAACCACCCCTGTCATGGTACAGAGTGCCCGTTAATGAGCACAGACTCTAACTTGGCGCCCGTAGCTCAGTGAGTGGGGCGCCAGCCACATGCACTGAGGCTGGTGGGTTGGAGCCTGGGCCGGGCCTGCTACACAACAATGACAACTGCAATCAAAAAATAGCCAGGCATTGTGGTGGGTGCCTATAGTTCAAGCTACTTGGGAGGCTGAAGCAAGAGAATAACCTAAGCCCAAGCGTTTGAGGTTGCTGTGAGCTGTGATGTCACAGCACTCCCCTGAGGGTGACAGTTTGAGATTCTGTCTCAAAAAAAAAAAAAAAGAAATGAGCACAGATTCTGTGCCAAGGATGATGGTGTGCTGAGCACTAGGAAAGACATTCATCTCCTTCAATCCTCGTTTCATCTCTGTGACGTTACAGATGAGGAAACTGAGGCTCAAACTTTCCCAGTAGGTAAGGGATAGAGTTTGAATCAGCTCTGTCTGATCCCAGGGCCTCAGCTGTCAGATATGGAGCCAGGTGGGCCTGGGTCCAATCCCAGCCCTTCCCACTTGCCCAGGTGTCCTAACCCCTCTGAGCCCATTTTTTCACCAAGAAATGGATGTGATACTTTGCACTCACCTCAGTTGTTGTGAGAATGAGACTGAACATTGCATTTGAAGATTCTACCTGGAAGCTGGTACCCAGGAGGAACTCAATGTTTGTGCCCTTCCCTTCTTTGGAAGCCCCAGAGGCCTCCACATTCACGTAACTTCATCGCTACTTTCTGGAGCTGTGGGGAGTCCCCATCATTTGCTCTGTCACTTATGTCCCCATTAACGTCCACTGAACATGGAGCACCTGCTTCCAGGCCACACTCCCTGCTGACACCTCACTCAAGGAGCCAAACAACTCTGCTAGTCAAGGACTGACTTTCAGACAGACTCAGCCAAACTGTCAGAGCTCACATAGCCAGGCAGTGATCCCAGAACTGAGATCTGACTCCAAACTTGAGCTTATCCTGCTCAGCACCACCTACGACTCACAGGGAGGCAGAGCGGCAGTTGGCCGCCTGGAACATGAGCCTTAAACATGAGGGAAGCCATGCTGGAGGGGGTGGGGCTTCTTGGGAGGATCAGCCACAGCTGTAGGAACTGAGTAGGCCTGTGCCTGTCCCCCTGCCCCAGGATATACCCCTTGAAATGACAGCCACCATCATAGATGAATACATAGACAGAGACTCAGATGCACTAGCCAAACGCCATGGCTTCCAAGAATTGATGGCGGACATATTGATCACCTTCCAGACCTTTAATTTCTCAAGAAACCTCCGAGGTAAGCCTATCCCTGGCCACTTTCCATTCTGACCTCGTAGCTGGGTCGTCACAGAGGGTATGGCTTCTGTTGGGTCAGTTTCCCCTCATTTCTTGTGCCCCCCACACACCCTGCTGCTCCCTCAATTCTGCTTTCTCTGGGATTTAGCATCATAGCAATGAGAAGTGTGTCTGTCAGGGCACTTTGCTTAGGAGAAAACTGAGGTTCAGAGAGGTGCAGTGACTTGCCAGAGGTCACGCAGCACAGCCCATCACTAATTCTCAGGATTCCATTCAATCGACTGGGGAGTTCCTCCTCTTTGAGTGCTTCTCCTGGGATAAAAGTCTTGTTTCTGGGTGGCACCCGTAGCTCAGTGGATAGGCGCCAACCACGTACACCAAGGCTGGTGGTTCAAACCCAGCCCAAGCCTGTTAAACAACAATGACTACCTCAACAACAACAAAAATAATAATCATAAATAAATAAAAATGGCCGGGTGTTGTGGCGGGCACCTATAATCCCAGCTACTTGGATGCAGAGGCAAGAGAATCGCTTGAGCCCAAGAGCTTGAGGTTGCTGTGAGCTGTGATGCCACCACACTCTACCCAGGGCGACAGCTTGAGTCTCTGTCTCAAAATAAATAAATGAATAATAAGAAAAATAAAAAGAAATCTTGTTTTTTCTGAGCCTGGTGGCAAGATACCTCTTTCCTGCTGCCTCAGTTTCCTCCTTTGAGAAATGGAGATAATAATAGAATCTAAGCCATGGGGTTGTTATGAGGATGAAATAAATGATGACACAAAGCACACGGCACATGCTTGACACCTAGCAAGTGCTCAGCAGAGACCTGCCGCTAATCACCTTGTCAATGTCACCATCGTTGGTATTGGTGTTATACGCTTACGCTGCCAAAGGCAGGACCTAACTGGGCAGTGGGCGCCTAACTCTGATCCTGTCCTCTCTCTGCAGATTGTGGGAACCCCACCTTTTTCTATGAGTTCCAGCATCGACCCAGTTCTTTTGTGAAGTTCAAACCGGATTGGGTGAAGGCTGATCATGGGGCTGAGACTGCGTTCGTTTTTGGGGGTCCCTTCCTCATGGACGAGAGCTCCCTGCTGGGTGAGGACAGAGAGACAGACATGTGATCCCTGGGCTGCCAGACTCCAAGGGGTCAGGGCAGGGCTTTAGGAGCAGAGGGCTCTGTTCAGCACCAGAGGTCCTGGGTTCCCTCCAGGCCCCATGTGACTTGACTCAGGTCTGTTTCTTTCACCAGCCTTTCCTGAGGCCACAGAGGATGAGAAGCAGCTGAGCCTCACCATGATGGCCCAGTGGACCCAGTTTGCCCGAACAGGGTGAGTGAGTGAGTGGGCATCCCTGGGTTTGTGCCTGGGACGCTCAGGTCTGCACATTGGGGACAGCGCAAAAGGCCTTGGTCCTCATTCATTCCTCCCCCCTAGGGACCCCAATGGTGAGGGGCTGCCTCCATGGCCCCAATTTGACCAATTGGAACAATACCTGGAGATCGACCTTGTGTCACAGGTCAGGCAGAAGCCAAAGGAAGCCCGAATGAGGTTCTGGGCAGAGACACTGCCTAGGAAGATCCAGCAGTGGTACCAGAAGCAGAAGGGGAGGAAGGCCCCAGAAGAGCCCTGAGGTGGGGCCTGGACCTTCTTGGCTAGAGCCAAGCCAAAGGGTGGCAGATTCCCACCCCCTCCCGGGCAGCCTCCTTCCTCCTTCCCACCTCCCATGAGAGACTTTAACTTACATCTGGCTGACCTAAGCTCGTGTCCTTGAAAGCATCAACCACTGTATGACTGGCATTCTGGTATTTTGATTGATTGATTAATTATTTTTAAGACAGACTTTCACTTTATAGCTCACAGCAATCTCATACTCTCAGGCTCAAGTAGCTGGGACCACAGGCACTTGCCACAACACCAGCTATTTTTTAGAGACGAGTTCTCAATCTTCTCAGGCTGGTCTTGAACTCCTGAGCTCAAGCAATCCACCCACCTCAGCCTCCCAGACTGAGGTAGGACTACTCCTTATAGGCGTGAGCTAGGACTACACCTAGATAATTTTACTATTTTCTTTATTGTTGTCATTATTATTTTTAGAGACAGAGTCTTACTTTGTTGCCCTAGGTAGAGTGCCGTGGCGTCACACAGCTCACAGCAACCTCCAACTCCTGGGCTTCGGCTATTCTCTTGCCTCAGCCTCCCAAGTAGCTGGGACTACAGGCACCCGCCATAATGCCTGGCTATTTTGTTGTTGTTGTTGCAGTTTGGCCGGGGCTGAGTTTGAATCCACCACTCTTGGTACATGGGGCTGGCGCCCTACTCAGTGATCCGTAGGCCCCGCCCAATTTTGCTGTTTTAAATGTCACCAGGCTGCTTTCTGCCTCCAGGCTCTTGTACCAGCTCTTCCCTCTCCCTGAAGGACCTTTCTCACTTCTTCGTGGCAAATTCCAGCTCATTCTTCAAACTCACCAGTGAATTCCCTCCCCAAGGAATTCCCATCCCTGCCTACTCTGGTCTGCATGGCCCTGCGTCTGTGTGCACTAGAGCACAGTACACCCTAAGTCAGTACTGGGTCTGTGTCTCTCTCACCCTCGGAAGAACTCTCTGAACATGGGGATCAGCCTGACCACACTCTGTTGCCTGTATCACCATCAGGTAGTACCTGGAGTTAAGGGAAGTTTGGTGAATGCATAAAATAGAGCGAGTGGGAGTGGTGGCTGCTGGACTTGAACCCAGAGCCTTCAGTTGCCAAAGCCAAGCTTAGTCTCCAACAGACATAGTCCTGGCAAGAAGATTAGAATCCAAAGGCTAAGACCTGGAGTGGGAGACATCCTGGGGAACCACGAATATCTGGGCAAAAACAGATCTTAGCCCCTGACTAGGGCCTCAGACTAGAGGTGGGCAAGGTCCCCAGCTCTCTGTTGCCCATTCCTGATCCCTGCACAACACAGCAGAATCTAGCAGGGCCACCTGCACCAGACATGGCCTTCATCATTTAGAGCCCATGCCCTAGCACTGGCCTCCTCTCTCCCTTCCTACCCAGGAAGGCACCTTCTGGGGGAGCTTAACACAATATCAGAGCACCCATCAGGATGTACCTGTACAGGACGGGAGAGAGTGTCTGGACCAGTGCATCACTCAGGCTGCTGTCACAGAGGAAAGAAGACACCTACCCACTCAGGCTGAAAAGGTGAAAAGCAGCCAGAGGTTTGCAGAGGGGGAGTAAGCACTTCTTTTTTTGAGGACCGATGCCCGATTCCCTTCAAACACCTGGATTGTGATGCACATCCACTGTCTTCTGGGGCCACCACTATGACACCCTTGAAGCACCAGGCCTCCATATCCCCTTTCTCAGTCAGACCAACTTCCTGGCTGCTGACGGGCAAATGAAGAGTATCTTCCACTGGGACCAGCTCTGTTCTGGGAAGTCCATTTTCAGTAGGAAGGAGAGACACAAAGCCAGAGGGGCTGAGTCATTTCACCCACTGCTTCAAAGGTCATTGAGTCCCTATCACCCTTAGAACAAGTTCTAGTTCTTCATGTGACATTGAAAGCCTCCCGTTCTCATCCCCATCCCTGTGCTAGGAAAGTTTGTCCCCACAAGCTGGTAGAGAGCCTGACAAGTAAACAGGCCTCAATGATACAGTGTGTAACTGGGGACAGAGAGGGCTGGGAGGACATAGAGACTAGAACACCCCAGACTTAGGGGACCGGGAAG
>NW_003852546.1:2020695-2036511 GCF_000181295.1 Otolemur garnettii | reverse complement strand
GTAGAGTCAACAGACAGACCTGGACTGAGGGACACAAAGGTACAGAGAAAGAAGCCTCCCCAGGGGCAGTGTGGAGGCCAGCAGGAGCAGGGCTGCTTTGGGTGACACTGGATGTGCAAGGAGACGTCTTCTTCCAGGCCTGAGGGTGTACGGGAGCTGGGAGTATCACCATGGCCAGCAGCCCCTGCGTTAGAGGGGTGGTAGGCACGCCAGGTGGTGAGGCCTAGCATGAGTGCCACCACCAAGATCCTCTCCACTCCAGGACGAGGAGGAGGAGGAGAAGCTGGAAGTGTCCCCCGGGCTGGGAGTTTCGCTCACAGAAGGCGATGCTCCAGGGATTCCAGACCTCTTGCCTCTGTTCTCTATTCCCTGGGCTACTGCCCCTGGGGCCCACTGAAGGCTGGAAAGCCCCTCCCCAATACCTCTGGGCTGGAGGCAGCACATACCACCAGCCAAAGGGAGTAAGCCCCACATATAGAAATGCATGAGCCTACAGGCAGGGACAAGTAGGCCCTGGAAGCTTCTCTGGTGACCAGTGAGGCGTGGACACCAGAGGGTGCTGCAAGGATCAGGCACACACCTGGACCTCCTCAGGGACAGGGTCCTGCTAGATGGGCCCAGTACGTGTGCAGCAATACGTGTGCACACCCACCCCCACACCTAGTTACTCACACACCCCAGCTGTCTCCTACACACATGCTCACCTACAGGGTTCCAATCCATTTCCACCACTTAGTGGATGCATGTCTTTGCGTGTGGTATTGTTCCTCTTTGTTCCTCAGTTTTCCCATCTGTAAAAGGGGAGCAAGCACTGTGACTCCCTTCACAAGTCTGCTGTGAGAATTGAACTTCATTAGCCACAAGGCACTTAGAGTAGTGTCTGACACTCAGCAAATGCTCCGGACGTGCTCCCAGGTGTATGGATGGGCACAGACTCCAGTTTCACTGTCTGAAAAAAATCATATGGCTGCCCTGACGATAATTCAAAGATGGAAGATTTGGGAGATGTTAGGGGATGATATTATGACTTTGGCATGAGCTTCTTCCAACTGAAAATAACTTTTAGGCCTGGGGCTGATTAGAAAAGTTGGTGCACAGAGCCCTGGGAGGCTCTCACTGGCAGGCTTCCTGGGAGAGTCCGTGTCCCTCCCTGGAGACCTCGGGAAAGCCAGGATCTCAGCTCCTCCCTCACTCTGGCTTAGCTGTTCTTGGGTTTCAGACCCATCCCCTCCCGTCTTCATCCAGTTCCCCACCACCACCACACCTTGCTCAGGCCCTCAGGAAATCTATTACAAGAACAGAAAGAAACTTGGCAGGGAAATGCCAGCTCTGTCTCTTGGGAATAGTGGTACTCACACACTCCTCCTGATCTTCCTCCAGCCAGCCTCCCTTCCCATCAGTCCTAGACCTCTCACACCTTGGGACATCATGACCCACTTAAAACCACTAAAGCCTTGGGATGTCGTGACCCACTAAAGACCTCTCCTAAGGGGAAGTTTCCCCTCCCTGTTGCCCCTAAGCTGGCCCCTGCTGCTTCTGAGCACTTTGACCAAGGTCCCAGGAAATAAGGCATGACTGCAGTGGGGGTGGAGTCCGGGCCAGCCCTCACAAGTAATACCTGCTGAGCTCTCCTTTGAACCCAACTCCACTCACACCCATCGTCTCCCACAGGCCTTCATATAATCTGTTCTGGTCCCAAGTGGACCCCATGTCACAGATGAGGAGATTGAGAGTCAGAGAGAGGATGTGTATGACCCAAGATCTCCTATGGTGGAGACAAGGCCAGGACTCACACTCGGGTTTGTTGGCCTCCAAACGTCAAGGCCTTCCCCATTCAGAATGTGTTGTCCTGGCCTCCCCATTCAGAATGTGTTGTCCTGGCCTCCAAACTTCAAGGCCTTCCCCATTCAGAATCCGTTGTCCCCATTCAGAATGTGTTGTCCTGTCCTTTTCAGAGATTGGAGTTGGAGCCAAGGGGGCTGACTCAGGTCGGGGGACCAGATTCTTCCAAGTAGCAAGGGAGGCCCAGAGGAAGGGGTTTTGCAAGGCGATGGCTTCAGAACGTGGCCACATAGCCCACAGAGAGATGACAGGGACCAGCCCTGTTCTTATTCAGATGCCTACAAGGTCCCCTCTGTCCTTCAGGCCTGGACAGTGGCCCTGGGGTGGGTCATTGTGCACAACGCTTCCCCCATCCACACTGTAGGGCCTCAGCCCCCCTGGTTGGGCCCTCAGGTGTGGGGGAGCCTACAGACGGAAGGGTGGTGTGGAGCCTCCCGACCCACGGAGGGTTACAGGCCCTCTAACAGCCCCTCACCTTCTGAGGTCCCAAGGAAAAGAAGCCTTTGTGCCAGACCACAGCTCCCAAGGACGGAGTTAGCAGTGTGGGAGGCTGTGGAGCCCCCAGGCCTCCCAGGAGACCTGAAACCCTCTGAGTAAGCTCAGAGTCACCACAGGGACTCTGAACAGTAGGGTTGACTAGTTGGGCAGCCACATTCCCAGCACTCTTCCTGGTCTTACCTCCTGGGGGGACCTCTGTGATGATGCGGAACTAGGACAGGTCCCAAGAGCCATCACCCAGCCTTTACCAGAACCATCCTTTGGGGTGGGAGCTGCCTGATGTTGCCACCCTTGGGACAATCCAACTTCTGGTGTCACCGGGGATGGTCCCAGCAAGGCTCTCTCTGTTTCACTGTGACCCCCACACCATCACAAGGTCGAGCTTGTGTCCCTGCCCAGCCTCCCAGACCCTCACCCAGGCCTCAGTCTCCAGGACCTAGCACAGGGCTGCACCCTGCCCCTGTGGCTAGCTGGAGGCAGTGCGCAGAAGTGCCAGACCAGAGTTCTGGGAAAGGGATTGCAAGGCCTGCAGCAAGGGCTGCCTGAAGTTACCTAGGACCTCTGAAGCCACGATCTTGGCAGGCAGTAGAAATTCCTCAGTTATCTTCCAGTTGGACCAGATGGCCAAGGAAGGCAGGCTCAGGTCTGAGCTTCTTCCTCTGTCCCCCTAACTCTGGCCAGCTCCAGGCTGTGAGTTGATTTCATCAGTGGGCAGTCAGGGAAGCTGTGGGGACCCAGACTCTGGGCTGGGTCTCTCGAGGAGCTCGGACGAGACCCAGCCTATCAGGCAGGACTTAGGTTCCCAGTCTATAAAAGAAGACTAGAAGGTTGTTCTCATTCAAGAGGCGTCAGGGGTCAGGTTCTGTCCTTTGGTGGTATACATCCAAAAAGGTGTTCTGTAAGGGGAAGAGCTGGGCTTTGGAGTATAACTAGGAGTTCACCTGTTAGACAATGCAGGGAAGTGCATTCCACATAGAAGGAACAACATGAGCCAAGGCCCTACCCTTTCTTACCTCCTTCCATCTGTGGCAATGCAACTTGCATTGCCTTGGCCAAGTCATTTCTCCATTCTGGGTCTCAGTTTCCTTATCTGTAAGATAAGAATGATGATAGTGGGGAAGTGCCCATAGCTAAGTCTGCAGAGCACTGGCTCTTGGGACCTAGGGTGGCGGGTTCGAACCCAACATGGGCCTGTTAAGCAACAATGACAACGGCAACCAAACAATAGACAGGCGTGGTGGTGGATGCCTGTAGTCCCAGGTACTTGGGAGACTGAGGCCAAAGAATCACTTAAGCCCAAGAGTTTGAGGTTGCTGTGAGCTGTGTCGCCATGGCACTCTACCCAGGGTAACAGCTTGAGACTCCGTCTCAAAAAAGAAAAGAATGATGATAGTGATGATGATGATGATGATGATGACAGTAAAGAGGTCTGGAAAGCGTCTTAGCTGAGCCAGATTTGAGATTCTGGCACCTATCTTGGATCATCCTGGCATCTTCCATTTTGGGGGAGTGACCAGGATCTCATGTGGTCCACTACTGGGCTTTAGACATATGGCAACATGTTTGACAAGTGACACCCACATGAGGGTAAGGCCCAGGTTCTGGGGAGGAGGAAGCCTGATGTCCAGAGCTGGTCCAGAGCTGGGTCCAGGCTGGAAAGCAAAGATGGTCATTCTGGGCACAGCCAGGTCGGCCCTGACCTCCCAGCCCACACGAGGCAGGAAAGGACGTCTCCTTGGGTGGAAGAATCCTCTCACTGGGCTGAGACCCTAGGACAAGCAACTCCCATGTGAGGGACACTTGCCTCAGCACAGTAATATCAAAATAGAGAAACTACCTTTCTCCAATCCAAGGATATCAAAGAAAGTAGCTACAGACCCAGGGAGTGGGTCTAGTCAGTATGGCAGCATCAGTGAAAGTTCTGGGTCTTCAGGGCAACAGAGATTAATAGATGGCCAGTACTGAGGAGGTCTAGAGCCAGTTCCTGACTTGGAGGGGATCTATCCAAGAGCAAGAGCAAAATCCCATCTCTACTAAAAAATAGAAAAACTAGCCAAGCGTTGTGGGGGCACCCATAGTCCCAGCTACTTGGGAGGCTGAGGCAAGAGGATTGCTTGAGCACAAGACTTTGAGGTTGCTGTGAGCTATGACACCACACTTCTCTACCCAGGGCAACTGAGTGAGACTCTATCTCAAAAAACAACAACCCCCCAATACCCTATCCCAACTCCCAATGTCATGGGTTAGCTTCTGCCAAACAAAATCACACAGCATGTGGTTCAATATAAAGGAAGATAAATGGAATCATGTCCTATGCAGTCTTTTGTGTCAGGCCCCTTCCACTCAACATTCTGTCTGTGAGATTCATCCCAGGTGTTGTGTGTGGTTGTAGATCGTTCAGTCTCACCATTGCAGAGAATTCCATTATGGGAATCTACAAAAACAGGTTTCCCCATTCCCCAGCAGTCATTTAGGTGCTTTACAGTTTGGACCTATGATGAATATGATAATAGGAACGTTCTGGAACATGTCTTCTAGGCGGCATGTGGACACACTGCGCTCAGTATGTAACTAACAGAAATGGAATTTCTGGGTCATAGGATATTTTTGCAACCTGAGTAGTTACTGCCAAGCTGTTCTCCCAAGTGGTTGTACCAATTTACACTCCCTCCAGCAATGCCTGTGAGTCTTGGCTGATCTCAATTCATGCCGAAATAAATATTAATAGTGCCAGGCTTGTTAATATCAACTTTCCTCTTTCCTTTAACAGCTTTATTGAGATATAATTCACATACCTAAATTCACACCACAATTCACCTAAAAGCGTACAAGAGAATGATTTTCAGTTTACTCACAGATATGTGCAACCATCACCACAGTCAACTTTAGAACATTTTTTACACCTCAAAAAGAAACCTCATATAAGCTGGGCACAATGGCACATGCCTGGGAGTGCCAGGTCCGAGCCACTTGGGAGGCTGAGGTAGGAGGATAGATTGAGGTCAGGAGTTCAAGGCTGTGGTACACCATCATCACACCTGTGCACAACCACTGTCCAGCCTGGACCACACAATGAGAACCTGTCTCTTTATAAAAACATACACAATTTGACTGGATGTGGTGGTTCACATCTGTAATCCTAGGCTCTGGGAGGCCAGAATGGGTGGATTGCTTGAGCTCAGGACCAGCCTGAGCTTGAGCTCAAGACCCAGCCTGAGCAAGAGTAAAACCAATCTGTACTAAAAAAAAAAAAAAAAGAAAGAAAAAAAATTAGCTGGGCCTTGTGGCCAGCTACATGGGGGACTGAGGCAGGAAGATCACTTGAACCCAAGAATTTGAGGTTGCTTTGAGCTAGGCTAACACAGAGCACTCCAGTGCTGAGTGCTCACTCCAGAGTGAGTCTCTGTCTCAAAAAAATAAAAAGTACAAAATTTTTCAAAAATGTTTTCAGTAAAAAATAAAGATATCATACACTTTAGCTATCACCTCCCAACCCTATTCTACCTCCCAGCTCTAAGAAACCACTAATTTACTATTTGTCTCTACAGATTTCCCTATTACACACATTTCATATGAACGGAATCATATAATGCATAGCCCATGACTGGATTCTTTCACTCAGTGTAAGATTTTCTTTTTTTTTTTCAGTTTCTTTTTTGGGGGCCGTGGCTGGGTTTGAACCCACCACCTTCTGTATATGGGGCGAGCACCCTACTCACTGAGCCACAAGCGCCACCCTAGCGTAAGATTTTTAATTTTTGTTCATGCTGTGGCACACATCAGTACTTCCTTTCCTTTGGGCAAATAATATTCTACTATATTTTTATACCACATTTTGTTTACCCTTCATCAGTTGGTGGACATTGAGTTGTTTCCACCTTGTGGTTATTTTGAATAATGCAGCTATAAACATTTGTGCACGTTTTTGTGTGGAGATACAGATTTTTTTTTTTTTTCAGATTTTGGCTGAGGCTGGGTTTGAACCCAACACCTCTGGCATATGGGGCTGGCACCCTACCCCTTTGAGCCACAGGCGCTGCCCTGGATATATATTTTTTTCATGAATATATAGTTGGTCCTTCCACAACACAAGTTTGGACTAGGTGGGTCCACTTAAACATGGATTCTTTTCAATAAAAATATTTGAAGGTTCTGAGGGGATTAGCACCAATGTAAAAAATTAGCAGATGAACCACCATCCCAGAGGCAGCAACACCAACTCGTCCTCTTCCTCCTCCTCCTCAGCTTACTTCTTGCGAAGATGATGAGAATGAAAACCTTTATGATGACCTACTTCCACTTAATTAAAAGTAAATATATTTCCTCTTTCTGATCGTTTTCTGTGATTATTAATATGATTGTATCAGAGACAAGTTCTCTCTATCACCCAGCCCAGAGTGCAGTGGTGTGATCCTAACTGGAGCTCCTAACTCCTGGACTGAAGGGATGTTCCCCTCTCAGCCTCCTTGGGTAGCTGGATCTACAGGCCCACACCACAGGGTAATTGGTTTTATTTTTTGTAGAGATGGGGCCTCACTATGTTGCCCAGGCTGATCTCAAACTCCTGGCCTCAAGCAAGTCTCCTGCCTCAGTCTCCCAAACTGTTGGAGGTCACAGGCATGAGCCACTGACCTTTACATTTTTCCCTCTGCCTCTCTTATTTTCATTCTGATTTTGTCATTGTCTTAAGGAAACCAGTTTATTTGTTCTGGAGATGAACCCACCATTTTGGGTTTTGCTGAGTGCCTCCCAGCGATGTCTTTCTTTTTTACCCCGCAGGGATCCTCAAGGAGAGCAGTGGTGTCTTTTACCTCTTCCTCTAGCCCCGTATACCCTGTAAGCTTGTACTTATAGTCTACAGGCCTAATCAGATTCAGGTTTTAGGTTTTGCATTTTGTTTTTCTGGCAAGACTACTTTATATGATGTGCCATGTACTTCCATTACAAAATGTGTGGTATCTGATTGTCTTGCTTTTTTGTTTGACAAAGTAAGGGGTTGACATCATAATCAGATTTCAATGTGCATTTCTCTTACCTCGAGTGAGACGAACATCTCTCCATTTGTTGAACAGCCATTTATTTGCCTTGCTTCTTCTGAGTGTCCTCCTGCCCTGCTTTTTTTCTACTGTGCAGCTGGCATATGTCTTGTTTGTTTGTAGAAACTACCTGTTAAAAATGTTGGGGCCAGCACTTTGGTACACTTGAGGCCAAAAGAGTTCAAGACCAGCCTGGACAATATGGCAAGATCCCACTTCCATAAAAAAAAATTAATGAGATGTGGTGGTGTGGCCTGTGGTCATGGCTCCTCAGGAGGGTAAGACAGAAAGATGACTTGAACCTGGGAGTTCAAGGCTTAGGGAGGTATGATTGAGCCATCACACTCCCCCAAATGCCACCTTTCTCCAGTAGGTAACTTTCAATCCCTCCCTCCCTCCCTGATCTTCATAGCAGGCAGCCTGGGCTTTGTGGGTCCCAGTCACAGCAGCTCCTCATTCATAGCTCTTCTCATCAAGATCATTTCTGGTTTGGAAGATGCTTTCTTTATGTCATTTCTTGCCATCTAGACCATGAGGTCCCTAAGGACAGGAAACCTGCCTGTCAGATTCCCACAATAGGAGCACTGCCTCACATGACCTAGCACATGATTGGTTGAAAGAACACTCTCACCCCACAAAGGGCATGTGACCATTGTTTGAAGCTCTGAGGGCTAAATGATGGTGGCCAGCCCCAAAGAGCCTCTGTGAGCCTGGTGGGATAGGCTGGGGACGTGCTTGGAAGGTGGGAATCAGGGCACAATGTCACAACTTGTGGATCAGGGTCCCTTGAATGGAGCTGAGAATAGCAAGGAGGTGGCAATACCAGCATCTGGGAGGGCTGCTGATCAGGGACACCTAATCATTGTGTCTGTGTCTCTGCCCACAGGTCAGGACCCTGCCAGCCCCATCCGAACCACACACACAGGGCAGGTGCAGGGGAGCCTCACCCACGTGAAGGGCACTGACGTGGGGGTCCACACCTTCCTGGGAATCCCTTTTGCCAAGCCACCTGTAGGGCTGCTGAGGTTTGCACCTCCTGAGCTCCCAGAATCTTGAAGTGGTGTTAGAGATGGGACGTCCCAGCCAGCCATGTAAGTCCTCCCAGGGTCCAGGATGGTCCAGGCCCTAGGGTGGGGGTTGGGGACGCTGAGCTCAGCCAGGCTGCAATTGTGATTTCACCAAAACTCTACAGCCAGTTTCCCTGTGAGTTTAGTGGATTCCCAAGTGCATTCCTTCAATGAGCACCCCAAGGCTCAGTAGGGAGGAGCAATTTTCCCAGCCTCTTGGCTGAGGGCTTGGCACTCAGGGGGCATTAGCTCCAGGTGCTGAAGGGAGGAGCAGACACACATCCCCGCAGACTCTAGTTATGCCAACTGTTCTCTGCCACCAGGGGGCGGCGTCTCTGGGAGAGGTTCAGGTTGGTTCTATGACCCTTGTAGGAGCCCCTGACTCTAGCAAGCAGAATACCTTAGACCTCTGTGGAGAGCAGCAATGGTGGCTCCCTAGGGATCCCCACTCTCCACAGTCCCTGTGTCAACTGACAGGGCCAGGTGCCTCTGGCCATGGGACATAGGTGTGCTCTTACAACTGAATACTGGGAATGATGAGGTTCCCTGAGAGTCTGGACTTGCAGTGCAGGATGTTCCACTGCTCTTCTCATGAGAAATTAAAATTCATTCATTCTTGAGGCACCTGTCTATGGGCTACTCCCCTGTTCCAGGCCTGAGTGGGTACAGGGATTCAGTGGTGAATGTCAACACATAGAGGCATACAGCCAGTGTTCTCATAGTGACCCCTCAGGGCCAAGTTCTTAGCCTCAAGGGGACTGATATACAAGGCCCTCAACAACCCTGAGAGCTTATCATGGTGGACTATGCCTGTAGTCTCAGCTACTTTAGGGGCTGTGGTGGGAGGATTCCTTGAGCCCAGGACTTTGAGACTAGTCTGGGCAACATAGCAAAGACCCCATCCCCCATCTCTACAAAACAAATATAAAAGATAAGAAACAAATTTGAGGACTCCCTGGAAGTCTAAGCTCCATCCCAGCTTCCCCAAGCCTTAGTCCTGAAACTTGATGGGAAGGGACTTTAGAGGAGGATCATGTGTGAGCAGGATATTTGGGAGAAGGGAGTTAATGGGAACTGGGAGCAAATCTGGCCCCAGAATCTGCTTTTGACCACAGCACAGGCCCTGAACTGACTTTCTGCCATGGCCACCAGGTGTCCTCAGGATCTCACTTCAATGAATGAAGAGGCTCTGACCATGTTCAACATGACCATGCCTTCCATCCCCATGTCCGAGGACTGTCTGTACCTCAGCATCTACACACCTGCCCATACCCATGAGGGCTCTAACCTGCCTGTGAGTGTCAGGTCACAGTTAGCTAGGGGATGGGAGGACATTTCTTCTAGACTAGGAAGACTAGAAAAGGCAGTATTAGCTTAGGACTCACTGCAGTGTGGACCCTGCTGAGAAGCCTCTCTGCCTAACACAGCAGTTCTCAACCTGTGGGTTGGGACCCACAGGAACTGTATTAATGGGCTTTGGCATTATGAGAGTTGAGAACAACTGCACTACCAGATTCAAGAAGTGCTTTTTACCCAGAGTGGGCAACTGACCCATGGGGTCATAAAGCTCTGACTGCTACCAGAGATCAAAGGCTGTGTCCCTGGGATGGAGCCAGGGTTCATTCATTGAACCCATATCCCAGGGACCCACTTAAGTGCCTCAGGACTGCCCTTTAAGGCCACAAAAGACTCAGCTATGGATTATCAGTTGGGCCTATGAGAATGGAGGACGTTTTTGGTTAATGTTCATATAGGATGATCTGAAAGACACCTTTCTGTGTGGACAGGTGGACAAAGCAGTGGTTGGTCAAGGTAGGAGCCCTGGTGGGGTTTGGGTTGGGAAGGAGCCACACAGTATGTGCCTTGATTTCCCCAGGTGATGGTATGGATCCATGGTGGTGCGCTTGTCATGGGCATGGCTTCCATGTATGATGGTTCCATGCTGGCAGCCTTTGAGGACGTGGTGGTGGTCACTATCCAGTACCGCCTGGGTGTCCTGGGCTTCTTCAGTGGCACAAGTGTGTCCTTGCATGTTGTCTCCCCCATGTCCCAAGGACTCTTCCATGGTGCCAACATGGAGAGTGGTGTGGCCTTGCTGCCTAGTCTCATGGTCAGCTCTTCTGACAAAGTCTCCATGGTGAGTGCCCTCAGCCCCGGAAGCCCAGATGTGCTGCCTTGTCACCTTCCTCACAGAGCCTCTGTTAAATGTGGACAGCAAGGACCACTGGATGCCCTGGGAAGTGCTTCTCACCATTGATGGCTGAGGTGCTTGAGGGTCAGAACCCACACATCTCTGCCATTGCAGAGGCTGGGTACATTCTGTAGACTGCAGAGCTACCACCCCATGGGTCCCCATCATAGGCAGAATCAAGGAAGAGGTTGAAACAGTCCCCAAACTGCAGAAAACCACACAGAATGCCCTGCATTTGGGGTGTCCCTGCCCCCAGCCAGGACCTTGGGCCTCTCCCCTAACTGGACGGATGAGCCAGTCCCTCTCTGGTCCCTTTACAGATGGTGGCCAACCTGTCTGCCTGTGACCAGGTTGATTCAGAGGCCCTGGTGGGCTGCCTGCGGGGCAAGAGTGAAGAGGAGATTCTGGCTATTAGCAAGGTGTGGCTAAAGGGATATGGGAGTGGATGAGAGGGCAGGTGGGGTGTGGGGCAGACAGGCTGGATGTCCTATGCAGGTCCTGAGCAAGTTACCCCATCTGTATGCCTTGGTGTCCTCATGGCCCTGGATGAAGTGGAGGCCAGGGTGTGCTAAGCCTGGGGCAGGGTCTCCCAGGGTGGATGGGATCATCTTGGGATGAGCCAGGAAGGGGTGGACGCTCTCACAAGATAAGCAGCAAATATCAGCTAGCTAACCTTCCTCCCTGACCTTGAATGCCTCTCAGACCATTAAAATCATCCCCGGCGTGGTAGATGGGTCCTTCTTGCCCAAGCATCCTGAGGAACTGCTGGCCTCAGCTGACCTCCAACCTGTCCCCAGCATCATCGGGGTCAACAACGATGAGTATGGCTGGGTCATCCCCAAGGTGAGACCCAACCCTGAGCCCTCATGTGCCCAGAGGAGTCCATCTGGTCACAAGTGAGGGGTGGTCTCAGGGCTGAAAAGCTCCAGGCCAATCCCTCCCCAACTTGTGGCTCTCTCCTTACCACCCAGGTCATGGGCATGGATGAGCCAAGGAAGGAAACAGACAGAGAGGCCTGGAAAGATATTCTGCAGAAAACGTCCCAGGTGTTGGTGAGGCTCCTGAGGTCCTGCCCTGATGGAGAGGGAGGGGCTTCTCTCCTCCCTGAGGTGGGAAACCAAGATGTCCTGCTGTGAGGAAAAGCCAGGGTATGTGTGTGTTTGTGGATCACCTCAGAGCTTGGCCCTTCTCCCCCATTCCCTGTCCCATCCCATGGCCCATCTCCCCACCCCTGAGGCTGCTGCCTCCCTGCCCCTGGCAGTGGCCTAACCTGCCTCTTCCTGATCCACTTGGGGTAGATATTGCCTCCTGAGATTGGTGACCTGTTGTTGGAGGAGTACATGGGGGACAGTGGGGATCCCCAGACCCTCTAGGCCCAGCACCAGGACATGATGGCAGACTCCATGTTCGTGATCCCTGCACTCTGAGTAGCACACTCTCAGAGTGAGTATCTTTGTACCTGACCCCCGACTGGCAAGGCAGCATCTCAGAGGTGGGAGTCCCAGGTGAGGTCTGTCAGTGTCCACATCCCCACCCACATCTTTATTGGACCGACCCCTGAGAGCTGGGATTTTGGTGTAAATTAGGGTGACCAGACGTCCCGCTTTTTAACAATTTGTTCCGTGTCCCGTGGTGATTTAAAAAAGTCCTGATTTTTGGAACGAATGCACGAGTGGGCGGGAGAACAGGAAGGGAATATACGGTTTTCGGCTGCCATGTGGCTATTTCGCCAGAATATGAGCTTTATATTATTTTTGTTAATTTTATAATGTTAAACTGTAATAATAACAAATAATTGTTGAGAAGGGATTATTGAGAACTGCTTACCAAAGTTCGCGTTCTTGTCAGGCCCGGCTGTCCCCTGCCCCGCCCCCCCCCCCATGTTGTCCCGCTTTACAAATGTTCAAATCTGGTCACCCTAGTGTACATCCTCATAGCTAGTCTAATAGACAGACATTCTCCTCACTGTACAGCTGAGAAAACTGAACCACACAGCTTGGAAATCCATGGCCGTGATTTATTTTTATATTTATTAATTTATTCCTTTTTTTTTCTTTTTTTTTGGAGACAGAGTCTCACTGTGTCGACCTTGGTAGAGTGCAATAGCGTCACAGCTCACAGCAACCTCAAACTCTTGGGCTTAAATGGTTCTCTTGCCTCAGCCTCCCAAGTAGCCGGGACTACAGGCACCCACCACAACACTCGGCTATTTTTTTGTTGCAGTTGTCATTGTTGTTTGGCAGGCCCGGGCTGGATTCTAACCTGCCAGCTCTGGTGTTGTGACTGACACCCTAGCTGCTGAGCACCGGGCACTGAGCCATGATTTAACCAGGCCCTTCCCCCTGCCCCTGCTCCAGCCTGCGGCTCTCCACCACATTGTCCAGATTCTAGACAGATTTGAACCTTGATGTCTTGTCACCATGAGTGATATAGAAAAGCCCCAAGTGAGGGGCTGCCATGTCACCGCCTATCCACCCCTGCAGGTCCCCACGCCCCTGTCTACTTCTATGAGTTCCAGCATGAGCCCAGCTTCTTCAAGGACATCAAGCCACCTCATGTGAAGGCAGACCATGGGGATGAGATTTTCTTTATTTTCAGACCCAATATGTGGGGCAACTACAGTGAGTCTTTCTCCTTCCCTAGGGAGTGGGTTGGGGCTTGGGCTGGTCCCTGAGCATTTTTTCTCACTGTACAGATGAGGAAACTGAGACTCAGGGAGAAGATGGGATCAGGGTCCAAGATATTAAAGGTCAAAATGCTGAGCCAGTATTAGAACCCAGGGGTTTTTAGACTGTGGCCTGTGCTCCATTTACTTCTCTCCACCCAAGCATGGGGTCCAAGAGGGCATGTTTCAAAAGCATATTTGTTACTTAATGACTCCCAGTGTCAGAAGAAAGAACCGGACTTCTGGGCCTGCAATGAGCACAGTGTCCAGTCACCTAAAGGCTGGGCTGAGGGAAAAGTGTCTGGAAAAGGCCAGGTCCTGGCATCCCAGAGTGGAGGGACAGGGGGCAGAGAAGCAGGCCTGTGGGGGGCTGAGGAGGCAGGAAGAGCTGCACCTGGGACAGTGAGCGTGGTGCATGAAGCGGCAGCTGGACTGGGGTTGGCCCTGACCTGGACATGTGTCCCTTCCTCTCCGCCTCCCCCCACACCCTCACTTCCACCTGTGAGGTGGGTCCTGTTATCATCACTGTTTTGTAGATGACAAATCTAGACCCAGAGCTGTGAAGTAACTTGTACAAGGTCACACACAAGGTCTTTCTGCTGCCCCAGGCCCCCACCATCCCCACTCCTAGACCTCAGTTTCCCTTGCTCACTATTCGGCATCAGTGTCCTGCTTCTGTCCTGTCACTCGAGGGTCCTTCAAGAGAGTAGGCCTCTATGAGAAAGTCACTGTCATATCATCCCTGACTCTGCAAGGCAGTCACCCAGCCCTGCCCCTGAGCGTGTGGCACTGGGTTCTGGGGCTGGTCCCCAGCCAGGTGGGGCGGTCCACAGAGAATTTTATAACACAGCCTTGAAAGACTGGAGGTACCAAAGGGCGAGGAACTCATTCCAGGAATCCTGCAGCTTCTGCAAGTAACTTATAAGGAGCATGGGGACAGCAGTGAGAGTGGAGACCAGGGTCCTGGTCTGGGTAACCTGTCTGCTCCTGGCATCCCCTGCCACAGCCACTGGTAAAGCACAACTGCTGGGCTTGCGGGGGTGGGAGCTCTCGGGTCTGTGGGTGCCTCAGTGTGGTGTGGGGAACAAGAGTAACATACGGACAGGGAGGAGTGGGCAGCCTTCTCAGGAAAGGGATCCAATGTGGAGTAATCCAGGGATTGTGTGTCATCTCTGAGCAGGGTCCTGTCCTTGCTATCTTGCGAGATCCCCAGGACAGCCCTGCCAGGGGACATGACTGTCTGTGTGTTTTAAGTGACTGAAGAATTGTTTTAAGCAGATATGATGAGACAAACTGTTTGTAAATAATGACTGTGATGAAGAAAGAGGTTTCCTCACAGTTCTCTAGGAACCAGAGGCACCAGGTCCCACAGGGCCACCCAGGGAAGCACCTGCTCTGTCAGTAGGAAGAGGGAGTTAGAGGAAAACCTGATGTTTCCACGGGAAGGAACAAATCGGACAAGCAGGCTTAGAATCGGCAGTGGGCACTGGAGTACAGGGCTGCTCCTAGTCACCTGGTGCCTGACCCTGGGTGATAGTGGCCAGGCGTTTGACAGCCCCACAGAGCTGTGGTTCTCAACCTGTGAGTCGCAACCCCTTTGTAACATTAGGCCTATTGTAGGCATTAGGAAGGTTGAGAACCACTGTCATAGAGGAAGCGGTTGGGAGTCTGGCTCTGGGGTGGTTTGCATTTGAAAGACTTGCTCCCCACAGAGTTGTGTGCCATCCCTAGAGATGGGCCAGCCCTGGTGGGAGCAGTGCCCATCTTAGTCTACGGGTTGCTATAGAGCATTGTTTTTCAACCTCTTTTATCTCACTGCACTTTTTTTTTTTTTTGTATCCTCGGTACATTGCCCTAGCATGACCGCTCACAGCAACCTCAAACCCTTGGGCTTAAGCAATTCTCCTGTCTCAGCTTCACAAGGAGCTAGGAATACAGGCGCCTGCCACAACGCCTGGCTATTATTTTGTTGCCCTTGTCATTGTTGTTTACCTGATCTGGGTCAGGTTGGAACCCACCAGCCTGGGTGTATGTGGCCGGCGCCATTACCAGTGTGCTACGGGCTCTGAGCCTCTCACTGCACTCCTGAGCCTGTAGTTAAACTTCCATGGCACACTTACTATGCTGATCAAGAAAAAAAGTAAGCAAAAAGAAGATACGATACTTACCCTTCTCTGAACTTCTTTAGAAAATAGTTTGATTAATAATATTTGAATGTTTTCATGGCATACCCGTGTGCTGTGGCTGAAAATTACTGCATAGGTGGTAGGAGGGAAGGCAAGGACTAGGAGTTCACCCAAGGTGCACATGTGAGAGTGTTATAACTTGAACTTGACCTTGTAAGTGAGAACAATGTAACCTAAAAATTTGTACTCTCATGTTCATTTGAGATAAAATAAAATAAATAAAATAACTATAATGAAAAGAAAATCACTGCTCTAGAGGCTGGTTTATTTGCCTCAGGGCTGTGCAGGCTGTACTAGAAGGACTGCACCAGCATCTCCTTCCAGTGAGGGC
>NW_003852546.1:2019115-2020532 GCF_000181295.1 Otolemur garnettii | reverse complement strand
CTCCCAGGAGAAAGGCAGCAACCATCCCTGAGGGACCTGCCCCCTGACCCAAACGCCTTCCATGAGGCCCCACCTCCAGCACTGGGGATCAGATTAGAACAGGAGACTTGGAAGGAGACAAACAAACCATATCCAAACCATAGCACACACCCTGCCTCCAAGCTCAGCAAGGCCCCTGGTGTCAAAGCCTCACAATACAGAAAACAAAGATGTGTGGCCTGGTGCCCATGACTCAGTGGTTAGGGTGCCGGTCACAGACACTGAGGCAGGCAGATTCAAACCCAGCCCAGGCCTGCTAAGCAACCATAACCACTGCAACAAAAAAAATAGCAGGGGCTCAGCGCCTGTGGCTCAAGTGGCTAAGGCGCCAGCCACATACACCTAAGGTGGCAGCCTCGAATCCAGCCCGGGTCGCCGAACAACAATGACAGCTGCAACCAAAAAAATAGCCAGGTGTTGTGGAGGGTGCCTGTGGTCCCAGCTACTTGGGAAGTGGAAGCAGGAGACTCGCTTGAGCCCAGGAGTTGGAGGTTGATGTGAGCTGTGATGCCAAGGCATTCTACCCAGGGGGACAGCTTGAGGCTCTATCTCAAAAAAAAAAAAAAAAAATAGCAGGGCACTGTGGCAGGTACCTGTAGTCCCAGCCACTTGGGAGGCTGAACCAAAAGAATCACTTAAGCCCAAGAGTTTGAGGTTGCTGTGAGCTATGACACCATGGCATTCTACTGAGGGTGACATAGTGAGATGCCGTCTCAAAAAAATAAATAAAATAAAATAAATAAAGATGTGGTTATCATATCTTATTTGGCATATGAACAATCTGAATTCCAAATGGGACAATGGCTGGCCCACAGCTCAGGGCTCCAGGGCAGGTCTGGTCTGGCCTGAATGGGAGTGTGGTGATGGCCCTATCGGACGGACAGGGAGGAGAAAGTCAGGGGGATCACGGGGCAGCTCACATGCCTGCTGGGAAGGTGCCCCAGGGGCTCTGTGAACAGTCCTCAGAACTCAGCCTGGCAGAACAGCACTCAGAGAGCAAATGTGTCCGTCACTCTGAGTGCCCCTCTTTCACCCCACCCTCACATGGAGGCTGCAAACTCACCCCTGGCCTCTCTGTCCTGCCCTCAGGACATGAACTCACTCATCCTGAAGTACACACCAGCCTGGGCCGTGTGCGAGGCCGCCAGGTGGCCGTGAAGGGCACAGACAGCCATGTGAATGTCTTCCTGGGCATCCCATTTGCCCAGCCGCCCCTGGGGCCTGACCGGTTTTCAGCCCCACGCCCAGCAACGCCCTGGGAGGGGGTGCGGGAGGCTGGCACTGAGCCCCCCATGTGAGTAGTGCCACTGGAGGTGGGCAGGGAGGCAGCTGGGCACGGGTCCATCTGCCAAGGCATGTGGGGATGACCAGCTGGTCT
>NW_003852546.1:2014239-2015353 GCF_000181295.1 Otolemur garnettii | reverse complement strand
GCCTCCCAAGTAGCTGGGACCACAGGCGCCCGCCATTTAACGCCTGGCCATTTTTTGGTTGCAGCTGTCATTGTTGCTTGGCAGGCCCGGGCTGGATTCAAACCCACCACCTTAGGTGTATGTGGCTGGCGCCTTAGCTGCTTGAGCCACAGGCGCCGAGCCTGCAGCTTCTAATTTTTACCACTGATACATTAGTGCAGTGAACAACTCCATCTCCATATCCACAGCTATTTTCCTGACTTATGGAGGGCCATTTGCTATATAGGAGGCTCATACAATCTTGACACTCAGGACAAAGCCTGTGGAAGTGGCCAGGCCAGTGCCTAGACTCTGGTGGGCAGCCCTGTCCCCCACACTGTCTACCTGGAGTTATATGTGCCACAACAAGGGAGACCCAAGCAGGCTGCCTCTGAGACCTGGGAAAACCTGCCTGAGGCGACATGCTGTGCCCAGACTTGGAGCCAAGCTTGTTTCTCAGGAATGGGCTCAGAGGGCAGCAGGCATTACTGTGGGCATGAGCACAGTACAAAAGTGTCAGCTCAATGTCTATGGTGGCCAGGTGTGGTGGCCCCTGCCTGTAATCCCTTGTACTCTGGAGGCGGAGGTGGTAGGATCCCTTGACCCCAGGAGTTTGCTACTGCACTGCAGCCTCAGTGTCCAGCCTGTCTCTTAAAAAAAAAAAAAAAAAGAGAGAGAGAGAGAGAAAAGAAAATTTCTTGGTGACAGATGCAAAATAATTCATACCCCTTATGGGAACCTGTCTACTGTTTACGTATTGCTGTTGACACAGTACTGTCAGACATCACTATGCCAACTTGAATTGCCACCAGCAACCTGAGTCTACAATCTTATTGCAACCTTACCAGAATTTGCTGACCATAATTTATATATTTTTTATATATCTTTATTGAGATGTAATGTATACAAAATTCACCCTCGTATAGTGTACAGTTCAGTGATTCTTAGTGTGTTTACGACGTTGCGTGACCATCACCACCCTCTCACTGCAGAACCTTTGCATCATTCTAAAAAGCAGGCCCATACCCAGTCTCCCTCCCTCTGACCCCGGCCTCCACGAGTCTACTTTCTGTCAACTTTTTTTTTTTTTTTTTTT
>NW_003852546.1:2001060-2012427 GCF_000181295.1 Otolemur garnettii | reverse complement strand
AGTCCCAGCTATTTGGGAGGCTGAGGCAAAAGAATCGCTTAAGCCCAAGAGTTTGAGGTTGCTGTGAGCTGTGATGCTATAGCACTCTACTGAGGGTGACAGTTTGAGACTCTGTCTCAAAAAAAAGAGCACAGACTCTGTGCCAAGGATGGTGGTGTGCTGAGCACTAGGAAAGACATTCATCTTCTTCAATCCTCATTGCAACTCTGTGAAGTTACAGATGAGGAAACTGAGGCTCAAACTTTCACAATAGGTAAGGCATGTGACCAGCTCTGTCTGATCCCAGGGCCTCAGCTGTCAGATATGGAGCTAGGTGGGCCTGGGTCCAATCCCAGCCCTTCCCACTTGCCCAGGTGTCCTAACCCCTCTGAGCCCATTTCTTCACCAAGAAATGGATGTGATACTTTCCACTCACCTCAGTTGTTATGAGAATGAGACTGAACATTGCATTTGAAGAGTCTACCTGGAAGCTGGTACCCAGGAGGAACTCAGTGTTTGTGCCCTTCCCTTATTTGGAAGCCCCAGAGGCCTCCACATTCACGTAACTTCATCGCTACTTTCTGGAGTGTAGGGAGTCCCCATCATTTGCTCTCTCACTTATGTCCCCATTAATGTCCACTGAACATGGAGCACCTACTTCCAGGCCACACCCCCTGCTGACACCTCACTCAGGGAGCCAAACAACCCTGCTAGTCAAGGACTGACTTTCAGACAGACTCAGCCAAACTGTCAGAGCTCACATAGCCAGGCAGTGGTCCCAGAGCTGAGATCTGACTCCAAACCTGAGCTTATCCTGCTCAGCACCACCTACGACTCCCAGGGAGGCAGAGCAGCAGTTGGCCGCCTGGAACATGAGCCTTAAACATGAGGGAAGCCATGCTGGAGGGGGTGGGGCTTCTTGGGAGGATCAGCCACAGCTGTAGGAATTGAGTTGGCCTGTGCCTGTCCCCCTGCCCCAGGATATACCCCTTGAAATGACAGCCACCATCATAGATGAATACATAGATAGAGACTCCGATGCACTAGCCAAACGTCAAGCCTTCCAAGAATTGATGGCGGACATATTGCTCACCTCCCAGACCTTGAATTTCTCAAGAAACCTCCGAGGTAAGCCTATCCCTGGCCACTTTCCATTCTGACCTCGCAGCTGGGTCATCACAGGGGGTATGGCTTCTGTTGGGTCAGTTTCCCTCATTTCTTGTGCCCCCCACACACCCTACTGCTCCCTCAATTCTGCTTTCTCTGGGATTTAGCATCACAGCAATGAGAAGTGTGTCTGTCAGGGCACTTTGCTTAGAGAAAACTGAGGTTCAGAGAGGTGCAGTGACTTGCCAGAGGTCACGCAGCACAGCCCATCACTAATTCTCAGGATTCCATTCAATTGACTGGGGAGTTCCTCCTCTTTGAGTGCTTCTCCTGGAATAAAAGTCTTGTTTCTGGGTGGTGGGTAGGGCGCCAACCACATATACCGAGGCTGGTGGTTCGAACCCAACCTGGGCCTGCTAAAAGACAATGACATCCTCAACAACAACAATAATAATAAATAAATAAAAATGGCCGGGTGTTGTGGCAGGTGCCTGTAGTCCCAGCTACTTGGGATGCAGAGGCAAGAGAATCGTTGAGCCCAAGAGTTTGAGGTGGCTGTGAGCCCTGACGCCACAGCACTCTACCCAGGGCAACAGCTTAAGACTCTGTCTCAAAATAAATAAATAATAAAAAAATAAAAAGGATTGCAGTACATTGAGCTCCATAGAGACAGCACCGGGGCAAGTGAGAGCCGGACGGGCACCCTGTGCCTCGCTGAGGAAAAACAACTAAACATGGGCAAAGGAGATCCTAAGAAGCCGAGAGGCAGAATGTCAGTATGTGCATTCTTTGTGCAAACTTGTCGGGGGAGCACAAGAAGCAGCACCCAGATGCTTCAGTCAACTTCTCAGAGTTTTCTAAGAAGTCCTCAGAGAGGTGGAAGACCATGTCTGCTAAAGAGAAAGGAACATTTGAAGATACGGCAAAGGCAGACAAGGCCCATTATGAAAGAGAAATGGAAACCTATGTCCCTCCTAAAGGGGAAACTAAAAAGAAGTTCAAGGATCCCAATGCACCCAAGCGGCCTCCTTCGGCCTTTTTCTTGTTCTGTTCTGAGTATAGCCCAAAAATCAAAGGAGAACATCCCGGCCTGTCCATTGGTGGTGTTGCAGAGAAGCTGGGAGAGATGTGGAGTAACACTGCTGTGGGTGACAAGCAGCCTTATGAAAAGAAGGCTGCAAAGCTGAAGGAAAAATCCGAAAAGGATATTGCTGCAGACCGGGCTAAAGGAAAGCCTGATGCAGCGAAAAGGGGAGTTGTCAAGGCTGAAAAAAGCAAGAAAAAGAAGGAAGAGGAGAAAGATGAAGAGGATGAAGAGGAGGAGGGAGATGAAGAAGATGATGATGAATAAGTTGGTTCTAGCGCAGTTTTTTTTCCTTGTCTATAAAGCATTTAACCCCCCTACACAACTCACTCCTTTTAAAGAAAAAAATTGAAATGTAAGGCTGTGTAAGATTTGTTTTTAAACTGTACAGTGTCTTTTGTTGTATAGTTGACACCCTACCGAATGTGTCCTTAGATAGCCCTGTCCTGGTGGTATTTGCGGTAGCCACTAACCTTGCCTGGTACAGTCTGGGGGTTGTAAATTGGCATGGAAATTTAAAGCAGGTTCTTGTTGGTGCACAGGACAAATTAGTTATATATGGGGATGGTAGTTTTTTCATCTTCAGTTGTCTCTGATGCAGCTTATACGAAGTAATTGTTGCTCTGTTAACTGAATACCACTCTGTAATTGCAAAAAAAAAAAAAAAAGTTGCAGCTGTTTTGTTGACATTCTGAATGCTTTCAATTAAATGCAATTTTTTTATTAAAAAATTTTTTTTTAAATATAAGAAGAAGTCTTGTTTCCTCCGAGCCTGGTGGCAAGCTACCTAACCCCTGCTGCCTCAATTTCTTCCTTTGAGAAATGAAGATAATAATAGAATCTAAGCCAGGAGGTTGTTCTAAGGATGAAATAAATGATGACACAAAGCACACGGCACATGCTTGACACCTAGCAAGTGCTCAGCAGAGACCTGCCGCTAATCACCTTATCAATGTCACCATCATTGGTATTGTGTTATAAGCTTACGCTGCCAAAGGCAGGACCTAATTGGGCAGTGGGCGCCTAACTCTGATCCTGTCCTCTCTCTGCAGATTGTGGGAACCCCACCTTTTTCTATGAGTTCCAGCATCGACCCAGTTCTTTTGTGAAGTTCAAACCGGATTGGGTGAAGGCTGATCATGGGGCTGAGACTGCGTTCGTTTTTGGGGGTCCCTTCCTCATGGACGAGAGCTCCCTGCTGGGTGAGGACAGAGAGACAGACATGTGATCCCTGGGCTGCCATACTCCAAGGGGTCAGGGCAGGGCTTTAGGAGCAGAGGGCTCTGTTCAGCACCAGAGGTCCTGGGTTCCCTCCAGGCCCCATGTGACTTGACTCAGGTCTGTTTCTTTCACCAGCCTTTCCTGAGGCCACAGAGGATGAGAAGCAGCTGAGCCTCACCATGATGGCCCAGTGGACCCAGTTTGCCCGAACAGGGTGAGTGAGTGAGTGGGCATCCCTGGGTTTGGGCCTGGGACACTCAGGTCTGCACATCGGGGACAGCGCAAAAGGCCTTGGTCCTCATTCATTCCTCCCCCCTAGGGACCCCAATGGTGAGGGGCTGCCTCTATGGCCCCAGTTTGACCAATCAGAACAATACCTGGAGATCAACCAGGTGCCACGGGTCAGGCAGAAGCCAAAGGAAGCCCGAATGAGGTTCTGCACAGAGACGCTGCCTAGGAAGATCCAGCAGTGGTACCAGAAGCAGAAGGGGAGGAAGGCCCCAGAAGAGCTCTGAGGTGGGGCCTGGACCTTCTTGGCTGGGGCCAAGCCAAAGGGTGGCAGATTTCCACCCCCTCCCGGGCAGCCTCCTTCCTCCTTCCCACCTCCCACTGAGAGACTTTAATATGCATCTGGCTGACCTAAGCTCGTGTCCTTGAAAGCATCAACCACTGTATGACTGGCATTCTGGTATTTTGATTGATTGATTGATTATTTTTTGAGACAGAGTTTTGCTTTATAGCTCACAGCAACTTCAAACTCTCAGGCTCAAGCAATCCTCTTGCCTCAGCCTCCCGAGTAGCTGGAATCACAGGAACCTGCCACAACACCAGCTATTTTTTAGAGACAGGTTCTCAATCTTCTCAGGCTGTTCTTGAACTCCTGGCCTCAAGCAATCCACCCTCCTCAGCCTCCCAGAGTGAGGTAGGATTACTTCATATAGGCGTGAGCTAGGATTACATCTAGACAATTTTCCTATTTTAAAAGTCACCAGGCTGCTTTCCGCCTCCAGGCTTTTGTACCAGCTCTTCCCTCTCCCAGAAGGACTTTTCCCACTTGCTTCATGGCAAGTTCCAGCTGCCCTGGTGGGGGTGGGAATCTGCCACCCTTTGACTTGACCCCAGCCAAGAAGGTCCAGGCTCCACTTCAGAGCTCTTCTGGGGCCTTCCTTCCCTTCTGCCCTAAGTCTGTAGAGCACAGAACACCCTAAGCCAGCTCTAGATCTGTGTCTTTCTCACCCTCAGAACTCTCTGAACATGGGGACCGCCTGATCTCACTCTGTGGCCTGCATCACCATCAGGCAGTACTTAGAGTCAAGGGAAGTTTGGTGAATGCATAAAACAGAGAGAGTGGGAGTGGTGGCTGCTGGATGTGAACCCAGAGCCTTCAGGTGCAAAAGCCAAGCTTAGTCTCCAACCGACTGTCTGCCCTGGCCAGAAGGTTAGAATCCAAAGGCTAAGACCTGGAGTGGGAGACATCCTGGGGAACCACGAATATCTGGGCAAAAACAGATCTTAGCCCCTGACTAGGGCCTCAGACTAGAGGTGGGCAAGGTCCCCAGCTCTCTGCTCCCATTCCTGGTCCCTGCACAACACAGCAGAATCTAGCAGGGCCACGTGCACCAGACATGGCCTTCATCATTTGGAGCCCATGCGCTTGCACTGGCCTCCTCTCTCCCTTCCTACCCAGGAAGGCACCTTCTGGGGGAGCTTAACACAATGTCAGAGCACCCATCAGGACGTACCTGTACAGGATGGGAGAGATTGTCTGGACTAGTGCATCACTCAGGCTGCTGTCACAGAGGAAAGAAGACACCTACCCACTCAGGCTGAAAAGGTGAAAAGCAGCCAGAGGTTTGCAGAGGGGAAGTAAGCACTTCTTTTTTTGAGGACCAAGGCCCTATTCCCTTCATACACCTGGATTGTGATGCACATCCACTGTCTTCTGGGGCCACCACTATGACACTCTTTTTTTTTATTAGATCATAATTGTGTACATTAATTCTATCATAGGATACAGTGTGTTGTTTCCATATGCAGCCTGGAAAACTCCCAACACTATGACACCCTTGAAGCACCAGGCCTCCATATCCCCTTTCTCAGTCAGACCAAGTTCCTGGCTGCTGACGGGCAAATGAAGAGCATATCTGCCACTGGGACCAGCTCTGTTCTGGGAAGTCCATTTTCAGTAGGAAGGAGAGACACAAAGCCAGAGGGGCTCTGAGTCATGTCACCCCACTGCTTCAAAGGTCATTGAGTCCCTATCACCCTTAGGACAAGTTCTAGTTCTTCATGTGACATTGAAAGCCTCCCGTTCTCATCCCCGTCCCTGTGCTAGGAAAGTTTGTCCCCACAAGCTGGTAGAGAGCCTGACAAGTAAACAGGCCTCAATGATACAGTGTGTAACTGGGGACAGAGAGGGCTGGGAGGACATAGAGACTAGAACACCCCAGACTTAGGGGACCGGGAAGGAGGGACATCTAAGCTGAAGCCTGAAGAACAAGCAGAGGTTACTCAGATTACAGGCCAGGGCAGCAGATTAAGGGAAGGGGAAGGGAGAAGCGTGTGCCTGGCAGAGGGAACGACAGAGGCAAAGTCCTGGAGGTGCTGAGGAAACAGTTCTGAGGGCTGCAGAGCCCACAAAGGCCAGAGCGTGAAGGGGCCTGTGGGCTACAAACGGGGGCTCAGATGGAAGGGTAATGGAGGGACACGGAAAGGTTTTCACAGGGCGACATGAACAGATATGTCATACATAGGAGGGTGGATGGGGAGGCCTGGGGGGCTCTAGAGGTAGAGTCAACAGACAGACCTGGACTGAGGGACACAAAGGTACACAGAAAGAAGCCTCCCCAGAGGCAGTGTGGAGGCCAGCAGGAGTAGGGCTGGCCTTCGGGTGACACTGGATGTGCAAGGAGACTTCTTCCAGGCCTCAGGGTGTACGGGAGCTGGGGGTATCACCATGGCCAGCTGCTCCTGGTGGGAGGTGGGTGTGGGGGTGGTAGGCACGCCTGGTGGTTAGGCCTAGCGCAAGAGCCACCACCAAGATCCTCTCCACTCCAGGAGGAAGAGAAGCTGGAAGTGTCCCCTGGGCTGGGAGGAACCCTCACAGAAGGTGATGCTCCAGGGATTCCAGACCTCTTGCCTCTGTTCTCTCTTCCCTGGGCTACTGCCCCTGGGGCCCACTGAAGGCTGGAAAGTCCCTCCCCAATACCTCTGGGCTGGAGGCAGCAGATACCCCCAGCCAAAGGGAGTAAGTTCCACATACAGAAATGCATGAGCCTGCAGGCAGGGACAAGTAGGCCCTGGAAGCTTCTCTGGTGACCAGTGAGGCGTGGACACCAGGGGGTGCTGCAAGGATCAGGCACACACCTGGACCTCCTCAGGGACAGGGTCCTGCCAGATGGGCCCAGTACATGTGCAGCAGTACGTGTGCACACCCAACCCCACACCTAGTTACTCACACACCCCAGCTGTCTCCTACACACACGCTCACCTATAGGGTTCCAATCCATTTCCACCACTTAGTGGATGCATGTCTTTGCGTGTGGTATTGTTCCTCTTTGTTCCTAAGTTTTCCCATCTGTAAAAGGGGAGCAAGCATTTGATTCCCTTCACAAGTCTGCTGTGAGAATTGAACTTCATTAGCCACAAAGCACTTAGAGTAGTGTCTGACACTCAGCAAATGCTCCGGATGTGCTCCCAGGTGTAGGGATGGGCACAGACTCCATCCCTACACCTGAAAAAAATCATATGGCTGGCCTGACTACAATTCAAAGATGGAAGATTTGGGAGATCTTACGGGATGTCATTATGACTTTGGCATGAGCTTCTTCCAACTGAAAATAACTTTTAGGCCTGGGGCTAATTAGAAAAGTTGGTACACAGAGCCCTGGGAGGCTCTCACTGGCAGGCTTCCTGGGAGAGTCCGTGTCCCTCCCTGGAGACCTCAGGAAAGCCAGGATCTCAGCTCCTCCCTCACTCTGGCTTAGCTGTTCTTGGGTTTCAGACCCATCCCCTCCCATCTTCATCCAGTTCTCTACCACCACCCACACCTTGCTCAGGTCCTGGGAAATCTATTACAAGAACAGAAAGAAACTTGGCAGGGATATGCCAGCTCTGTCTCTTGGGAATAGTGGTATTCACGCCCCTCCTCTCCTTCCTCCAGCCAGCCTCCTTGCCCATCAGCCCCACACCTCTCACACCTTGGGACATCATGACCCACTAAAGACCTGTAATGCCTTGGGATATTGGGACCCACTAAAGACCTCTCCTAAGGTGAAGTTTCCCCTCCCTGTTGCCCCTGAGCTGGCCCCTGCTGCTTCTGAGCACTTTGACCAAGGTCCCAGGAAATAAGTCATGACTGCAGTGGGGATCGAGTGGGAGCCAGACCTCATCACTAGGACCTGCTGAGCTCGCCTCTGAACCCACCCACACCCATCCTCTCTCATAGGCCTCCATACAGTCTTTTGTGGTCTCAAGTGGACCCCATGTCGCAGATGAGGAAACTGAGAGTCAAAGAGAGGATGTGTATGACCCAAGATCTCATATGGTGGGGACAAGGCCAGGACTTACACCCAGGTTTGCTGGCCTCCAAACTTCAAGGCCCTCCCTGTTCAGAATGTGTCGTCCTGTCTGAAGTGGGCTTTTCAGAGGCTGGATTTGGAGCCAAGGGGGCTGACTCAGGTGGGAGGACTGGATTCTTCCAAGTAGCAAGGGAGGCCCAGAGGAAGGAGTTTTGCAAGGTGATAGATTTAGAACGTGGCCACATAGCCCACAGAGAGATGACAGGGACCAGCCCTGCTCTTATTCAGATGCCTGCAAGGGTCCCTGTATCCTTCAGGCCTGGACAGTGGCCGTGGGGTGGGTCATTGTGCACAACGCTTCCCCCATCCACACTGTAGGGCCTCAGCCCCCCTGGTTGGGCCCTCAGGTGTGGGGGAGCCTGCAGACGGAAGGGTGGTGTGGAGCCTCCCAACCCACGGAGGGTTACAGGCCCTCTAACAGCCCCTCAACTTCTGAGGTCCCAAGGAAAAGAAGCCTTTGTACCAGACCACAGCTCCCATGGAGGGAGTTAGCAGTGTGGGAGGCTATAGGGCCTCCAGGCCGCCCAGGAGAACCTCAAGCCCTCGGAGCAAGCCCAGAGTTACCACAAGGACTTTGAACAGTAGGGTTGACTAGTTGGGCAGCCAGATTCCCAACACCCTTCCTGGTCTTACCTCCTAGGGGGACCTCTGTGATGATGCAGAACTAGGACAGGTCCCAAGAGCCATCACCCAGCCTTTACCAGAACCATCCTTTGGGGTGGGAGCTGCCTGATGTTGCCACCCTTGGGACAATCCGACTTCTGGTGTCACCAGGGATAGTCCCAGCAAGGCTCTCTCTGTTCCACTGTGACCCCCACACCATCAGAAGGTCGGACTTCTGTCCCTGCCCAGCCTCCCAGACACTCACCCAGGCCTTAGTCTCCAGGACCTAGCACAGGGCTGCACCCTGCCCGCTGTGGCTAGCTGGAGGCAGTGCGCAGAAGTGCCAGACCAGAGTTCTGGGAAAGGGATTGCAAGGCCTGCAGCAAGGGGTGCCTGAGGTTATCCAGGACCTCTGAAGCCACAATCTTGGCAGGCAGTAGAAATTCCTCAGTTATCTTCCAGTTGGACCAGATGCCCAAGGAAGGCAGGCTCAGGTCTGAGCTTCTTCCTCTGTATACCCTAATTCTGGCCAGCTCCTGGCTGTGAGTTGATTTCATCAGTGGGCAGTCAGGGTAGTTGTGGGGACCCAGCCTCTGGGCTGGGTCTCTCCAGGAGCTCAGACAAGACCCAGCCTATCAGGCAGGACTTAGGTTCCCATTCTATGGAATGAAACTAGAAGGTTGATTTCATGTAAGAGGCTGCAGGTGTCAGGTTCTGTCCTCTAGTGGTGTACATCCAGAAAGGTGCTCTGTATGGGGAGGAGCTGGGCTTTGGAGTATAACTAGGAGTTCACCTGTTACACAATGCAGGGAAGTGCATTCCTCCCAGAAGGAACAACATGAGCAAAGGCCCTACCCTTTCTTCTCCTTTTCTTACCTCCTTCCATCTGCGGCAATGCACCTTGCATTGCCTTGGCCAAGGCATTTAACTATTCTGCGTCTCAGTTTCCTTATCTTTATGATAAGAATGATGATAATGGGGAGGTGCCTGTAGCTCAGTCGGCGGAGCACTGGGCACCTACACCTTGGGTGGTGGGTTCAAACCCAGCCTGGCTGCTAAGCAGCAATGACAACTGCAACCAAACAGTAGCCGGCGTTGTGGTGGGTGCCTATAGTCCCAGCTACTTGGGAGACTGAGGCAAGAGAATCGCTTTAGCCCAAGAGTTTGAGGTTGCTATGAACTGCGATGACACAATGCTCTACCCAGGGTGACAGCTTGAGACTCTGTTTCGAAAAAAAAATGATGATAGTGATGATGATGATGATGACAGTAAAGAGGTCTGGAAAGCATCTTAGCTGAGCCAGATTTGAGACTCTGACACCTATCTTGGGTCATCCTGGCATCTTCTATTGGGAGAGTGACCAAGACCTCATGGGGTCCACTATTGGGCTTTAGACATATGGAAACATGTTTGACGAGTGACACCCACATGAGGGTAAGGCCCAGGTTCCGGGCAGGGCGGGGGGGCCTGATGTCCAGAGCTGGTCCAGAGCTGGATCCAGGCTGGAAAGCAAAGATGGTCATTCTGGGCACAGCCAGGTCGGCCCTGACCTCCCAGCCCACACGAGAAAAGGACACCTGCTCAGGTGGAAGAATCCTCTCACTGAGCTGGGACCCTAGGAAAAGCAACTCCCGTGCGGGGGACCCTTGCCTCAGCACAGCAATATCAAAATAGAGAAACTACCTTTCTCCAATCCAAGGATATCAAAGAAAGTAGCTACAGACCCAGGGAGTGGGTCTAGTCAGCATGGCAGCATCAGTGAAACTTCTGGGTCTTCAGGACAACAGAGATTAATAGATGGCCAGTACTGAGGAGGTCTAGAGCCAGTTCCTGGGTTGGAGGGGATATATCCAAGAGCAAGAGCAAAATCCCATCTCTACTAAAAAATAGAAAAACTAGCCAAGCGTTGTGGGGGGCACCCGTAGTCCCAGCTACTTGGGAGGCTGAGGCAAGAGGATTGCTTGAGCACAAGACTTTGAGGTTGCTGTGAGCTATGACACCACACTTCTCTACCCAGGGCAACTGAGTGAGACTCTATCTCAAAAAACAACGACAACCACAAAAAACCCTATCCCAACTCCCACTGGCATGGGTTAGCTTCTGCCAAACAAAATCACACAGCATGTGATTCAACATAAAGGAAGATAAATGGAATCATGTCCTATGCAGTCTTTTGTGTCAGGCCCTTCCACTCAACATTCTGTCTGTGAGATTCATCCCAGGTGTTGTGTGTGGTTGTAGATAGTTCAATCTCACCATTGCAGAGAATTCCATTATGGGAATCTACAAAAACAGGTTTCCCCATTCCCCAGCAGTCATTTAGGTGCTTTACAGTTTGGAGCTATGATGAATATGGTAATAGGAACGTTCTGGAACATGTCTTCTAGGGGGCATGTGGACACACTGCGCTCAGTATGTAACTAACAGAAATGCAATTTCTGGGTCATAGGATATTTTTGCAACCTGAGTAGTTACTACCAAGCAGTTCTCCCAAGTGGTTGTACCAATTTACACTCCCTCCAGCAATGCCTGTGAGTCTTGGCTGATCTCAATTCATGCCAAAATAAATATTAATATTGTCAGGCTTGTTAATATCAACTTTCGTCTTTCCTTTAACAGCTTTATTGAGATATAATTCACATACCATGCAATTCACCTAAAGCGTACAAGAGAATGATTTTCAGTTTACTCACAGATATGTGCAACCATCACCACAGTCAATTTTAGAACATTTTTTTCACCTGAAAAAGAAACCTCATATAAGCTGGGCACAATGGCACATGCCTGAGAGT
>NW_003852546.1:1997855-2000607 GCF_000181295.1 Otolemur garnettii | reverse complement strand
TAGGACTCCGGGAGGCCAGAATGGGTGAGTCACTTGAGCTCAGGACCCAGCCTGAGCAAGAGTGAAACCCATCTGTACTTAAAAAAAAAAAAAAAAAATTAGCTGGGCCTTATGGCCAGCTACATGGGGGGCTGAGGCAGGAGGATCTCTTGAACCCAGGAATTTGAGGTTTCTGTGAGCTAGGCTGACACCACAGCACTCTAGCCTGGCAACAGAGTGAGACTCTGTCTCAAAAAAATTAACAGGACAAAATTTTTCAAAAAAACATTTTAAGTAAAAAATAAAAATATCATACTCTTGGGCAGCACCTGTGGCTAAGTGGGTAGGGCGCTGGCCTCATATACCGAGGGTGGTGGGTTCAAACCCAGCCCTAGCCAAACTGCAACAAAAAAATAGCTGGGCGTTGGGCACCTGTAGTCCCAGCTACACCGGAGGCTGAGACAAGACTCCTCGCCTAAGCCCAGGAGTTGGAGGTTGCGGTGAGCTATGTGACGCCACTGCACGCTACCAAGGCCAAGAAAGTGAGACTGTCTCTACAAAAAAAAAATATTATTTTAAAAAATCATACACTTTAGCTATCACCTCCCAACCTTATTCTACCTTCTAGCTCTAAGAAACCACTAATTTGCTTGTCTCTACAGATTTCCCTATTACAGACCTTTCATATGAATGGAATCCTGTAATGTAGTCCAAAGACTGGATTCTTACACTGAGCGTGAGATTTTTAGTTTTGTCCATGCTGTGGCACGCATCTGTGCTTCATTTCCTTTGGGCAAATAATATTCTACTACATTTTTATACCACATTTTGTTTACCCTTCATCAGTTGGTGGACATTGGGTTGTTTCCACCTTGTGGTTATTTTGAGTAATGCAGCTATAAACATTTGTGCACAAATTTTTGAGTGGAGATATAGATTTGTCATGAATATGCAGTTGGTCCTTCCACAACACAAGTTTGAACTAGGTGGGTCCACTTATACATGGATTCTTTTCAATAAAAATATTTGAAGGTTCTAAGGGGATTAGCAACAATTTGAAAAATTAGCAGATGAACCACCGTCCCTAAGGCAGCAAGACCAACTCGTCCTCTTCCTCCTCCTCTTCCTCCTCCTCCTCCTCCTCCTCCTCAGCTTACTTCTTGTGAAGATGATGAGAATGAAAACCTTTATGATGACCTACTTCCACTTAATTAAAAGTAAATATATTTCCTTTTTCTGATCATTTTCTTTGATTATTAATATGATCATATTAGAGACAAGTTCTCTCTGTCACCCAGCCCAGAGTGCAGTGGTGTGATCCTAACTGGAGCTCCTAACTCCTGGACTGAAGGGATCCTCCTCTCTCAGCCTCCTTGGGTA
This sequence comes from Otolemur garnettii, assembly GCF_000181295.1. NCBI lineage: Eukaryota > Metazoa > Chordata > Mammalia > Primates > Galagidae > Otolemur > Otolemur garnettii. The sequence goes on along the minus strand of NW_003852546.1, from coordinate 1,999,248 downwards.
GCTGGATCTACAGGCCCACACCACAGGGTAATTGTTTTTATGTTTTGTAGAGATGGGGCCTCACTATGTTGCCCAGGCTGATCTCAAACTCCTCGCCCCAAGCAATCTTCCTGCCTCAGTCTCCCAAATTGTTGGGGTCACAGGCATGAGCCACTGTGCCTGGTGCCTTATGATTTTCTTTTCTGTTCTGTTCTTTTTTGGCTGGGGGATGTGTTTGAACCCGCCATCTCAGGTATATGGAACCGGCGCCCTACCCTTTGAGCCACAGGCCCTGCCCCTTCATTTTTTTTTTTTTGGAGAAAGAGTCCCACTATGTGGCCGGTGATAGAGCGCTATGGCATCACAGCTCACAGCAACCTCAAATTCTTGGGCAATTCTCTTGCCTCAGCCTCCCAATTAGCTGGGATTATAGGCATCCACCACTACGCCCAGCTATTTTTTTATTGTTTAGCAGCCTGGGCGGGTTCCAACCTGCCAACCTGGGTGTATGTGGCCTGCGTCCTAACCTCTGAACTACGGGTGCTGAGGCACGATTTTCTTAATAACATTTTCTTTTTCTTTTCTTTTCTTTATTTTTTAGAGACAGAGTCTCAAGGAGCCCACCACAACGCCCAGCTATTTTTTTGGTTGTATTTGTCATTGTTGTTTGGCGGCCAGGTCTGGATTCAAACCTGACAGCTCCAGTGTATGTGGCTGGCACCCTAGCGGTTTGAGGTACAGGCGCCAAGCCATAACATTTTCTTTTTCTCAAGCTTACTTCATTGTAAGAATAAAGTATATAATACATCTCTAACACACACGTACATGTTCATCATCTGTTTATGTTATTGGTAGGGCTTCCAGTCAACAGCAGTTTATTAGTACTTAAGGTTTTCAGGAGTCAAAAGTCACATGCGATTTTCTACAGGATGGGGGTCAGCGCCCCCCACGCTCCTGTTGTTCAAGGGTGAACTGTATAACTACAGTGGAATTACTGGGTTATATGGTAACTCTACGTTTGATCATTTGAGAAACCGAAGAGGATTCCTGGTGCCGCAGGAGTTCAGGCAGAGCGGAAGTGGCCATGCCTGGGGGCTGGCTCTCCGTGTGACCTAGGCGGCTCCCTCTCATCCTCCGGCCAGGCCCGTCTTTCCCTGGCCAAGCCAGCACGTCCCGCCTATTCCCTGCCCAGTACAAACTCCCGGCCTGGGCGAGGCACTTTAATCCGCCTCTGGGTGGAGAGCACTGCGTCCTCTGGCAGCGCAAGAAGACCTGCGAGCTCACCATGCTGCCGGAGCAATTTCGCGCACTGCTGAGCGCGGTGGCCTGTGGGCTCCTGCTTCTCTTTGGTGTTCAGGGTGAGGCTCCCGCGAGGGGCAAGAGGGATAAGGGGTCGGATCTGCCCAATTCTGCA
>NW_003852546.1:1994605-1996778 GCF_000181295.1 Otolemur garnettii | reverse complement strand
CATGGACAGATGTCCCATCATAGAGCAAGGAATTGTGTGTAGGCAGCAAGTTACAGGAGGAGGGGGTGAGCCTTTTGATTTGGAGAGACATTGCTAACTTGCCCTCTCTGGTGTCTGTAAGTGGCTGCTGACTGTGGCCTCACCCACACTGGTGGCATCAAACTGTTGATCTCTGATAGGTGTAGGGTAGCATAAGCTCCTTGGAAATCTTTGGTTTTTGCTTTTTATTATGGAACTGGGCTCATATTCCCCAAATTCTGCAGAGGCAGACCTGAAACAGTGGAAGAGGGGAAGGTGCCAGGAGGTGGAGTTGGTGGAGATAACAACAGCCAGAGAATCTCCCTGTGCCCTGAAGCACAGAGAGGGTTGGGGCTGCTTGAGGGCTGCACAGCACTGAGGGGTGAGCCCAGTCTAAGGTAGAGAGAACAGTGTAATAAATCCAATGTGCCCATCACCCACCTTCAACATGGATGAAGACTTGGACAACCAAGATTTTTTGTTTGTTTTTTGAGACAGGGTCTTACTATGTCGCCCTAGGTAGATGCCGTAGCATCACAGCTCACCACAACCTCAAACTCGGGCTTGAGTAATTCTCTTGCCTCAGCCCCCCAAGTAGCTGGGACCACAGGCACCCACCACAACTCCTGGCTATTTTTTTGTTGCGATTGTTGCTTTGCAAGCCCGGGCTGGGTTCAAACCAGCCAGCCTCTGTGTACATGGTCGGCGCCCTACTCATTGAGCTATGGGCAGTGCCCATGGACAACTAAGTTTTATCTCAACTGCTATTTCTCCCTTTTATCATTATTTGAAGCAAATCCCAGGCATCATATTATCTGTAAATTTTTCACCATGTCCCAAAGAAGAGTGTGTGCATTTCTGTATTTCCACAATACCATAAGTGTCAGTGTGATCAAATATCTAGTCAAATGTACTTATTTACTACCATTTCATAAATGATATTTATCCAGGGTTTATTATTATTATTATTATTATTTTGGTTTTTAGGGCAAGGGTCTCCCTATGTCAAACTCCTGGATTCAAGCAGTCCTCCTGCCTCAGTCTCCCAGGTATCGGGATTACAGGCATGTGCCACCATGCCCGGCTATATAGGATTTCTTTTTAAATCAAGATTCTGGTAAAGTTCATGCTTTCCAAATTACCAGATGTTTCTTTTTTTGTAAGAACAGCTTTGAAATATAGTTCACATACCAATTCACCCATCTGAAGTGTCTACTTCAACAGGTTTTAGTGTGTTTATAGAGTTCACCACATCAATTCCTTTGCTCCCCCATTCTCAAACCCCAACCTCAGCCCTCTACCTCTATGATGTGCTGATTCTGGAATCATATAATTTGTGGGCCTTTGTGACTGGTTTCTGTTATTAAGTTTGATATTTTCAAGGTTTATCTGTGGTATAGCAAGTATTAGAACTTGATTCCTTTTTATTGCTGAATAATATTCTAGCATGTAGAAATACCAAAATTGATTGATCCATTCATGAGTTCAGGGACACTCGGATAATAACCATCTTTTGGCTATTATTATATAAAGAATCCTACTAAGAGGGCAGCGCCTGTGGCTCAGTGGGTAGGCGCCAGCCCCATATACCAAGGGTGGCAGGTTCAAACCCAGCCCCGGCCAAACTGCAACAAAAAAAATAGCCTGGTGTTGTGGCAGGCGCCCTTGGTCCCTGCTACTCAGGAGCCTGAGGCAAGCGAATTGCCTAAGCCCAGGAGTTGAAGGTTGCTGTGAGCAATGTGATGCCATAGCAGTCTACAGAGGCAGTGTGATGCCATAGCACTCTACAGAGGGCGATAAAGTGAGACTCCGTCTCTACAAAATAGAACAAAACAAACAAACAAAAAAGAATCCTACTAAGAACATTAGTGGTATGGACCTGTATTTTCAATTATCTTGGGTTTTATGCATAAGAGTAGAATTGCTGAGTCATAGGGTAACTCTATATTTAATCACCTAAAGAGGTGGTGCTTGTGGCTTAGTGGGTAGGGCACTGGGCCCATATATCAAGGGTGGCGGGTTCAAACCCAGCACCACCAGGTGGCAACTACAACAAAAATAACTGGGTGTTGGGGCAGTGCCTGTGGCTCAAAAGGGTAGGGTGCTGACCCCATATGCTGGAGGTGGTGGGTTCAAACCCAGCTCTGGCCAAAAA
>NW_003852546.1:1985109-1992941 GCF_000181295.1 Otolemur garnettii | reverse complement strand
GGCTACTTGTTTGTTCCAGACAGTTTGGCTCCTTCTGAGCTAACTGTCCTTGCCTTCAAGGGAGGGAGGGAGCCAGTCTCCTTCTGATACCGATTCCATCTGGGTGACCTTGCCCCAGCAGGGGAGTAGGGGGTTTACATTAGCCTTTTCATTTCCAAATGAGGTTACATTAACCTCTTCATTCCCAAATGGAGTTACATTAACCTTTTCAGCAGCCGAAAGCGTATATTCCCCTCCTATTCTCCCTCCATTTCCTAGCTTATCGTGCATTCTTTCCAAAAATCAGGACTTTTTTAAAACACCGTGGGATGCAGGACAAATTGTTAAAAATCGGGACTGTCCCACCAAAGCGGGACGTCTGGTCACCTTAGCCTAAGCCCAAGAACTGGAGGTGGCTGTGATGCCACAGCACTCTACTGAGGGCGACGAAGTGAGACTCTGTCTCTAAAAAAAAATAAAATTAATAAAATAATAATAATAATCACCTAAAGTATTACCATGATGTTTTCCAAAGAAACTGTACCATCTTACATTCCAATTGGCAATGTATGAGGTGTCAACTTTCCCACATTCTTTCCACTACTTCTTATTATCTCATTTTTGTGTGTTTCTTGAGTCTCAATCTTTATCTTTTTCCCTCTCTCTTTGATTTTCTTTCTTTCTTTCTTTCTTTTTTTTTTTTTTTTTTTTTGCAGTTTTTGGCCGGGGCTGGGTTTGAACCCACCACCTCCATCATATGGGACCAGCGTCCTACCCTTTTGAGCCATGGGCGCCACCCTTGATTTTCTAATTTTGTTGTTGTCTTAAAGAAACCAGTTTATCTGTTCTGCAGATGAACCCACCATTTTGGGTTTTGCTGAGTGCCTCCCAGTGATGTCTTTCTTTTCTACCCCCCAGGGATCCTCAAGGAGAGCAGTGGTGTCTTTTAACTCTTCCTCTAGCCCTGTATACCCTGTAAGCTTGTACTTATAGTCTACAGGCCTAATCAGATTCAGGTGTTAGGTTTTGCATTTTGTTTTTTAGGCAAGACTACTTCATATTGTGTATTTCCAATAGAAAATGTGTGATATCTGATTGTCTTGCTTTTTTGTTTGACAAAGTAAGTGGTTGACATCATAATCGGATTTCAAGTGCATTTCTCTTGCCCTGAGTGAGATAAACTTCTCTCCATTTGTTGGACAGCCATTTATTTGCATTGCTCACTATGAATGTCTTCCTGCACTGTTTTTTTCAGACTGTACAGCTGGCATATGTCTTTTTTTTTTTTTTGAGACAGAGCCTCAAGCAGTCACCCTCAGTAGAGTGCCATAGCATCACAGCTCACAGCAACCTCCAAATCCTGCGTTTAAGCAATTCTTTTCCCTCAGCCTCCCAAGTAACTGAGACTACAGGTACCTGTTCCACACCTGGCTAATTTTTTTGGTTGTAGTTGTCATTGTTGTTTGGCAGGCCCTGGGTTGGATTCCAACCTGCCAGCTCTGGTGCATGTGGCTGGCGCATTACCTGCTTGAGCTACAGGCACTGAGCCCTTGTTTGTAGAAACTACCTGTTAAGAATGTTGGGGCCAGGCACAGTGACTCATGCCTATAATTCCAGCACTTTGGTACATTTGAGGCCAAGAGTTCAAGACCAGCCTGGACAATATGGCAAGATCCCACCTCTATAAAAAAAAATTTTTTTTAATTAATGAGGTGTGGCGGTGTGGCCTGTGGTCACAGCTCCTCAGGAGAGTAAGACAGGAAGATGACTTGAACCTGGGAGTTCAAGGTTTTAGTGAGCTATGAGTGAGCCATCACACTCCAAGAAAATGCCATGTTTCTCCAGTAGGTAACTTTCAATCCCTCCCTCCCTCCCTGATTTTCATAGCAGGCAGCCTGGGCTTTGTGGGTCCCAGTCACAGCGGCTCCTCATTCATAGCTCTTCTCACCAAGATCATTTCTGGTTTGGAGGATGCTTTCTTGATGTCATTTCTTGCCAACTGGACCATGAGGTCCCTGAGGACAAGAAACCTGCCTGTCAGATTCCCACAATAGGAGCAGTGCCTCACATGACCTGGCACATGGTTAGTCGAAAGGACACTCTCACCCCACAAAGGGCATGTGACCATTGTTTGAAGCTCCGAGGGCTGAATGATGGTGGCCAGCCCCAAAGAGCCTTTGTGAGCCTGGTGGGATAGGCTGGGGACATGCCTGGAAGGTGGGGGTCAGGGCACAGTGTCACAGCTTGTGGATCAGGGTCCCTTGAATGGAGCTGAGAATAGCAAGGAGGTGGCAATACCAGCATCTGGGAGGGCTGCTGATCAGGGACACCTAATCTTTGTGTCTGTGTCTCTGCCCACAGGTCAGGACCCTGCCAGCCCCATCCGAACCACACACACGGGGCAGGTGCGGGGGAGCCTCACCCACGTGAAGGGCACTGACGTGGGGGTCCACACCTTCCTGGGAATCCCCTTTGCCAAGCCACCTGTAGGGCTGCTGAGGTTTGCACCTCCTGAACTTCCTGAATCGTGGAGTGGTGTGAGAGATGGGACCTCCCACCCGGCCATGTAAGTCCTCCCAGGGTCTCGGGGGTCCAGGCCCTGGGATAGGGGTTGGGGTACCCTGAGCTTAGCCAGGCTGCAATTGTGATTTCACCAAAACTCTACAGCCAGTTTCCCTGTGAGTTTAGTGGATTCCCACGTGCATTCCTTCAATGAGCACCCCAAGGCTCAGTAGGGAGGAGCAATTTTCCCAGCCTCTTGGCTGAGGGCTTGGCACTCAGGGGGCATTAGCTCCAGGTGCTGAAGGGAGGAGCAGACACACATCCCCGCAGACTCTAGTTATGCTAACTGTTCTCTGCCACCAGGGGGCGGCGTCTCTGGGAGAGGTTCAGGTTGGTTCTATGACCCTTGTAGGAGCCCCTGACTCCAGCAAGCAGAATACCATAGACCTCTGTGGAGAGCAGCAATGGTGGCTCCCTGGGGACCCCCACTCTCCACAGTCCCTGTGTCAACTGACAGAGCCAGGTGCCACTGGCCATGGGACATAGGTGTGCTCTTACAACTGAATACTGTGGGAATGGTGAGGTTCCCTGAGAGTCTAGAATTGGGGTGCAGGATGTCCCCCTGCTCTTCTCATGAGAAATTAACATTCATTTATTCTTGAGGCACCTGTCTATGGGCTACTCCCCTGTTCCAGGCCTGAGTGGGTACAGGGATTCAGTGGTGAATGTCAACACATAGAGGCATACAGCCAGTGTTCTCATAGGGACCCCTCAGGGCCAAGTTCCTAGCCTCAGGGGGACTGATATACAAGGCCCTCAACAACCCTGAGAGCTTATCATGGTGGACTATGCCTGTAGTCCCAGCTACTTTAGGGGCTGAGGTGGGAGGATTCCTTGAGCCCAGGACTTTGAGACTAGTCTGGGCAACATAGCAAAGACCCCATCCCCCATCTCTACAAAACAAATATAAAAGATAAGAAACAAATTTGAGGACTCCCTGGAAGTCTAAGCTCCATCCCAGCTTCCCCAAGCCTTTGTCCTGAAACTTGGTGGGAAGGGACTTTAGAGGAGGATCATGTGTGAGCAGGGTACTGGGGAGAAAGGGATTAATGGGAACTGGGAGCAAATCTGGCCCCAGAATCAGCTTTTGACCACAGCACAGGCCCTGAACTGACTTTCTGCCATGGCCACCAGGTGTCCTCAGGATCTCACTTCAATGAATGAAGAGGTTCTGACCATGTTCAACATGACCATGCCTTCCATCCCCATGTCCGAGGACTGTCTGTACCTCAGCATCTACACACCTGCCCATACCCATGAGGGCTCTAACCTGCCTGTGAGTGTCAGGTCACAGTTAGCTAGGGGATGGGAGGACATTTCTTCTAGACTAGGAAGACTAGAAAAGGCAGTATTGGCTTAGGACTCACTGCAGTGTGGACCCCGCTGAGAAGCCTCTCTCACTAACAGATTTAAGAAGTGCTTTTTTACCCAGAGTGGGCAGCTGATGCCTGAACATGGGGTCATAAAGCTCTGGTTGCTACCAGAGATCAAAGGCTCTGTCCCTGGGATGGACCCAGGACTCATTCAATGAACCCATATCCTGGAGGCCCAGTTAGGTGCCTCAGGACTGCCCTTTGAGGCTACAAAAGACCCAGCCATGGATTATCTGTTGGGCCTATGAGAATGGAGGACGTTTTTGGTTAATGTTCATATAGGATGATTTGAAAGACACCTCTTTTGTTTCCACCTCAGGGTTCTGTGAGCAATGGAGCCATGCTTTGATACATAAGTTTGGGAGGCCTGCTTTTGGGTCCTCACCCATGGCCCAGGTCAGGAGTTTTGCTGAAGCGCTTTCTATGTGGACAGGTAGACAAAGTGGTTGGTCTAGGTAGCAGCCCTGGTGGGGTTTGGGCTAGAAGGGAGACACAGAGTATGTGCCTTGATTTCCCCAGGTGATGGTATGGATCCATGGTGGTGCGTTTGTCATGGGCATGGCTTCCATGTTTGATGGTTCCATGCTGGCAGCCTTTGAGGACGTGGTGGTGGTCACTGTCCAGTACCGCCTGGGTGTCCTGGGCTTCTTCAGGTGAGATTGGGGTTGGACTGGGCAACATGGGCTGAATGGACAAAGGACAGCCTGTAATCCCTGTCTCTGACACTGCTCAGCACTGGAGACAAGTACGCAACTGGCAACTGGGGCTTCCTAGATCAGGTAGCTGCTCTACGCTGGGTCCAGCAGAATATCGCCCACTTTGGAGGCAACCCAGACCGTGTCACCATTTTTGGCGAGTCTGCAGGTGGCATAAGTGTGTCCTTGCATGTTGTCTCCCCCATGTCCCAAGGACTCTTCCATGGTGCCATCATGGAGAGTGGTGTGGCCTTGCTGCCTAGTCTCATGGTCAGCTCATCTGACAAATTCTCCATGGTGAGTGCCCTCAGCCCCGGAAGCCCAGATGTGCTGCCTTGTCACCTCCCTCTCAGAGCCTCTGTCTGTTAAATGTGGTTAGCAAGGACCATCGGGTGCCCTGGGAAGTGCTTCCCACCATTGATGGCTGAGGTGCTTGAGGGTCAGAACCCACACATCTCTGCCATTGCAGAGGCTGGGTACATTCTGTAGACTGCAGAGCTACCACCCCATGGGTCCCCTTCATAGGCAGAATCATGGAGGAGGTTGAAACAGTCCCCAAACTGGAGAAAACCACACAGAATGCCCTGCATTTGGGGTGTCCCTGCCTCCATCCACGGCCTTGGGCCTCTCCCCTACCTGGAAGGATGAGCCAGCCCCTCTCCGGTCCCTTTACAGATGGTGGCCAACCTGTCTGCCTGTGACCAGGTTGATTCAGAGGCCCTGGTGGGCTGCCTGCGGGGCAAGAGTGAAGAGGAGATTCTGGCTATTAGCAAGGTGTGGCTAAAGGGATATGGGAGTGGATGAGAGGGCAGGTGGGGTGTGGGGCAGGCAGGCAGGATGTCCTATGCAGGTCCTGAGCAAGTTACCCCATCTGTATGCCTTAGTGTCCTCATGGCCCTGGATGAAGTGGAGGCCAGGGTGTGCTAAGCCTGGGGCAGGGTCTCCCAGGGCGGACAGGAGCATCCTGGGATGAGCCAGGAAGGGGTGGACACACTCACAGGACAGCAGCAAATGTCCGCTAGCTGACCTTGCTCCCTGAACTTGAATTCCTTTTCAGGCCTTCAAGTTCATTCCTAGCGTGGTAGATGGGTCCTTCTTGCCCAAGCATCCTGAGGAGCTGCTGGCCTCAGCTGACTTCCAGCCTGTCTCCAGCATCATCGGGGTCAACAACGATGAGTATGGCTGGGTCATCCCCAAGGTGAGACCCAGCCCTGAGCCCTCATGTGCCCAGAGGAGTCCATCTGGTCACAAGTGAGGGGTGGTCTCAGGGCTGAAAAGCTCCAGGCCAATCCCTCCCCAACTTGTGGCTCTCTCCTTACCACCCAGGTCATGGGCATGGATGAGCCAAGGAAGGAAACAGACAGAGAGGCCTGGAAAGATATTCTGCAGAAAACGTCCCAAGTGTTGGTGAGGCTCCTGAGGTCCTGCCCTGATAGAGAGGGAGGGGCTTCTCTCCTCCCTGAGGTGGGGAAACCAAGATGTCCTGCTGTGAGGAAAAGCCAGTGTATGTGCGTGTTTGTGGATCACCTCAGAGCTTGGCCCTTTGCCCCCATTCCCTGTCCTATCCCATGGCCCATCTCCCCAACCCTGAAGCTGCTGCCTCCCTGCCCCTGGCAGTGGCCTAACCTGCCTCTTCCTGATCCACTTGGGGTAGATGTTGCCTCCTGAGATTGGTGACCTGTTGTTGGAGGAGTACATGGGGGACAGTGGGGATCCCCAGACCCTCCAAGGCCAGTACCAGGAGATGATGGCAGACTCCATGTTTGTGATCCCTGCGCTCCGAGTAGCACACTCTCAGAGTGAGTATCTTTGTACCTGACCCCCGACTGGCAAGGCAGCAGCTCAGAGCTGGGAGTCCCAGGTGTCCACATCTCCACCCAAATATTTATTGGACCCCTGGGAGCTGGTATTTTGATGTAAATCCTCATGGCTAGTCTAATAGACAGACATGCTCCCCATTGTACAGGTGAGAAAACTAAAGTTAATGACCTTCATTCAATGAGTTGCTCCAAAACCACACAGCTAGGAAATCCATAGCCATGATTTAACCAGGCCCTTCCCCCTGCCCCCGCTCCAGCCTGTGGCTCTCCATGACATTGTCCAGATTCTAGACAGATTTGGACCTTGATGTCTTGTCACCATGAGTGATACAGAAAAGCCCCAAGTAAGGGGCTGCCATGTCACCGCCTATCCACCCCTGCAGGTCCCCACGCCCCTGTCTACTTCTATGAGTTCCAGCATAAGCCCAGCTTCTTCAAGGACATCAAGCCACCTCATGTGAAGGCAGACCATGGGGATGAGATTTTCTTTATTTTCAGATCCAATATGTGGGGCAACTACAGTGAGTCTTTTTCTTTCCCAATGGGAGTGGGTTGGGGCTTGGGCTGGTCCCTGAGCGGAGTTTTTTCTCACTGTACAGATGAGGAAACTGAGGCTCAGAGAGAAGATGCGAACTGGGTCCAAGATATTAAAATTCAAAATGCTGAGCCAGTATTAGAACCTAGGGGTTTTTAGACTGTGGCCTGTGCTCCATTTACCTCTCTCCACCCAAGCATGGGGTCCAAGAGGGCATGTTTCAAAGGCATATTTGTTACTTAATGACTCCCAGTGTCAGAAGAAAGAACCTGACTTCTGGGCCTGCAATGAGCACAGTGTCCAGTCAGCTAAAGGCTGGGCTGAGGGAAAAGTGTTTGGAAAAGGCCAGGTCCTGGCATCCCAGGGTGGAGGGACAGGGGGCAGAGAAGCAGGCCTGTGGGGGGCGAGGAGGCAGGAAGAGCTGCACCTGGGACAGTGAGCGTGGTGCATGAAGCGGCAGCGGGACTGGGGTTGGCCCGGACCTGGACATGTGTCCTCTTCCTCTCTGCAGTTGAAATCACCGAGGAGGAAGAGCAGCTCAGCAGGAAGATGATGAAGTACTGGGCCAACTTTGCTCGAAATGGGTGAGCTGGTGCCCCACCTCCACTCCCCGTGCTAACACCCAGCCAGGGCTCCCCTTGCCTGTGGCAAGTTCAGTAGCAAACACATGTGCTTCCTTACCTGATAGCCCCTTCCCCAGCTCCAGGACCCACTCATGCTGCCTGGAGGGTGGGCACCAGTGCTGCGATACCCATGTGAGAGGCATGGGTAAACCAGACAGGTCTAGAAACCTCCTCCCTCATTCCCTAAGTCCACCTGGCCTGCTCAGCTGCCTTGCCTGATACACTCAGGGAGCTAGGTCTGGGCT
>NW_003852546.1:1982206-1984682 GCF_000181295.1 Otolemur garnettii | reverse complement strand
CCCAGGCACCCTCTCTGTACACACACTCAATAAATCCTCCCACGAAGCTGTGGATGGACAAACCCTCTGGAAACCCACCTTCCCCCATGCTCCACTGGGCTCTAGGCCCATCCTGCCTTCCTCTCTTCCACTTTCTCCCCACATGGCTCCTCTTCTCTGGGCTCTCAGGCCTGTCCCATTCTGAGGGAGGTGCTTAGAGAATATTGCCCACGCCTGGGTGTCAAAAGCCTATGTCCCCCTCTCCACTGCCCCATGTGCTCTCCTGTCTGTAGGTGGCCAGTAGAAAAGCTGGTCACCAGAAGCCCTAGTGCCTTGGTTCATTCAAGCTGCTACAACAAAAATATCATACCCGGGGTTTTTTTACAAATGGCACAAGTTTACCACTCACAGTTCTGGAAGCTGGGAAGTCCAGGACCAAGTAGCCAACAGAGTTGGTGCCTGGTGAGGGCTTAGTCTCTGGTTCATAGCTGGTACTCCTCCCTGTCTTCCCACGGTGCAAGGGGCTGAGGAGCATGAATCCCTTTCACCCCCTAAAGACCCATCCCTTGAACCATCACACTGGGGATTAGGTTTCAACCTGGGGATGTTGAGGGGACACAAACATTCAGACCACAGCACCTAGAGTTCCTGGATCTCAGCCACTGAGGTTGCCAACTACTGAAAAGGTACAAGTTCCTGTCACTGCTCATTGTCCTCCTAGACTAAATGGCATCTATGTTTGACATTTAAAGCAACTCACCCACTCCCCTCACTGTATCTCACAGAGGTGATTGATCCTTTTGTGTTTGAAACAGGACTGTGTTTCTCAACAGGTTCCCTGGGGCCTGGGCCAGCCCTGTTGTGGCCAGGACAGCCAGGCAGGTCCTTCTCTCACCCATCTCCTGGGTTTACTCTTATTTTCAGTGGCTCTGCAGATAACTATGGGGCCCACATCTCCATGATGACAGAAAACCCTGTAGGATGTTTATCTGTGGGTGTCTCGTGGAAGTGCGATTGAGGGTCCAAGAATATCTTAAAAGGGTTGTCCCTAAACACTTCTCACCTTAAGGGAAAAAAGCCCCCCGCCTCTTTTTTTGAGATAGAGTCTCGAGCTGTCACTCTGGGTAGAGTGCCATGGTGTCACAGCTCACAGCAACCTCAGACTCTCGGACTTAAGTGATTCTCTTACCTCAGCCTCCCAAGTAGCTAGGACTACAGGCGCCCGCCACATCACCTGGCTATTTTTTGTTGCAGTTTGTCATTGTTATTTAGCTGCCCCAGGCTGGGTTCAAACCCACCAGCCTTGGTGTATGTGGCTGGTGCTGTAACCACTGTGCTTCAGGCACCGAGCCAAAAAATATACCTCTCTTATGTCTTATCTCAGTGTGTAAAGGTGGTAAATTGTGTTCAATCTGCCATTGTTCCCCTAGCATTTCTGTTTGTCAGTAAGTGGCTGCATCTTTTGTCCTGTAGATCCTGACACTGCCTCTATGCCCCTCCCTTTTCCTACTTGCCCACCCGGGCACTGATTTTCTCAGGGGAACCCCTCCTTTCCATCCACTGCATTTAAGCCCAACCACAGGGCCTCCAGAAGTTTGAGGTGACAAATGAAGAGTCCTGCATTACCTCCTCTGGCCACTAGGAGACAGCCAAGGATAATGTTAAGCTTGGGCTGCCTGGAATTCAGGAGAGGGAAGAGGTCTTCCTTTTAGTGACCCCTGACTGGTACCTAATGCTTCCACTGAATCCTCAACGCATTTATTGAGCACCTGCCCCATGTACATCATGCCTCTGTATGTTTTCAGTTCTACAGATACATAGTACATTTTCTCAAAGTTCAGCAGAAGCTGTGCCTGCAGGCCTGTTTCATCCTGGTCCTGGCCTCAGGGGGCCCATGCACAATGCTAGGAAGATCTAGCTGTAGGGAGTGGGGAAGGTGGCCTTGGGAGCAGGTGGACGCTCACTCCTGACTGCACCTATAGCAGCACAGAGATTTTGTTCACCCGTCCAGCTCCACTTTTCTGCCTAGGACTCCAGGCTTTCTCCTTAGGGCAGAAGGAAACTGGGCAGTGAAGAGACTGAGCTCCTTGGAGGGAAAGGTGGGTTGCAAGGACCTGTCCTGAAGGTTGAGAGGACTGGGAGATGGCCAAGGGATGGTGCAGAGTCCAGGGGAGATGGGACAGCGACTGGAAGGCAGGGGGACATGAGATGGACTTGGGAGGCTGGGTCAGTGTCCCCATCTAGGCCCAGACCATGGCCAAGGTAGAGGAACAGGCTGTGCACCTTAACCACCGATTCAAGATGGCTCAGGAAGCTCACCCTAAGCACATTCCCTCTTGTCTGTGACCAGGACAGATTCTCTGGATCACAGATCTCAGGTCCTTCCCTGTTGCTCCTGTGTCCTATGAAGGATACAGCTCAGCAATTCTGTCCTCAAGCAAATATTCACAGGGATCCTGATAAGACCACATGTTCTGGCTTGGCGCCTGTGGCTCAA
>NW_003852546.1:1974150-1981994 GCF_000181295.1 Otolemur garnettii | reverse complement strand
CTTGAGCCCAGGAGTTGGAGGTTGCTGTGAGCAGTGAAGCCATGGCACTCTACCCAGGGGGGACAGCTTGAGGCTCTGTCTCAAAAAAAAAAAAAAAAGACCACACGTTCCGGCCTGGCTTTGTCAGCCTGTGAACTGGCCTGAAGCCTCACTTCCCACACTTTCCCTGCCCCTGGCTCCATCCCAACTCTTACCTGCCAAACTGGGGCCCTGCTGGAAACCCCCCCAACCCCCGAAATCCTCCTTCATTGCCTTATGTATTCTGTGAACTTTACTGACCTATGGCTTTGGGAACACAGTTGGTATCAGAAGGGCAAAGTGGGCACAGCACCTCACCCCCTGATAATGACACTATGGTGTAGTGGAGAACACCCGAGGTCCCCAGGGACCCCATGGGCAGAGCAGGCTTCTCAGGGGTGTTGGCAAGTCTCTGACCATTCTCAGGGCCCGATCTGTGACGTCACATCCAGCTGTGCCCCAGATGAGGGCTGAAAGGTGAGAGTGAGTTGCTGAGAGGGACAGGCCACTTTCTTCTGTCTCTAACACGTGGCAGATGCTTTGGCCCTGTGGCTCCAGCTCCCCAGCTGAGATATTGCAGTGTCTTCCACAGAAGGAAGGAGAAGAGCCTACCCCTCTGGTGCCTGTGCCAGGCCATGGCACAGAGGGGGTTGTGTCCAGCTCCTGTGGGAGCAGAGGGGCAGTTTGCTCCTGGGTGAGGTTTAGGACACTCATGAGAGGAGGGGGCTTGAGGGCCCAACTAGGCCTAAAGAGTGGAGGACCACACCCAGCCCTCGGGGCAGGCCCTGTCTTCTAGAGAGAAAGAAGCATCCATTTCCTGATTCCCCAGGCCCCCTAAGTATGATGATCTCCATCCCCTCACTTTCCCTCAAGGCTCAACCACTCAGGCACACAGCTAGGTGCACCCCAAGTTCCACTCTTTGAGGCCGGGCCTTAACTTGAGAGATTGCTTCTCTTCTCCTGTAGAAAACTCCTATGACTTCTTTTTTTGTTGTTTTTGAGACAAAGTCTCACTCTGTTGCCCTGAGTGACATTGCATCAGCACACAGGAACCTCAAATTCTTGGGCTCAGGCAATCCTCTTGCCTCAGCCTCTGGAGTAGCTGGGACTATAGGCACCTGTCATGATGCTCATCTAGTTGTTCTATTTTTAGTATAGAAGGGGTCTCGCTCTTGTTCAGGCTGGTCTCAAACTCCTGAGCTCAGGCAATCCTCCCACCATGGCCTCCCGGAGTGCTAGGATTACAGGTGTGAGCCACAACACCCTGCGCTCCTGTGACTTCTTTCACTGTTGATGGCATCTTCTTTCCCCAAATCCCCAAAGAGCAAGACTGTCTCAAAAAAAAAAAAAAAAAAAAGATTTTACTTCTTCCTTCCAATCTAAGTACCTAGATTTGGGGTTGTTGCCTAATTATCCCGGCCACAACCATGATATCATGTCGAATAGAAGTGCTGAGAGTGGGCGTTCTCATCTTGTTTCCCATCTTAGTGGGAAAACATCTAGTCTTTCACCATTAAGTGGATGGATGGTAAATGTGAGTTTTTCATAAATGCCCTTTGTCAGACTGAAGAGGTTCCTGCCCATTCATAGTTTGCTAAGTATCTTTTCATGAAAGAGTGTGGGGTTTTGTCAAACTTTTTCTGCATCTATGGAAACTCTCCTGTGATTTTTGTTTTGTATTCTGTTTCTTTGGGGGCTTTGTTTTAAGACAGAGTCTCATTCTGTTGCCCTGAGTAGAGTGTCATTGTGTCATAGCTCACAGCAACCTCAAACTCTTGGGGTTTAAGCGATCCTCTTGCCTCAGTGCCCCCACCCCACCCCCCGCAGATAACTGAGACTACAGGCACCCACTTTCACGAACCAGCACAGAGAAGGAGAAATAACCTGCGTGAAAATGGTGGGAAATGAGAAAGATGAACACGAGAGACAAAAGATGATCTCAGAAGGACTGGTGCAGCTGATGACTGCAGCCAGCACTGAACTGTGGAAACAGCTTTATTTATAAAGTAGCTTTAACAAGGTAAATCTTAACACCTAGGATAAAGATTAACTTTAAGGAGGAAAGCTGTGTACTTGCCAATAATAAGGAAAGTATGCATGGTCTCTGTGACTTCTGGCAGGGAAAAAGAATGTTGTTAAAGGAGGAGAAGCAGCTGGGGGTGGGGGGTCGTTCCCTGAATGTCTCCCTAGCTGTTGAGGCTCTGGCACCTCACAGCCCACCATGACATCTGGCTAGTTTCTCTATTTTTTTAGTGGAGACAGGCTCTCAATCTTGATCAGGCTGGTCTCGAACTTCTGAGCTCAAGCAATCCACGGCTTCAGCCTCACAAAGTGCTAGTTTTTTGGGGGGGTTGTTTTTGAGACACAGTCTCGCTCTGTTGACTTAGGCTAGAGTGCCACAGGGTTGGCACTCACAGCAACCTGAAACTCCTGAGTTCAAGCCATTCGGCTTCAGCCTCCCAAGTAGCTGAGACCTCAGGCTGACACCACCACACCCAGGTAATTTTTCTATTTTTAGTGGAGACAGGGTCTTGCTCTTGCTCATCCTGTTCTCAAACTCCTGAACTCAAGGGACCTCCTGCCTCCACCTCCCAGAGTGCTGGGACTACACTGAGAGCCACAGCACCCAGCTATGTATTCTGTTGGTATGATGCATTTCATTAACTGAATGCTGAATGTTAAACCATGCATTTCTGGGCTAAATCATAGCACATAATTCATTTTATATGTTGTTGCTTCAATTTGGTGGTGTATTTATTAAAGCTCTTGGCACCTATAGTTATAAAGGATATTGGTCTGAGGTCAGGCCTGGCGGCTCATGCCTGGTATCCTAGCACGCTGGAAGGCCATGGCATGTGGGTCACTTGACCTCAGGAGTTTGAGACCAGCCTGAACAAGAGTAAGACCCCCATCTCTACGAAAAATCAAAAAACTACCTGGGCATTGTGGGGGGCATCTGTAGTCACAGCTACCTGGGAGGCAAGAGGATCGCTTGAGCCTAAGAGTTTGAGGTTGCTATGAGCTATGATGCTAGAGGACTCTACAGAGAGCAACAAAGTGAGACTCTGTCTCCCCCCCATAAAAGATATTGATCTGTAGCTTTTTTTTTTTTTTTTTTTTGGACAGGGTCCTCAGCCGTCATCCCGGGTAGAGTGCAATAGTGTCGCAGCTCACAGCAAACTCTTGGGCCCAAGTGATCCTCTTGCCTCAGCCTCCCAATTAGTTGGGACTACAGGTGCCTGCCACAATGCCTGGTTTTTTGTTGTGTTGTTGTGGCTGCCATTGTTGTTTTAGCCGGCCGGGGCTGGGTTCGAACCTGCCAGCCTTGGTGTACGTGGCCGGTGCCCTACCTACTGAGCTATGGGTGCCACCCGGTCTATGCTTTTTGTTTGTTTGTTTGTTCATTTCTGAGATAGGTTATCACATTGTCCCCCAGGCTGGAGTATAGTGCGAGGGATCATAGCTCACTGCAACCTCAAATTTCTGGACTCAAGGACTCCTACTGTTTCATCCCCCTGAGTAGCTGAGACTACAGAAACATGCCACCAAGCTTAACTAATTTTTTAATTTTTTTAGAGACAGGGTTGGACAGGCTGGTTATGAACTCCTGGCTTCAAGTTATCCTCCTGCCTTGCCCTTCCAAAGTGCTGGGATTACAGGCATGAGCCACTGCATCCAGCCATGTAGTTTTCTTTTGATGTCTGGTTTTGGTGTCAGGCTGATACTGGCCTCATAAAATGAGCAGGAACTGCTCCCTCCTCTTGTAGTTTTTGGAAGAATTTGTGAAGTTTTGGCATTAAGTTATCTTTTAATGTTTGAAGGCTTCTAGACCTACCGTTCACAGGTATAAACTTCCCTCAGGCTTCAGCTGTGTCCCGTAAGTTTGGTTATGTTATGTCTTCATTTTCCTTCATCTTAAAGTTATTGTCCAGCTCCCCTCTTGATTTCTTCTTTGTTATTTAGCAGCATTGTGTTTAATTTCCATATATTTGTTGAGTTTTTAATCAATTATTTTCCTATTATTTATTTCTAATTTTATACCATTGCGGTCAGAGACTATATTTTGCATTTTTCTATTCTTTTTCTAGTCTACATTTAAATAGTGAGGTTGGTTTGTTTGTTTGTTTGTTTGTTTTTTGGGACAGAGCCCCAAGCTATTCCCCTAGGCAGAGTGCTGTGGCATCACAGCTCACAGCAACCTCCAACTCCTGGGCTCAAGTGAGTCTCCTGCCTCAGCCTCCTGAGTAGCTGGGACCACAGACATCCGCCACAATGCCCAGCTATTTTTTTTTTTTTTTTGGTTGCAGCCATCATTGTTGTTTGGCGGCCCAGGCAGGATTCGAACCTGCCACCTTAGGTGTATGTGGCTGGCACCTTAGCCACTTGAGCCACAGGCGCCCAGCCGTGAGGTTTGTTTTATGGCCCAGTATATTGTATATCTTGGGGAATGTTCCATATGTACTTGGGAAGAACATACACTCTGCTGTAAGGTAGAATGTTCTTCCGATGTTAGGTCCAGTTGGCTTATAGTGTTGTACAAGTCTTTTTTTCTTTTCTTTTCTTCCTTTTTTTTTAAGGCTGAGTTTCACTCTTTTTCCCTGGGTAGAGTGCCAGGCTACTGTAGCTCAGAGCAACCTCCAACTCTAGGGCTCAAGTGATCTTTTTGCCTCAGACTCCCAAGTAGCTGGGACTATGGGCACCTGCCATGACACTCAGCTAGTTTTTCCTATATTTAGTAGAGACAAGCAAGTGTCCCTCTTGCTCAGGCTGGTTTCAAACTCCTAAGCTCATGTGATTCACCCCCCTCAGGCTCCCAGAGTGCTAGGATTACAGGGGTGAGCCACTACACCCAATCTCCATTGTACAAATCTTCTATTTCCTTACTGGGCTTCTGTTTAGTTATTCTATCCACTATTGAAAATGACATATTGAAATTTCTAAATGTTGAATTATTTATTTCTCCTTTCATTTCTGTAAGGTTTTGCTTCATATATTTTAATGTTCTGTTATTCGGCATATATATGTTTATAATTACATACCTTCCTAACAGACTGACACTTTTATTATTATAAAATGTTCTTCTCTATCTCTAGTAACATTTTAAAAGTCTGCTGTCTGGCTCAGCGCCTATAGCTCAACCGGCTAAGGCACCAGCCATGTACACCTAAGGTGGCGGGTTCGAATCCCCAGCCCGGACCCGCCAAACAACGATGATGGCTGCAACCAAAAAATAGCCGGGCGCTGTGGTGGGCGCCTGTGGTCCCAGCTACTTGGGAGGCGGAGGCAGGAGACTCGCTTGAGCCCAGGAGTTGGAGGTTACTGTGAGCTGTAATGCCACGGCACTCTGCCCAGGGGGACAGCTTGAGGCTCTGTCTCAAAAAAAAAAAAGTCTGCTGTCTACCATTATTGTAGCTACTACTTCCTTGGGGTTCCTGTTTTCATGATACACCTTTTTCCATCCTCTTACTTTCTTTTTTTTGTAAAGACGGTCTCACTTTATTGCCCTCGGTAAAGTGCCCTGGTGTCACACAGCTCACAGCAACCTCCAACTCCTGGGCTTAGGCGATTCTCTTGCCTCAGCCTCCTGAGTAGCTGGGACTACAGGCATCCGCTATAATGCCCAACTATTTTTTTGTTGCAGTTTGGCCAGGGTTGGGTTTGAACCCCCACCCTTGGTATATGGGGCCGGCGCCCTACTCACTGAGCCATAGGCACCACCCCCATCCCCCTACTTTCAATTTATTTGTCTCTTTGACTTTAAAGTCTGTGTCCTATAGACAGCATTTAGGTGGGCCTTTTTAAAAATCCAGTCTGACAGTCCTTGCCTTTTGATTGGATTGTTTAATCCACTCAAATTTAATGTTATTATTGATATATGGTAGAACTTCTGTAAGCTGACCAGCCAAGGGACTGTAACAAACTGGCCAACACACAGAGGTGGTCAACATAAGGAAGTAGGCCTACTACTATAGTGGCACGTACATGTAGTACATGTCTGGTCTATGAAAATTAGGTCGACTTAAGAAGGTGGTCAATGTAGGGAGGTGGTCAACTATGGAGGTTCTACTGTATGGAATTACAGCTGCCAGTTTACTTTTTGGTTGCAGCCATCATTGTTGTTTGGCGGGCCCGGGCTGGGGATTCGAACCCGCCACTTTAGGTGTATGTGGCTGGCGCCTTAGCCGCTCGAGCCACAGGCGCTGAGCCTACTTTTTGTTTTCTATGGGTCTTGTGTCTTTTTTGTTCCTCTGTCTATCCTTTAGTGTTTTCTTTGCATTAAGTAAAATACTTTCTAATAATGTATCTAAAAATCTTTGCTGATATTTTTTCTCTATTTATTTTTGAGGTTTTTGTTGTCGTTTCCAGTAGTTGTTCGAGGGCTTAGCATATACATTTGACCTTATCAGAATCAGCTTCAGATGTATGCTAGCTTAATTTCAATGAGATAGAGAAACATTATTCCTACATATACCTTTTCCTTTCCCACCTTTTTGTGGTATAATTGTTACATGTATACATATTACATCTGCTAACATTAACAACCCCCAAAATACATTATATAATTATTACTTTACTATTTTCATTTCCCTAACTTTGGCTCCACTCACCTCCTTTGTGCTCTTATTAACAAACATATTACATTTCTATATATCACAGGCCCACTATGGATGTATTTTTTACTCGTTATTTAAATCAGCTACAATTTAAAAAGGGAAAAAAGGTTATTTGTACTGTCTTCTATAATTATAATTTTCCTCTTTAAATAGTGAAATAGCCACAGATATGGGAAACTGCCCACTGTACTTACAATAAT
Organism: Otolemur garnettii; assembly: GCF_000181295.1. Classification (NCBI taxonomy): domain Eukaryota; kingdom Metazoa; phylum Chordata; class Mammalia; order Primates; family Galagidae; genus Otolemur; species Otolemur garnettii. The sequence continues at coordinate 1,975,162 of NW_003852546.1, read as the reverse complement.
TTAACCCTCACAACCCCCTGCCTTAGTCATTGCTAGCTCCATTGTACTGATGGGACAACTGAGCCTCAGAAAATACTTTTAGGAAGTATGAATGTAAGAGACTAAGTTCACGTGGGGTCCACACCTCTCAGACTCAGAAATCAGTGCTTATTTCACAGCATTGCCCTTTATTCAAGAAACTTAGGAATGTTCTGAAGTAAACTATACTAAGAGACTTAGAAAAATAACATCCAGACTTGGGGAGCTGATTCTTACCCTTAAGATAATATGGTATTAGGGTTGCCTGGTTGACCTGGCTGCCCATTCACTATCCTCTATGCCCCACATGAGCACAGGTGTCCTGGTCTGGCACAACTGAGTCCCATATGGGCTGGGTGAAAGGTTGTTTCTTCCCTAGGGAGAGGAGGCAGGAATAGAGCCAGCTGTTGGCAGAACTGGTCCTTGGGGCCCACATAGAACTAGCTAAGGAGTTGCACAGCTGGGTGTGGGTCTCTATCTGTGGTTGGCCCCTAGGCCAAGCAGGTGGACTTACAACCTCATCTTTCTTCTCCACCACCCCTTCCCAGCCCTCCCCTTCACAGCTTATCCCATGCTTTGAGTTACACACTCTAGGGTGCTTGGTGCTTGCGGCTAAGCCAATTTTATCAGAGCCTGGACAGCAAAAACAAGGAACTTCCAGCCTGATGTCCATATGATGGGGGCATAGCCCGTGGGGAAGGCTGGCAGAATGAGTCTATGAGTAGAAGAAGGCAGTCAACAGAGAGGGATGGGGTCCTGGCCAGATGGAGCTGCTGGTAGTCTCTACTTCCCTGGTCCTGGCCTCCCTGTCCTCCCATCTTTGCCTTTTTAAGCCTTACAGTGACTGCCACTTAATGTTCATCTGAAAAAATATAGAAAATACAGAAAAGTTTTTTAAAAAGAAAAGAAAGTCAAGGGCACTGATGACTTTGCAACCCTAGGCCAACCAAAAACACCATTGTGGCATCAATCTTGTCTTAGTTTAGACTCTCTG
>NW_003852546.1:1969535-1972927 GCF_000181295.1 Otolemur garnettii | reverse complement strand
TTGGCTTTGGTTTAGTTGCTCACCCCACAGAAAGCCAATTAATAACAATGAGTATTGCCAGGGAATAAAGGGTTTTGCTGTGATTGACATCAGCTGACAGGCAGAAGCTAATTCTCCAATCTGTCTCCCTGACTAAATAAGAGTAAGAGCTTTTATAGCAGGTTGTAGAATGCAGGTCAAGTTCCATGGGGGTTGAAATCATGGGTCTGCAAATGGTCTGATTCAAGAGTCAGCTGTTAGTGATGGATGTTGGGTTGTCAGGAAGTTATGTATGGAGGCTGAGAAGTCCAAGATCAAAGTACTACCTCAGGTGAGGGACTTCTTCCTAGTGAGGACTAGCAGGGTCCCAAGATGGTGCAGGGTATCACATGGTCAGTGAGGGCGCTGAGCTCACTAATGTGCAAACATGCTCCAGGTAAGTACTATTACTATGCTAATTTTATAGATGGAGAACCTCTCTGAGGTTCAAAGAGGTTAAATGACTTAGCAAAGTAACATAGCTATTAAGAGACAGTGCTGGGATACAAACCAGACAGTCTGGCTCAGAACTGCCACACTAAGCTGCCTGCTGCTGTGGAATCACGTGAAATGTGCTGCTGCCAACTCTGTAGCACATATTACACATGTATTCTACAGAGGCAACACCTGTCTTCACCCATCCCCTCCATTGTGTTGGAGTGAGGCTGTTGTCAACAAGGCTGTAGGACACTCATCATATAAACAATTTTTTCAGTGTGTTTTGGACAGTCTCCCAGACCAAATTTCTTGGTCAAAGGATGCAGGCAATTTTAAGACTCTTGCTCCATGTTGTTCAATGGCTTTCGGAAAGGCTGCATCATTCACACACCTGCCATTTAGAGGACAAAGACACCTACTCTGCCAACAGCGAGGGTGTAACCAGAAGGGGACACTGACGTGTCATCCTGGACCTCAGGATGCTTAAAGTCTGCAACCCATTTCAACACATAAGAATTTTCTAGAAAATGATCTGAGAACCATTTCCACAATCCCTGGGCCCCTCAGTCATTCAAAGTTTAAAAAGGAGTTAGAATGTAATGCTAGCAAGGAGTTGGGGCTGGGATATTCCTTGGAGAGAGCTATTGCCTTGCTATGAATTCTCACCCCGCTGCTTTCCCCTCAAGCCTGTGGGTATCTTTTTCATGAGACCATGGAGAAAGGGCAGTGGTTCTGTTCACCATGGGTGGCCTAGCCAACCAGACCCTGACCCCACTTACCACGGTAGGAATGGGTCATACCTCTGCTGGGGCAGGGAAAGGCATTTTGGAGGGTTGAGGGTTGCCCACGTAGACCCCATAGGAAGAGTGGCAAGGGCTCTTGGGCCCATCTCAGGTCTTGCTTAGAGGGGAGTAGAATCCAGGCAGCGTAACCGGACAGTGAATGCCACCTTCCTTGAGACTGAGGATGGCTCACGGATGGAAACTATGAGAGAAGTGTGCCAAGTAAAGGGCATCTCTGATAACCTTACAGAATTGACCGTGAGAGAAGGAGTGTGCTTTGACCATCTGCCAGGCCTGCAGATGGTGGTGTCGTGAGAAGTACCCTGTTTCCTCTGTCTTTCCCCTCTCCAGTACAGAAGCCCATGAGGCCCCCTTTTTGCAAAGGTGGGCCAAGACCCTAGACTGTGGTGGGAGACAGGGTGGGGAACAGTCTTACCTTTTATTAAAGATGGAACTACGTTCCTTTTCTCTGTGCCGACATTTGTTCCTATGACTCCCAATTTCAAGCGGGGTTTTGCTTTCCCTCACCAATCCTCCTCATCCTTTACTTAGAAGATTAGACCTTTTTGGCCTGGGACTGATGACTCACACCTAGTTCTAGCACTCTGGGAGACCGAAGTGGGTGGATTGCTTGAGTTCAGGAGTTGGAGACCAGCCTGAGCAAGAGTGAGACCCCCTCTCCACTAAAAATAGAAAAACAAGCTGGGTGTCATGGTGGCCACCTGTAATCCCAGCTACTCAGGAGGTTGAGGCTGGAGGATCGCTTGAGCCTAAGAGTTGGAGGTTGCTGTGAGCCATGATGCCACCGCACTTTACCCAGGGCCTTAGAGTGAGACTCTGTCTCAAAAAAAAAAAAAAATAGATTAGACCTTTTCCAGGAAAACCACCACTTGGCCCTGGGCTCCTACATGGTTGCTTCTAGATCTGGCTCCCCATGGGACTGTGGACCAGTGAAGCAGTAGCCATGTTGGCTTTACATGCCCAGCATATAGCCTGCTCTCCATGGTTGTCCTGGCCAATTCCGTGAGGATATCCAAGGAAGGACAGGGGAGAAGCTAGAAAGGCAGAGGAGAAAAGAGAGGCCCAGGGTCCTTAAATCCACAGAGGGGAAACCTTGGCTGAGGGGTCAAGTGATCCCCTGTTCTACTTCACTCTAGGCACCTACTTTGTGCTCAGAGCTTGACTCATACAACCTTGACTTTAAGCCTTGCAGCGAGGACCAAGCTGGGGAGGGATTGCAGGCTGCTCAGTCTGTCTGTAGAGCCCAGACTATTTAGCATGACCTGTTGCCAAAGGCAGAGACAAGGCCGTGGGCTGATCAGAAGCTAGTTACAACTCCTCCTGCCCTAGTACCTGTTGGCGGGGATTAAGACAACATAAAAGTGGGACTGCCTGGTGCTCACACACCGCAGGCACAGCTACAATCTGGCACCTGCAGTGTTAACATCACTCCTACCTGTGGCTGGAGCTGGACAGAGGATGAAGTGGACTCTCTGCGTGAGCCTCACCCTTGGCCTAATGGTGCAGGCAGCCCTGGGTAAGACTCCCAAGCCTTCCCAACAGTGTCAGGCAAGAGAGACATGAGGGACACAGGGACAGACCCCAGCACAATTGTGCAGTGAATGCCACATTCCTTGGGACGGAGGGAAGGTGAGAAGGATGAGAACCATGGGAGAAGTGTCCCAAGTAAAGGGCATCTCTGACAAATCCACAGAACTGACCAAGAGAAAAGGAGTGTGCTTTACCATCTGCCAGGCCTGCAGAGCAGGAGGCTGTGGTCTTGCGAGAAGTGCCCTTTCTTCTGCCTTTCCCCTCCCTAGCACAGCAGCCCATGAGGCCCCCTTTCACAAGGTGGGCTAGGACTCCAGGGCAGGGGCACTTAGACAAGGTGTGGCATGTGGAGGGCAGCGTTTCAAGACATTAATTCACCTACCAGCTGGGAGTATGCACCACTACTTTGGCCTCTCTGAACCTCAAGGCTGTTCTACAAAGTGGGGAGTACCTCTCCCACCTCCCAGGATGGGGTCAGGGGAACTGAGAACATGGCATGGCCACATACTTCCCTCCATCTCTCTTCCTCCCTTTCCTTCCTCCCTCTTCCTTTCTTCTCTCAAGCGGGAGGCCTGCTTCTGCCTCCCTCTTTCCTACATGGAG
>NW_003852546.1:1967611-1968922 GCF_000181295.1 Otolemur garnettii | reverse complement strand
CTCTTTATGGCTCTTGATACATTTTGCTAAATTATTTGCCCAAGGCCTTGTATCAATTTATTTTCCACCAATAGTATATGAGAATGTCCTTTTCATTATGTCTTCATCAGAATTGGGTGCCATCATTTTTGATTCCTCAGAAGTTATAACTCCTGGTTTTAACTAGCCCTTTATGATGACTAGTAAGGTAGAATATTGTTTTCACAAGTGCTTACACGTTGCCTCTGGGCAGCAGAACTGAAATGGGGGCCACTCTGCAGCTGTTCTCGTTCCGGGGTCTAGAGCACCATGCCACACAGTTAGGTGTCTCCAGGGACTGGGGAGGAGACAGAAAAATATCAGAGTCACTTTCTATGTGACCTTGGGCAATTTACATGACCACTTGGAGCTTCAGTTTCCACATTTGATGGTCCTATAATAATAACATTTGCCCATATTTTAGAAAAATGGGATGAGATATAAAGTGTTAGCACAGTGCTGTCTATAACAAAGGACCAGTGGATTATAGCTGTTGACTATTCCATTATGAATGGACTCAGATTCAGGGCAAATCCAGGTAATGTGACAGACCTTAGCCTCCTGGCCTCTGTCCATGAGATCACAGGTTGGTCATTGCCCCTTTCTGGGCCTCTGAACTCTTCCGAGGGCCTGGGAGAAGCCCATGTGAAAGGGCTTCTTAAATAGCCAGGGGCTACACACAGCAGGGAGGTTTGAGATGGCCCTTGCCTCTGCTGGCCTGGCTCCATGCTTGAAGGGCCACCATTACAGCCACCCCTTTATGCCCAGATATTGCTTACGTAAGACATATGGAGACCTGGAGACGTGGGCAGAGAGGTATTATTTTTGGCCACCTGCAACTAGGAGTGTGAGAGTATGCTCCATCACCCTGAGTCTAAATGCTGCTCTAAAAACTCTAATTTCCTAATGCGGCCCTGAAATTCTCATTCAGCGAGTGTGGCGTGGAGCCTAAGGATCTGTACTTTTCCAGTGATCCCCAGATGATTCTGACACACAGCCAGGTTCGGTAATCACTTGGATCAGATGTGCTTTCTATTACTTTACAGAATTAGCCCCAGATGACTGTGGCACAGAACCATTTGGTTCTGATAAGGGAGGAAGGGAAGAAATGGACAAGGACACTTCAGGAAGAGGCCTCAAGACGTCTTGGCAATAGGAGGAGGGCAGGATGAGAACATAGAAAAGGAAGAATCGGGAGGCTGAGGCAAGAGAATCACCTAAGCCCTGGAGTTGGAGGTTGCTGTGAGCAGTGTGATGCCATAGCACTCTATTGAGAGCGATAAAGTGAGACTC
>NW_003852546.1:1953207-1967046 GCF_000181295.1 Otolemur garnettii | reverse complement strand
CGGCTATATTTTCGTTGCAGTTGTCATCGTTGTTTCGCAGGCCCTGGCCAGTTCAAACCCACCAGCTTTGGTGTATGTGTCCGGCGCCCTACCCACTGAGCTACGAGCACCACCCCCAGCTGTTTTTAGAGACCAGGTCTGGCTCTGGCTCAGGCTGGTCTCAAACTGGTGAGCACAGGCAATCCACCCACCTCGGCCTCCCAGAGTGAGTGCTGGAATTGGTTACAGACATGAGCCACTGGGCCTGCATATTTCTTTACAGATGAGCTGTGTTCATGTATCCCTATGTATGTATAAATTTGCATGTATATGTGAGTATTATTGCATACATGAGCAAGAATGAAAATGCATATATGTATGTGATTTCTTCCCAGAACTATGCCAGGCAAATGTTAGCAACAAAAAAAGAAGTGCAGCCATATTAATAGCAGACAAACAGAAATCAAAATAAATGACACATTTCTTGACATTAAATGACACAGAGAAATAGCACATTTAATAGACGTGAACTTTTATGTTATCGATTTAAGATTTCAACATGGCTTTGAAATCTTAAATCAAATGATGAGAGAAAAATTCTGAGAAAAACACAAGAAAAACTGGACAAATGCACAATTGTTATGATTAATTGTCCTTATGGCAAGTGTTGCCAGGGTCCCACCTATGGTGGAGTTCTTTAGTCGCTAAACTGGGGCGACTTTCTCCCTTCTCTTCTCAGGTGCCTTGAATGCCAAAAACCCTCTAGTGGTCACCAAATACGGGATTCTCCAAGGAAAACAGATGCACGTGGGGAAGACATCCATCCAAGTATTCCTTGGAGTCCCCTTCTCGAAACCTCCTCTGGGTGCCCGCAGGTTTGCTCCCCCAGAACCCCTGGAGCCCTGGAGTGGAATCAGAGATGCCACCACCTACCCACCTGCGTAAGAGCCAGACTGTCAGCTGGAAGGACCCTGAGGAGGGTGGTGAACCCGTGTCTGCCTCTGGGTGGGGCTTTGAACAACACTGAGAACTTATAGTGTGACTACAGGCAGGTCTGGGGCCCATTTGGGACCTCAGTTTCCAAACCTGTATAATGGGCTGATTGGTCTAGGTAGTGTTTAAGGTATTGACAATGCTGTTCTTGGTTTCTCACAGGAGAGCTCCAGACAAGGGGGATGTGGTCATACTGTGCCCTAGGACTTGCTGGGGAGTTGAGTTCTCCTAAATATGTCTGAGGAGCAGGGCTCACTCACCACACACACACCCCCATACACACCCACACACAGTGAGCCCTGAGCTCTTCCCTCTTTCTGGTGAGTCCTATGGCACCACCAGCCCCTCCCTGCAGAGGGACTGCCACCTGGAGAAAGCACCAACTCGGTCTCAGTTGTAAAGTCTCAGGGTTTTGACACCACCCCAGCCAGGCTTAAGCCTTGAGTCACACCAGCACAACTGGGACAATGACTCCCTTTTGAAGCACCAGCCTTGGCAGTTTACCCAGAACAAGTGTATTTTCTATTTATTCAGATTTTTTTAGTAATCCACTGCCCAGAACATTCTGTGGCAATCATTAACAATATTCAGTATTAGTTGGTTAAAACTGGGTTTAGAAAAGTGTTACTTGAGAATTTGGGTGTCAGCTGATATAAAAACCACAACTACGGCTCGGCACCTGTGGCTCAAGCGGCTAAGGCGCCAGCCACATACACCTAAGGTGGCGGGTTCAAATCCCCAGCCCGGGCCCACCAAACAACAATGATGGCTGCAACCAAAAAATAGCCGGGCATTGTGGCGGGCGCCTGTGTTCCCAGCTACTTGGGAGGCGGAGGCAGGAGACTCGCTTGAGCCCAGGAGTTGGAGGTTGCTGTGAGCTGTGATGCCATGGCATTCTACCCAGGGGGATAGCTTGAGGCTCTGTCTCAAAAAAAAAACCAAACAAACAAAAAAAAAACCACAACTACCACCCTGGGTGCCTAGTGGTTAAGAATAGGTTGTCCACTTTTAGAACATAACTGACTGTTACTAGAATACCAGGGTGTTAATTGCTAGAACACAGGTTGTCACTGAGAGAACCCCAGGCATTCTGAACATTCTATGACTATTATTTAGAATCTCAAGGATCAAAAGACAGAACATGAGATGGCATTGTTACAACCATGGAAATCCGGAGTTTGGAAGTTAGGGTGTCACTGTCAATTGTTACAACATGGGCCATAAGTTGCCAGAACAATGGCTGTTCAGAACACAGAGTGTTAAGTGTAGGAATCTGTGGTTTGTTCAGACAACCTCTCTGGGGTGGTGGTTAAGGAGGGAGCAGCGAGAGAGGAGGCTGTTGCAGAGAAGGTAGTTTCCACCAGGATAGTTACACTGGAGGTGGTAGAACGTGATAAGACTATAAATTTGGCTGGGTGCAGTGGTTCATACCTGTAATCCTAGCACTCTGGGAGGCTGAGGCATGTGGATTGCTTGAGCTCAGGAGTTTGAGACCAGCATGAGCAAGCGTAAGACCCCATCTCTACCAAAAATAGAAAAACTAGCTGGGCATAGTGGCACTTGCCTATAGTCTCAGCTACTCAGGAGGCTGAGGCAAGAAGATTGCTTGAACCCAAGAGACTGAGGTTGCTGTGAGCTGTGATGATGCTAGGGTATTCTACCCTGGGTGACAGAGTGAGACTCTGTCTCAGAAACTCTAAATTTATTTTGAAGGTAGAATTGAATTTGAGCCACAGAGAAGAAGAGGAATCATGGATAATGACTAGTTTTTAGCCAGAGCAGAGAAGGGAATAGGGTATTATTTATTGAAATGGGAAGACTAGGGAAGAGCAGGTTTGGGCAAAAAAAGGGTTCGTTTGGGGTGGCACCTATGGCTCAAGGAGTAGAGTGCTAGCCCCATATACTGGAGGTGGTGGGTTCAAATACGACCCCCACCAAAAACTGCAAAAAAAAGAAGGGTTCATTTTGGGGTATGTTAAGTTTGATGTGCTGACAGACATCCATGTGGAGAGGTTGGATAGGTGGGGACTGGAAGCACATTGGTCAATGGTGTGTTGCTGGTGTGAAACCCGGGGCCTGGATGAGAACACCTTGGCAGAGAGAATGGTCAGAAGAGGGTGGAGGCCTGGGTACTCTCACAATGAGGCCTGGGAGAGAAGGAGGAGCCACTGATGAGGTGGCAGGAAAATCAGGAAAACAGGGCATTACAGGAGCCTTTGAAAGAAAGCTGTTGGAGAGGGGGGACATAGTCAATGTCAGGGGCTGCTAGGGCAAGTAAGATGATGACAGAAACTTAGCAAGGTAGAGGTCATTGGTCACCATGGCAGGAAGGGCTTTGGTGGTGGGATAGGAACAGAAGCCTCAGCTATTCATAACTCCAGTTCTGGCTTTCTTGGTAAAATGCTAGGTGGGTTTATTGGGCAGTGCCTTAATATCAATGTTAGCTGCTGCCAAGAAGTCAAGCAAGAAAGACAAAAACAATCTGCAAAGATTGAGATGAACTGCCTGCCGGTGACTTTGGAGAGGCTGGGTGGGGGTGGAGGGAAAGATAATCTGTTAAAAAGTTTCATACACATACCCCAAAAAGTTTCACCCCAGGGAAAGAGAGATAAGATAGTTGCTGGGAATGTGGATGGGAGACAGAAAATTTGAATCAAGGTGTGTTGAAGTGCTGTTGGAAGGACTGTAGAGAGTGAGCTGGTGATGCTCTGGAACAGGCTAGGACAAGAGGAGAAGGGAGCAGAGGAATGGGCAGACAAGTTCCCTGAACCCAATCAACTGTTATGAGAATAGTCACCCTAGAGGTGGGGCCAGTAGGGAGAAAAGGTGAGGTGGCAGAACAGCCCATGCTCCATAAATACCCCAAATGTCCACACAGTACGGTCTTGGGCCCAGGCCAGGACTCAGATGAGTCCACCTCCATCCCTGCCCTCAGGGACTGTGTGTTCTCTTGGGGAGAAAAACAACCGATTGAAATAATGCCAACCAGTATTAAAGTCAACAGTGGATAGAGCTTTGGGAGCATAGAAAGGGAAGTGAGCAGCACAGAAGGTACTCCTTGAGCTAGGCCTTAAACATGAGGAGTTTGCTGGGCAAACCAGAAGGCATTGGGCAGAGAAGACAGAGGTACAGGGGCCTGGAGGTGGGAGATAAGGGACCATATGTATTTGGAGCAAAGGGTGGCTGGGAAGATGACTGGATGAAAGGAGGGTCTGGGTCAGTGTGGGTGAGTCTGGGCTTTATCCTGAGAGCAGTTGGGAGCCAGGAAAGGCTTTTAAAAAAAGTATTGCTTGTGGTTTGGCGCCAGTAGCACAGTGGTTATGATACCAGCTGAGGCTCGTGGGTTCGAAACTGGCCTGGGCCAGCTAAACAACAATGACAACTGCAGCAACAAAAACAACAAAAATAGCCAGGCACTGTGGTGGGCACCTGTAGTCCTAGCTACTTCAGAGGCTGAGGCAAGAGAATTGCTTAAGCCCAAGAGTTTGAGGTTGCTGTGAGCTGTGACATGACAGCACTCTACTGAGGGCAACAAAGTGAGACTGTCTCAAAAATATATATAGTTTGTTCTTATTGATCCCTCATAACTGTACATATTAGGGGCTGTTTTAGGAAGGGGAGTGACATGGTCAGCCAGAGTGTGGAGGGCATACTGGGAAAGGAATGTGAAGAGGTTGGAGCACTATCCAGAACAGAGATGGTGATGGCCTTAATAGGGCAGCAGTCCTGGGGCGGGAGGAAAGGGGCCATATTCTAGAGCCCGAGGCAGAAGGGTGACTGAATGGTGGGGGTCAGGGGGAAGGGCATGAAAGACAGGGAGATCTGCCTTGACAGCAAGCACCGACAGTGTCTTAAACAGGAGCAGGGACTGTTTCCCAGGGCAGACCCCTAGGGTGAGGCGCAAGGCAGAGGGAAGGTTTTTAGGGAAGGTAACCTGCTTCCCCATCCTACACCCTAAGGCTAGTGTCGACCTCTTGGACACTGACACACGCACACTTGCCCGCACAGAGGCTGCCTAGACTTTACTGCAGAACCTGGGTTGAAACCATTCTCCCCATTGCTGCCGCCTTTGCAGCGGCCTCAACATCTCGCCTGCAGGTGTCTTCAGGAGTCCTGGGGGCAGATAACCTCCATGTACTTTAACACGCGGAAACATTATAAGTGGCTGCGCTTCAGTGAGGACTGTCTATATGTGAACGTGTATGCGCCAGCACGAGCGCAAGGGGACCCTCCGATGCCGGTGAGTAATCGATCTTCAACTACTCTCCCTCCCACTCTGCCACCCCACCGCCCCACTCAGGCCATAGCCTTCCTCGCCCAGGTGATGGTATGGTTCCCGGGAGGCGCCTTCCTCGTGGGCTCCGCTTCTACGTACGAGGGCTCCGAGTTCGCCGCCCGCGAGCAAGTGGTGCTGGTGTTCCTGCAGCACAGGCTCGGCATCCTGGGCTTCCTGAGGTGGGCGGGGCCTCCTGGGGACTCGGGCTCTGGGCGGAGGAAGCCGGGACTGGGTGGAAGGAAAGGGCGTGGCTTACGGGGAAGGGCCCGCTTGCCTAGTGTGGCAGGGGCGGGTCCTGATGCTCAGTGGAAGGGGCGGGCGCTCCCTCTGGTCTCAAAGGGACCGGCCTATCTCTGAGGAAGGGGGTGTGGTCGCAGGACTGGGTCTCCGAGGGGCGAGGTAGGCGGGTGGGAATCCTATGCACCTCCACTGTCGAAGCCTAGGACCCTGACCATGATCCCTGCCCACCCAGCACGGGCGACAGCCACGCCCGCGGGAACTGGGCGCTGCTGGACCAGGTAGCGGCTCTGCGCTGGGTGCAGGACAACATATTGGCCTTCGGTGGAGACCCCAGTTCTGTGACCCTTTTCGGCCAGTCATCCGGGGCCATGTGCGTCTCAGGACTGGTGAGTTCAATGCCCGGAGGGACCCTGCGCGGTGGAGGCCAGTATGTTCACACAAGTGTTTCCTTCACTGCACAGACAACTGTGCAGATATGCGTGTACATGAACATGTCTGTTACAGACATGCCCTCAAACCCTGATAAAACCACCTCTCACAGCCTAAGGTGTCTGCACTTATGGGAAAATCAAACCCCCAGAAGGGCAATGCTGAGACTTGGGGTAATCAGCACCTCTCACCTTCCCCCAGAGCTCTAGCCCATGAACAGAGTCTGCCATCTGCCCCTTGTGCAGGGCTGGGCCCACAGACCAGGTGAGGCTGGAGTCAGGGGGCCTGAGTTGGAGACAGGGCCTTGCCTCTAGTGGGTCACTACTGACCTGGAATGTTCCTGGAATGTGGGTGTAAGGTAAGGTACCCTGTGAGGGCCAAATGGCTGGGAAATGAACACATGACATGGGGCCTTGCTGGCCACAGTAATAATAATACTCAACGCCTGAGAAATTTCTGTGTGGCAGACCCTCTTCTATGTACCTTGTGGATATTCATTCATTTAATCCCTCAGCAGTCCAAAAAGAAAAGTAGTGTTTTCATTCCCATTCTCCAGATGAAGAAACAGGCATGGAAAAGTGAAGCAACTGTATTCAAACTGTATTGGAAAACATGGAAAGAGTTTAAGATCAGATTTATATTTAGATAAATGGCTTACTCCGCTGCATGGGACTGGGCGGGTAGGAAGCAGGAGTAGAGACTTACAAACCAACTGAGTAGGGGTAGGTATTATCTCAAGGGAGCTGGTTCTAAAGCAGAGGCAGAAAGAATGATAAACAGCATAGCTCAGAGTGATACAGGAGGCCAGATGCACAGGATTGAGGCAGGTGGGGTCTGGGGATGGATAGAGGAGATAGGGAAGGCCCCTAGTGTTGGGTGGATGGTGTGGGGTACAGGATGCCACCCAGATGGGATGGGATGGAGCAGATTTAGGGCACATAAAGTCTGATGTAACCAAGGGGCAGAATGGGAGGCACAGGATGTACTTCTTCCTCAAACTTGGGCAATTGAAAGAGCCTGAGAGCTGTCACACAGGTAACTGGGGCTAGGATTCTTCCCACTAGCCTCTCTTTTCTAGCCCCAAAGCAGAGAGACCTCTTCTCTATACCAGAAGATCCTCTCCCACAACCTCAAATCCCTTCTGGAAGCCCAGAGGGGTTTGGGCTTTATCGCAATGCCCACAGCACAGACCAGAGGCAGAAAGGCACTGGCTCTAGGTCTAGAATAGCAACCTAGGACTCCTGACTCCCTCCCAGCTGCTTGCCCTCCCTGGGTTCCCTCTGGCTACCCAATGATGGCCCAAATGGCCCTACATGGGCATATCATGGGTACCTCATTCTCTACCTTTATAGATAATGTCACCCCTTGCCAGAGGTCTCTTCCATAGGGCCATTTCCCAGAGTGGCACTGCAATACTCAAATTCTTCATCACACCTGACCCACTGAAAGTGGCCAAGGTGGGTGCCTCTCTTCCCCCAGCAAGGAGGGAGGGCTCAGCAGGAGGGGCAGGATGAAAGCACTCCCAAGCTCCACCCCCACCCCTTCTCTCTACAGAAGGTTGCCCACCTAGCTGGCTGTGATCATAATAACACACAGATTCTGGTAGAGTGCCTGAGGGCACTCTCAGGGGCCAAGGTTATGCATGTGTCCAAGAAGATGGTAAGTAGAGCATTCCAGCTGCCTGAATTGGCTGCCTGCTGGCCACCTTCCTCTCCTGGTACCCAGCCATACCCAGCTACTTCCCCAGAGACCCTGTCTCAGGAGCACCTTGGGGACACTTCTGTAACTCTAATCTCCTCCTCTCCTATAGAGATTCTTCCACCTGCACCAGAACTCCCAGGAAGACCCTCAAGATGTAAGCAGGCCACATTCTACAATTCAAGTTTTCTTTTTTCCCTTTTTTTCTTCCTTTCTTCCCTCCCTCCTTCTTCCTTCCTTCTTTCTTTCTTTCCTTTTTTTTTCTTTCTTTCTTTTCTTTTTCTTGACAGAGTCTTGCTCTGTTGCCCAGGCTGGAGTGCAGTGGGGCATGATCATAACTCATTGTAACCTGGAACTTTTGGGCTCAAGTAATCCTCCCACCTTAGCTTCAAACTCCTGGGCTCTGGAGGGGGACCTGCTGAGCTGGGCACCCAAGGTCACAGAAAACCCGGGAGGATATATGGGAGGACTAGCTGGAAATGCCCCCTTGCTTTGTAGATTACATGGTTCATGACCCCTGTGGTGGACGGTGTCGTGTTCCCAGATGACCCTGTGGTGCTCCTGACTCGGGGACAAGTTTCACCTGTACCCTACCTTCTGGGTGTCAACAACCTGGAGTTCAATTGGCTCTTGCCTTATGTGAGTAGGAGGGATGCTCACTATAGTGGAGGTAGCCAAGGCTTCCCCTTGGGCAGTGCTGGGCACCAGGTCAGATATCAATAGCCCTTCTGGGGATGCCCTTGTGTTTGGGAGCCTCCTGTAGTGAAAACTGACCAGGAATGATGGAAGGGAGGAGGAGAGGATTATGGCCTCTTGGAGGTTTGGGAGCCCCAAATTCTCAGCTCATAGTTTAGATGGTTTATGACATCCATTCCCAAGCCTCCAGCCAACTGCAAATCATGGGGCCTTCCCTTGGATCCAGGTAGATGCCCCAGCTCAGAATGGACCCCACCACCCCAACCCTAGCCCCAGCCCCACTTCAGCTCTGGCCCAGGTGGTAGTGATGGACAGGATCAGAGCAAAAGGGCAGGATGGAGTCATTAGCCCTCCCTGGGCTGTAAGCTCTGCATAGGTAAGACACTTAGGACCTGGTGTAGCTCTGGCCAGAGTCCCTCTAGATCAGTGGTTCTCAACATTCCTAATGCTGTGGTCCTTTAATACAGTTCCTGTGGGTTGCGACCCACAGGTTGAGAACCGCGCTGCTCTAGATGCTCAGGCCTGACCCATATCTGGGTCCTTGCAAACAGATCATGAAGTTCCCGCTAAACCAGCATAAACCGAAAAAAGCCATGGTCAAGATACTCTGGAGTATCATCACCCTGTTGGTAAGGGCTGAGGTGATAAGGGTACTCAGTTTTAACAGGGCTGACTCCTTTTTTACTAGTAGCTATTCTTTGCAAGGGGCTTCCACCAAGGTAGGGGTCTTTCTTAGAGGGCCTGGGGTTTGGCCTGGGATCAGATGGCTGTTGATGGGCAAGGTCCCCCAGGCATCCCTCAGAGTCATGGGAAGCAATTGTAGTAAAATCAGGTATAAGAATCAGCAGAGAGGGAGATCTTTCCTAGAAAGCTCCCCTTTCCCCCTCCTCCAGGTAAAATGTCCTAAGGGATTGAACCTGGGTGTAAGTCACTGATGGGCCCACCTCTAGCCCAGCTGGCACCCACAGTTTAGGGTGAGTATGGCCTTCCCACTCAGAATATCACCAAGGAGCAGGTACCACTTGTGATGGAGGAGTACCTGGGTGACATCAATGAGCATGACTGGAAGATGTTCCAAAACCACTTGATGGACATAGCTGAAGATGCCTCCTTTGTGTACACCACACTGCAGACTGCCCGCTACCACCGGGGTATGTGGGTCCCCAAAAGTGCCTACACTAGCCTGATCCACTCTCCAGCTATGTTACCTACCAGCTGGGCTTACCAACTGTTCACCTACTCTGTCTGCAATTCTGGCCTAGTGTAAGATTTCAAGACACCACAGAGGAGGCAGCAAGCTGTCAACTGTAAGAAGGGCCATTCCTGGCTCGGCGCCTATAGCTCAACCGGCTAAGGCGCCAGCCACGTACACCTAAGGTGGCGGGTTCGAATCCCCAGCCCAGACCCGCCAAACAACAATGACGGCTGCAACCAAAAAATAGCCGGGCGTTGTGGCGGGCGCCTGTGGTCCCAGCTACTTGGGAGGCGGAGGCAGGAGACTCGCTTGAGCCCAGGAGTTGGAGGTTGCTGTGAGCTGTAATGCCACGGCACTCTACCCAGGGGTACAGCTTGAGGCTCTGTCTCAAAAAAAAAAAAAAAAAAAAAAGAAGGGCCATTCCTTAGTGACAAGGGCAGGACTTAAGCCATCCCAGAGGAGTGGTCAGGGAAGGCTTCTTGGCTTAGAGGCACCTTGGAAGTCGTCCCCAGGCTAATTGGGGATTGGGGAACACGTGGGTGAGAGGTCAAAGGTAGGACTGGAAAGGGCAGACACTAAAGACCCTTCAATGCCAGGCCAAGTAAGGAAGGTTCAGAATAGGGAAAAGAAGGCTACCATTATCCTTGCCACAATCCCATGAATTAGGTTTTAGCATCCTCAGTCTGCAGATGAGGAATTACAGCTCAGAGAAGTTGAGTGATTTGCTGGAGGTCACAAAGCTAATGAGTAGTACAGACAATATTCAAATTTGCTCCCTTGATTCTGACGCCAAAGGGTTTTCTCTTGCTTGATGCAGGTAGGTGGGATGCATGGGGTGGGAGGGAAGCCCAGGCTGAAGCCTTTCCTGCAGCCTTCCTCAGTTTCCCTCTTCACAGATGCTGGCCTCCCTGTCTACCTGTATGAGTTTGAGCGCCACACTCCTAGTGGCATAATTGTTAAACCCCGCACTGACGGGGCAGACCATGGGGACGAGATTCACTTCATCTTCGGGAGCCCCTTCTCCAAAGGTGCTAAAGTCCCACCTGAAATCCCCACTGGGTGTCCAGTCTCCCACTTTTGTATGCAGACCCACCTTGCCATTGTCTGGCTAGCCATTGTCTGGGATGCTCTCTCAAACAAAAGTCTTCTGCCATAGAAGAAGTGGCAACGGAGCAGGGTGGGATGTCAGCACTCCCCACGCTGTCCCAAATATCATATCCCATTCTACCCCTAGGCCCTTCTGCAGGTGAAGAAAAGGCGCTTAGTCTCCAGATGATGAAATATTGGGCCAACTTTGCCCGAACAGGGTGAGTCTGACCCCATGACACATGTCTTTCTGCCCAGTGCTAGACCCAATGGCTGCCTACTTTAGTCCCTGAATGTCCCACAGGAACTGCCCAGTCAGCCTGACCAGAGTGTCCCTTCTCCCCCACCTTTCCCCAGCCAGTCACCAGATTCCTAAATTTCTCTAGAATGTATCCCTCACTGTCCATGATACACACTCTTCATCCACTCAAGCATTCAACAGCCATTCCCCGCTGTTATCTCTCATTCCAGCCCTGGAACTGGGTACTGGGATTCAAGGCTATTATAGACATGGGCACCATCCTCCAGTAGCTCCCCCAGATTGGCATACTAAGAGCTGTACTAGGGGAGCACAAGGCACTCTGAGAGCAAAAAGAGGTATCTGTCTCAGCCTGGTGGGCAGGGGAGGCTTCCTGGTGGAGGCAACATCTAAGCTGAGCTTTGACTAGCCTTCCATTTTCCTATGACTGCCTTCTCTCCTAGCCATTCTCCTTAGAGGGGTCTTTTTGAAATCACATCTAATCGTATCACTCACCTCCTTCAAACCTTTCATGGCTTCTCTCTGACTCCAGAATAAAAACCAGACCCTTAACCTGGTTTGAAAGGCCTTTCAGAATCTTTCCTGTGTCTTCCCCTTCCACATCCATCCCCTTCACACACACTACATTTTTAACTGTGCTTTTTCCAAAAGCCTTGATCTTTCATAACTCTAAACATGACCTATACTGTTCCCTCTGTGTAGAAGCCTCCCCTCGCCACACACACACTTTCCTACTTAAAGTTCTGACTAAATATCATCTCCGTGGCTAGGTGCAGTAGCTCATGCCTGTAATCCCAGCATTTTGGGAAACTGAGGCAAGAGGATAGCTTGAGGCCAGGTGTTCAAGGCCACCCTGGGCAACATAGCAAGACCTTGTCCCTACAACAAATTAAAATAGCCAGGTGTGGTGGTACGTGCTGTAGCCTAGCTGCTCTGTAGGCCAAGGCCAGAGGATTGCTTGAACCCAGGAGTTCAAATTCACAGTGAGCTATGATCACGCTACTACACTCCAGCCTTGGCAACACAGCAAGAATTTGTCTCGAAAATAAAATGGTAGGCTCGGCGCCTACAGCTCAGTGGCTAGGGCGCCAGCCACATACACTGGAGCTGGCAAGTTCAAACCCAGCCTGGGTCTGCCAAACAACAATGACAACTACAACCAAAAAATAGCTGGGCATTGTGGCGGGTGCCTGTAGTCCCAGCACTTGGGAGGCTGAGGCAAGAGAATAGCTTAAGCCCAAGAGTTTGAGGTTGTTGTGAGCTGTGATATTACAGCACTCTACTGAGGGTAACATAGTGAGACACTCTCTCTCTCAAAAAAAAAAAAAAAGAATAAAAATAAAATAAAATGATAAATGTCATTTATGTGTAAAGTCCTCTTAGATCCCAGCTCCCAAGGGGAAAGTAGATGAGGAAAGGATGCGATTAGGAGGCAAGATGAAGAGAAACATGAATAATCCTTTCTCCTTCCTCCTCCTGGGCAGGAATCCCAATGGTGGGAAGCTTCCCTACTGGCCACGCTATGACAAAGATGAAAAGTACCTGCAGCTGGATTTTACTACAAGAGTGGGTGTGAAGCTCAAGGAGAAGAAGATGGCTTTTTGGACAAGGCTGCATCAGCCTCAAAGACCTGAGGAACAGAGGCAATTCTGAGGGTGCCTATGTAGGGTTTATCCCATCCAGACCTTGGGGAGATGGGCCATAGACACATCCGGGACAAGAATCCTGCCCACCCCAATCTAGGACCTTCAGGTGCTCCCTACTGCCTCCCCACCAGAGCTGGAGCCTTAGCAGCCTGTTGGGAGCTCTGGCCCCCTCTGCAGCCTGACATCACATGATGCCCCAGTTCATTATCTACATTAGATTAGGCCAGACCCTTTCACCACCGCATGATGCCCAGCTCCCCAGCCTCAAGGCAACCCCTCCTCTCCCTCCTCCTATCCTTCAAGATCTACTTGCATTCCCTTCTTTTGGGAAATCCACTCAGACCACCACTGCCCATCACTGTGTTGTACCCAGAATTTCCCTGAGTCCCTGAGCCCACGAAGGGATGAACCGAGACACACTCCGATGTAAAAGCAAGAGGCAAGCTTTATTTGGCAAACTCGAATTCAGACCCTCTCTTGGCAAACATACCAAGGAAGGCCCCGAGCCTAGGGCGTTGGAAAGTTTTATAGGGTACAGAAAGCAAGAAGGGTGAAGAAGGGTGGGGTACATTTTTGATTGGCGGTTGGGGTATGGGAAAGTATGGATGACTGGTGGTCAGGGTTTGGGGAAGTACGGGAGGCTCTGGATTGGTATAGGTATGAGGGGTGGGGGATTTCCTAACTGAGGTGAGGGAGGGGGCTTGGGGTGGTATGGAACAAGAGGGCTGGGGTACACTTCTGATTGGCTGGCTGGGAGGTTTGATTTCGGGGAAAGGCCAGGGTTTTGGGGAAGCTGAAGCTTATTATCTAAGATGGCGGCGGGGGCTCAAAATGAGGAACAGAACTGAGGCAGTAAACAACAAAATGGCGCTGGTCTGGCCCTCTCAACTGCACCCAGCTTGTCATTTACCTTCCATCCTGCTCAATCTTGTGCCTGTTCATATTAGCCTGTGAGGCTTTGGGCAGGGTATTTGTGACATGGAGCAAAGCTTTGATAGCTTGAGATCTTCTCCCCTACCCACACTTGTCTCCCCCAGGGCCCCTTCAAAATCTGCACACAGGGATGGCCCTCAATAAAGATGTGTTGGCTTGACCTGAATTTCTCTGCCTAGAAAATGGATAGGGGAAATGAATGGTGTCTGATTTGAGTCCTTGGAGGAGGGGAGCGTTGCTGCCTGCTCCTTCCTCAGCTGCATCTGCTATGCTACTCTCAGGGGTGCTGCAGCAAAGTTGCCTGGGCTACAAAATACATGGCTTTTTTCTTCACAGTCTCAAGTGCATGCGTCAGGACATCAGAACAGTCACCCCTTGCTCATTGTCCATGGTTTAGTCCATGGGCAAA
>NW_003852546.1:1951410-1952407 GCF_000181295.1 Otolemur garnettii | reverse complement strand
TGGTGGTTGCTGTGAGCTGTGATACTGAGGGCAACAAAGTGAGACTCTGTCTCAAAAAAACAAAAAATCCTTCCTTTTTAAGGCTAAATAATAGTCCATTGTATGTATATGCCACATTTTGTTTATCCACTTATCCTGAGTTGTTTCTACCTTTTGTCTTTTATGACTAATGCTGCTATGAACATTGATGTAGTGCCCCCACAGCTGTTATATCCAGAACTACAGTGTTGATTAGACCCTTTATTCCTAGGGATTCCTGAGTTTCTGGGGACTACTGGAAATTGCATAGACCTGTGAGATAAAAGACATCCAATCCTAGATACCTTAGTATCTAAGCCCCAAAAGCAAAGGGATGACTGGAGGAGAGGGCAGCCCCTTTCAAGCAAACATTTATCTTTACAACAATCCTACCATGAGGTTATTATTTTCCTTTTATAGTTGAGGAAACAGAAGAACTGAAACATAAAAGGCTGTATGCAAGGTCATAAGCCAGTGGTGGCAAAACAGGGATTTGATCTAGTCTTGTCTGACTTACTCTACCACCTCCATCCAGACCTGGAGTAATCCTTAAAGGAGGTGGCCCTTAGAAGAAGTGTGGCCTCACGGGAGGCACAGCCAAAAGAATGTCCCAGGCAACCAAATAGCCATTTATCAGTGGGAGCCCACATGAGGGCTGGGAGTTCAGTCCCCTGGAATATAATCCTGGAGTAGTCAATGAAGAACTCAGCAGGGGTGAGGTCCAGCTGGGCCTGATTTACCCCACTGCCCACAGAGCATATCTTGACCTGGAGGTCTTGGATACTCACCCCGTGGCCTGCTGACACAGCCCCAGTTTGGTCCAGGCCTGTTCAAGCTTCCTCCTTTCTCCTCTGCCAAAGTTTCTCTCTATAACCAAATTCTATTCCGGCTTCTCTGAACTCTTTTCCAACTTTGCCTGAATTTTTAGCAAGAATCCTGATAAGTCATTTTAACCAGAACCCCTTATTGTATATATCTA
>NW_003852546.1:1932920-1951027 GCF_000181295.1 Otolemur garnettii | reverse complement strand
GTACAGGGTGGAGGAGGGCCATGCCTGGGCACTCCGAAGGTACACTTTTCCTTGCTCCTTGGCTATAAATGGCCATTTGCCAATGCTGTATTGGGAGGTGAGCCCGAGCTCTCTATCTTACTGCAACCCCAACCCCACCCCCCGCAGTGGTCCTATGCCTATTTCAAAGGTCCTGAATAAAGTCTGCCTTACCGAACTTTAACAAGTATGGTGAATGCTTTTTCTTTCTGAACACCATTCTTCAGTCTCTCTCTTATACAGGTCTGGGAAACTTAGCTTCTTCACACAGCCACCTGCTGAAATGCCCTCTCCCAAATTAGAGGAAGGCAGCTGAGCAGGAGCCAGGGCTCAGTCAGGGTGCAGCCTGGCTGTAGCAGATGTAAGTATCATACAGGACTCTGGGGAAACCCTTGGATCTTCCCTAAGAACTTAAGCCTGGAAGGACTTCAGTGGGCATCCTGGCTGCACAGCTTCCCCATCCACCCAGAAAGTGTTTCTCTTCCTGTCCGCTTCCTCCCCAGGTTACACTGCTGGATGAGGAGGCAGAAGGGCTACCTACTGTTCCATCTCCCCACGTGTCTTCCTGTCCCCGCTCAGGTCCCCCCCACGGCCACCCAGAGTCTTTTCTAAAGCTGCTGCCTAGGCTCCCCCTGCCCCCCACTGGAAGCGGTTGGAAGAAGTCACTGGATCTTGGTGAGGGCTTGATGACACTTCTGTGGCTTGCTCCCAAGCAGCCTTCCCACCCCCTGGGTTTAACCCAGCTTGCTTGGACCATCGCGAGGACCAAAGAGCGCGAGCGCAAAGCCTGCGTGGGCCCCACACGCCGACGCGCCTCCTGCCGGCCTGGTGGCTCAACTCCAGCAGCTTGGTCCCGGCTCCGGAAGCAGCGCCCCCTCCTCTCTCTCCGCCACTACCCCACCTTCCACCCCCTGAAGCAGCAATTACCGGCCAAGGCGGCTGGGAAAGGGCCAATTAGTGCGGGAGACGCGGCCCCTCTGCGGGGACCCGCTGACCGCAGCCTCCGCAGCGCTGCCGCCGCCGCCTAGGTCCCCCGGCTCCCGCCGCTCACCAGCCGCCCGCCGGCCGCAGCCCTCCCTGCCTGGCCGCCAGAGTCGGCTGCCTGGGAGCCCCGAGGGACGCGCCGTCCGGCCTTCAGCCAACTGCAGCCATGGATCCAGCCGCCTGGCGCCGGCCCAGCGCCCAGGCGGACGCGAGGGCGCCGGGAGCTGAAACTGGCCGCCGCTGGGTAGTGGGGGCGAGCGGGCTGGGGCCCCGCTACCAAGGCTCCTGAGCCCTTGACAGCCTGTCTCTCGACGCCCGCCATCAGTCACCTCTCTAGTCGGGAGCCAGTTCTCCCCAGGACCTCGTGCCTTCCCGTGGCCCCCTCCTCGCTTCTTCCAGACCTCTAATGTCCAAGTCTGGGCTGGCTGTGCCCAGAGCATGTTCCCTGCTCATGGCTATGTCAAGGCTAGGCTTTGGAAACCCACAGCCAGTGCTGGAGTGTACCCTTGATACAGAGAGGTGGGCGGGAGAGTAGGTGGGCAGCACAGGGCCACAAGCACTCATCACTGACAGTGAATGCATGGACTTACTCCCCTGGTCCCTGCCCTGGCTACCTGACTTACTCTCCTATGGGCTTTGGTCTTGCCCTGCAGGAGTCTACAGACTGCTTAGGCAGAGGCTGCAGTAGCTTGGCTGTGATCCCAAGCTACTAAAAGTCTTGAGGTCCAGGGAGCATCAGGTGAAGGAAAAAAGGCCTGAAAGGCAGAGCAGTGGGGGCAGTTGCTACCACTTCAAATCTTCCCCTTCCCCCACCCAACCCTTTTCCAGATGAAGCTGGACATACTGGGAACCTGGAGTGAGTGAGAAGGTAGGTCTCTGTCCTACACAGGCTCTGGAGGAGGCTGAAGTTTCTAGAAGCAGCAGCAGAGGGTTCAGTAGGAAGGTCCACAAATGAGGTTGGCCAAGGACATCTGACTGTACACTGCTTCTTCTGTTTCCCCCATCAGTGCCACGAGGGACCTGGTTAAAGGGGCTGAGGTCCCTGACCCATTCTGGTCATAGGGCCTTTCCTATACATTCTTTCCTGGCCCCACCCACTCAGGTCTGCCCTTAGTCCGGGAGAACTGGAGGCCTGCTGTGTGCTCTGGAACCTTACTCAGGCCCCATTGAGCCAGACTTTCCTTGCAGAAAGCGGAGGATGGGGATTGAACAATGAAGGGATATAGTGACAATGATACCATCTTGAGTCCTTCATGGAATGAGGTGCAAATGCATTGAATTAAAGAACGAGGAAAGGGACAGAAACAGATGAAAGAGGTAACAATAATCTGCCCAAAAAAGTCAAGGAGTGAAGGAAAGAAGCAGAAGCTGGTGGACACACAGCCAGACTGATAGATGGACAGAGAACCGGGACAGTGCTGGGGCAGTACAGGGTGGAGGAGGGCCATGCCTGGGCACTCAGAAGGTACCAGTGGGGAAGGGTATTTTTTCATAACTCTTTTTTAAAATTTTTATTTATTTATTTATTTATTTATTTTGAGACAGAGCTTCACTATGTTGCCCTCAGTAGAGTGCTGTGGAGTCACAGCTCACAGCAACCTCAAACTCTTGGGCTTAAGTGATTCTCTTGCCTCAGCCTCCTGAGTAGCTACCCACCACAATGCCCAGTTATTTTTTGGTTGTAGTTGTCATTGTTGTTTGGCAGTCCCAGGCTGGGTTCGAACCCACCAGCTCTGGTGTATGTGGCTGGCATAGGCGACGAGCCTTCTTATCACTCTTGTCTGAGCACTGAGACCCAAGGGATGGGAGTGCAGATGGAGTTGTTGGAAGGGGAAGGCTTCCTGGAGAAGCATTTGAAAGGACCAATAAGGAAAAGTGGAGAGAATGAAAGTCAGAGCCAGAGGGCATACAGTGTCCTCCAGAGGGCCTGGAGGCAGGATTTAGCTTGTTTAGTCCCAGCAGCTCTGTGCCAATGTGGCCCACACAGAAAGGCTCAGAGAGGAAACAGGGCTTGGAATTAGAGCATGAGACTTGTGAGCCTGGAAGGGAGTACAGTCTATGGTGAGGCTCTGGGGAACCATGGAGGGGGGGGTTGTCTTAGGCATATTTACCTTCCAGAAGGCTTTGTTTGGTTCTCTGTTAGTACAGAGAAACTGGAGGAGAAACTGAAGTGGGCAGACCAGGGGAAGGTGGCAAGTTAAAAGGAGGGAGGCAAGAATTGAGACTATTAGATATCCTGTTTTCCCAAGGAACTTTGGGGCAAAGCAGAAGATTTGTTCTGACCACCCTCTCCCCTACTCACAGGATGGCTCTTGGGATACTCTGTCTCACATCATTCCCACCCAGCCCAGCCTTGTAACTCATACGGCCCTTCCTCCAGCCTAAGGGATCGCAATACTTATTCCACTAGGCCCAAGAAAGGCCCCAAGAGAGAATCCAGTACTTGGCAGAGGCAAGGACAGGGCCAGGTACTGCTGGGGAAGCCCCTTCAGTCCCATCCCCCAACCTTTGGAAAACTAGTCAAGACTCTCTAACCTCCCACAAGTGGCCCTCTATAATTACGGTGACTCCGTGGCCATGAGGGGTTGATCTGGGTCTATTTGTTTGGTGAGCCAGTAAGAGAAGGAAAGCCAATTCAAGCCCTAAAAGAACTGGGCTTAAATGGGCTGAGATCAGATGGTCCGCAGAGCGGGGTTCAGTGTGTCTCCTTCAGGCAGAATTTGGGAGCTGTGTGTTCCGTCTGGGCCTATTCCTCTGCGCATCCTTAGGCACGCTGCTTTCCTCTCTTGGCCTACTTCTCTTTGTTTCTATATTGGTAGGACAGGACTCTGGCCTCGGCTGCCTCTGGCCATGGTCCAGGATTTCCGTCCATTCCCAGCCCCTTCAGCCCCAGGAGCTAGTGGAGGACCATGTTGGTGACCTCACTAAAGAACTACAAGAGTGATCATTATGGATTTCCCACTATTAGGGAGCAAGAAACCTTTTGAGGGGAAGCCTGAAGGTTCAGGAAAAGAAAGCCTTTCAGGAAATTAGCACTAGTGACAGGAAAATTCATCAAAAGCTGGCAGCGGCGCCTGTAGCTGATTCATGTCTCTTGTCCAAGGAGCAGCTCCTCTGGCCTGGGGGAAGCTCTGGTAGCCCACAGGGTTTTCCAGGGACCCCTGGCCCTATTGCAGGACTTTTCAGCACCTGGCAGGGTACCGCCATGAATTTGTTGCTCTAAATCATGGGATTCCATGTGCTAGAAAAGATTGCTGATGGGCAAGGGTATTGGATTTTAATACAATTGTTTCCTCTGCTGTGTGATCTCAGATACCCAGTTGGCTTCTCTGATCCTCCCTGCCAGGAGAAGTCCTGACCCTGCCCAGCTTCTAGGTGACTAACACGTTCACAATATTCACCTGGGAAAAGAGTATCTTTCTGAAAAGTGAGGATTCAACTATTCCCAAACAACCATTGGTAATGGGAGGTCTAATGTGAGAAGCAGAGAGACAACCTAGATGTGGAGCCCATTATTCTGGGTAGTGTCCCCATCCCCCAGCATCCAGGTATGGCGGACAGGAGAGCTATTGCAGCACACACCTCCAGGGGGCACCACTGATAGGGTTTACACTCTGAATGAAGCCCTGGATGTAACCTGAGCTCCACATCCTGCCTCCCCCAGGATTAAAGCTCAGAGCACACATTGCACTCTGAGTGCACATGTGTCTCAGAGAAATCTTTGATTGGGTGATCACCTAACTGATAGCATCCACATTGGTCAGTATTTGTAGCTCCCTCTTCTACTCCCACCTATCCATGACAGCCTTCATTGCTCATAGCACATATAGCCCTCTGCTCTAGCCAGGCCATTTGATACTGAAAGAAACAGGATATTTTTGAAGGGCTATCAATATAGGAGGCCTCAGAGGCTCAAGGAGTGCCTTCTGGGATAGGGTGACCAGACGTCCCGCTTTTGGCAGGACAGTCCCACTTTTTAACAATTTGTCCTGCCTCCTGCGGCATTTTAAAAAAGTCCTAATTTTTGGAAAGAATACACGAACACGTGGGAGAAGAGAATGGGAATATATGGTTTTCGGCTGCCATGTGACTATTTCACCAGAATATGAGTTTTATATTATTTTTGTTAATTTTATTATGTTAAACTGTAATAATAACAAATAATTGTTGAGAAGTGATTATCGAGAACTGCTTATCAAAGTTTGTACTGTTGTCAGGCCCTGCCCTGCCCCGGCCCCTCCCCCCCACCATGTTGTCCTGCTTTACAAATGTTAAAATCTGGTCACCCTATTCTGGGATCCTACCCTAGGTCTGGCGCTGCCATTGTTCCTGGCTCAGCTACAAAAGGAGGCAGTCCACAGGCAGTTGCCCTCTCCTGTAAGGAGAATATTAGCTCCACAGCTTTGCTCTGCCAGGTGCCTTTGAGAGGCCCCTTCACAGCTTCTTTTATGGTATTTTGGCTAGACTTCGTGTGACCTCACATTATTATCCGGTGCTTCCACTGGCTGCCAACATTTACATCTGGCTTTGTATCAAAGGATAAAATGGTACAAATCCTAGAATTTCAGATCTAAAAGGGACCTTAAAGAGTGTGTCATAGGCATCATTCTTTGAGAGTTTATGCTCGACACTAACCCAAGAACTTTCTAATGTCTTTGCCTGCATAGTTGTTTCCCTGGGCCTCATCCTGTCCTTAGCAATTCACAGTTCAGGCATGAGCAGATAACCCAAACTTGGACTGTTATGGTCCCAAGATTTTTGTGGAAATATCAGGGAAGAGTAGTCCTTAATGCTCTGGTAGAATGGCTACCACTTGAGAGTGAGTCAGTGTGGGAATGAAGCTAACAGAAAAACAGAACCAAGAGACCAGAAGAGAAAGACAGATTTCTGGTATTAGTGTTTGCATACCTGGATCTAATGATGCCTGAGTTCAATTACATTTAGATTTTTCAGTTAAATGAGCCAACACCCTCCCTTTTTTACCTATGCCAGTTTTAATTGAGTTTCTGTCACTTATAATCAAACTAGTCCTGCGGAATACAAGTAGGTATCTTTGTCCTCAATTTATAGATGAGGAAACAGGAACCAGCTAGCTCTGGGATCTTGGGTAAGTCACTAAAGCTCTCTGACATCAGGTTGCCCTAATAAGAATGAGGGGATTGAATTTCTTCAACTTCAGGGCTCTTTCTCTCTCTTGGGATCTCTTTCTCTGGGTCTGTCTGTCCCTATGCCCTTGAATGAGTCAGTCACCTATGTGGAGCCTCAATTTCAGGAAATGCAAAATAGGATAATAATTCTTTCCCTTATTACCTTGAAGGAATTAGGGATAGTCTAGTAAGAGACTATTTGGAAAATTGCTTTGTACTAAAGTCAATGTTAAGTAGTGTCCATCTTTTGCAAATGAGGAATCTCAGCTCATACTAGATAACCATTATTGTCCAAAATGACTATCTTTTCCAAAACAATTTTTAAAAGGCTTTAAAATATAAAACATAGCACTTTGGGAGGCTGAGGTGGGAGGATCACCTGAGGCCAGGAGTTCAAGACCAGTCTGGGCAACATATTGAGATTCCAGGTCCACAAAAAATAGAGAAATTAGCTGGCCGCTGTGGCATGTGCCTGTAGTCCCAGCTACTTAGGAGGCTGTGATGGGACGATTGCTTGAGCCCCAAGGTTTGGAGTTATGCAATGAGTTATGATCATGCTGTTGCATTCAAGCCTGGATGACAGAGTGAGACCCCATCTCTTAAAAAAAAAAAAAAAAAAGGCTTTACTCCATTGTGGTAGGTGTGATTAGTCCTGTTTGTCACCATGTCCTCTCACAAGATTTTCAATCAAGCAGTTTTTGGCCAAGAAACAAAAACAAAATCATCCCATTCCCTAGTTTGAATGAAAACTAGTAATAAAATCAGGTACAACTCGAAGAGGAGACACTGGAGATAGCTGGGTCTATAAGGAATTGTACATGAGATGGCACATACTTATGCTGTATTACGGTCACTATCTTCATCTTACCATATCAAGCTGAAAATGTCATCAGTTGGACAACTGGCCATACTTTATTGGGAAAATGAGTTTTCTCTTTGTTTATGTGCTGTTCACTAATAAGCTGGTGCAGTAATAAATATGTGAGACCTTGAAAAAAAAAAAGAAAAAAATTAACAAGATCCTAAAACACATTTATAAGGTGGGTTCCCCACAGCATATCATTGGGAACTACCCAATGCTAAAACAGAAAAACAGAACACAGCAACCTCCAGCTCTTGGGCTTAGGTAGTGGGAGCTACCACTCTAGCTTTACTTTGGTAAAGTAAAGGAGATGGCACTGGATGAAGCTCCCTTGGGAAAAACTCCTGGTCCTTGTCACAGGTCAAATTCTCTAGAAAGTCCTGCTTGCAAGATATTTATTAAGGACCACCTTTGGGATTAAAACCTGTCTATGGGCAAGGAAGGAAGCAGATTGGGTAGAAGTCAAGCTGCACTGCAGGCCCTACAACAGACATCCTCGATTAACCCCACAGAACACTCTGGAGATAACATAGCCCATCAGCATTGCCTTGTTTGGCTTTTTTACTCCCACCTAGTTGGTCATTGAACGTGAGCTACTCCAGGAAAGGAATGATCTGCAGGCAGCTCTCTGTAGCTCAGAGAATCCCTGAAGGGGCTAAGAGCATTCCCAGGTGCTAGTAACCTATACTTCACCGAAGTTAGCCGTGTTTTATCTGTGTCCATCTCCATCACCAACACTACCTGAACTGCAAAGTATGGTGGGAGTTCCCAGGTATGTTGGGAGCTCCCTGGGGCAGGAGGGAGCAAGATGAAGCTAGTATAAGACGGAAGCTAGAGAACTTGGGGGTGTTTTTGAGGAAGTTGAGTCCAGTCTCCAGGCCAGGCATTGGTGAGAGGATGCAGTGGGCAGTCATTCTGCCCAGCACAGTTGAGAAAGGCTTTGTAGAGGCCTCTGAACTACACTTAATGAAAGACTGTGAATTGGCCTGGCCAAGAAAGGGGAGAAAGGCAAGCTAAGACAGAGGAAGTTAGCCAGGGCTAGAACAGACCGAAGCCAGACTCCTTGTCCATTCATTCAAAAGTGTCATCTAGGGCGGCGCCTGTGGCTCAGTGACTAGGACATTGGCTCCATATATGGAGGATGGCAGGTTCGAACCTGGCCCCGGCCAAGCTGCAACAAAACAATAGACGGGTGCTGTGGCGGGCACCTGTAGTCCCAGCTAGTCAGGAAGCTGAGGCAAGAGAATCACCTAAGCCCACGAGCGGGAGGTTGCTGTGAGCTGTGATGCCATAGCACTCTACCGAGGGCGATAAAATAAAACTCTGTCTCTTAAAAAAAAAAAAAAATAGTGTCATCTAGAAGAAGAGAACTTATTGTCTGCTTTTAAATTGTCCTTCCTGTGTACCTCTTAGAAGGGAAGTAGGCTGATGAGATGGCCATGAGCTAGTCATTCTTTTTGCCCATTTACAAGATGGGAAACCCTGCTTTTCTGGATGATTTAGAGCTTGGGAAATTTGGGAAAGAATCCAAGAATATAGGAGGATGTCAAGGCATCAGCAGCAGGGGACACAAAAGGAGAAAATGTAAAAGAGGATGCACTTGGATTCAAGAGTCAATAATAAGCTAGAAGTGAGTGTTGAATTATTCAGCCTCTTTTATTGATCCATTGATCTCTATCTGCAGGTCTTGGTTTATTCTTGGTTGGCATTTCCTGTGTCTGAGACACTGAGAAGAGAAATGAGAGGAGGAGCAGATGTTTAAGATTCAAGAAGTTAGAGGAGGTGATGCCAAAAAGAAATTTGGCAATATGTATCAGGAACCTTATAATGTCCATACCTTTTGACCTAGTGGTTCTACTTCTGGAAATTAATCCTAAAAATACTGTCTAGAACTTTTAAGAAAAGGCCTTTAAAGCACTAAGCAGTCTTATTTGTAACAGTAAACAGCAGGAAACAATCTAAATACTCAATAGCAGGGGATCGGCCAAGTAACAGTGGAGCTTCAGATGCCATGAGGAATTTTTAAGTGAAGCCAGACATGGTGGCTCATGCCTGTAATGCTAGCACTCTGGGAGGCCAAGGCAGGAGGATTCTTGAGCTCAGAAGTTTGAGAACAGCCTGAGCAAAAATGAGACTCTGTCTGTACGAAAAATAGAAAAATTAGTCAGTAGTGGTATGTGCCTGTAGTCTCACATACTTGGGAGGCTGAGGTAGGAAGATTGCTTAAGCCCATAGTTTGAGGTTGCTGTGAGCTAAGATGAGGCCATGACACTGTAGCCTGGGCAACAGGCTAAGACTCTGTCTCAAAAAAAGGAAGAAAGAAAAAGAAAGGGTAGCTGGGCATGGTGGCTCATGCCTATAATCCCAGCACTTGGGAGGCTGAGGAGGATGGATTGCTTGAGCTCATGAGTTTAAAACCAGCCTGACCCTGAGTAAGACCTAGTCTCTAAATAAATAGCTGGGCATTGTGGTGGGCACATATAATCTCAGCTACTAGGGAGGCTGAGGCAAGAGAATTGCTTAAGCCCAAGAGTTTGATGTTGCTGTGAGCTGTGACACCACAGCACTCTACTGAGGACTACCACATGAGATGATAAAAAAAAAAAAAAAAAGTAGATGATATGAGGCCAAAGGAAACATACTAAAATATTAGCAATGATTGGTTTGAGATGGTGGGGCACATGAATATTATGAATTTCCTAAATTTTCTACAAAAATATGTACAAGTTTAAAATAATCTTTTTTAGACAAAGTCTCAAGCTGTTGTCCTAGGTAGAGTGTCATGGCAACATCATAACTCATAGCATCCTCTTCTGGTGGTCCTCTTGCCTCAGTTTTTTATATTTTTAGTAGAGACAGGGTCTCACACTGGCTCAGGCTGGTCTCAAACCCATGAGCTCAAGCAATCCACCCAACTTGGCCTCCCAGAGTGCTAAATAAGTTTTTAAAATCTTAAGGGGAGGAGGAGAGAGCCTCATAGGAAGGCTATAGTAAAATCAACACAAGTCAGTGGGGAGCTGAATGCTTCCAGAGCCCAGGATGCTGTTGTATCCCTGGTGGGCTGACCATCTCCTAGCACACAGCATGGAACTACATGAGAGCATGTTGTGGGGCAGTCATTCTGTGGAGGACAATCAGAGGCCTCTGAACTCATATTTGAAGAAGAAATATGAGTTTTCCCAGCAGAGAAAGGAAAGGAAATAATGCTAGAGGCATATGAGAAACCCAAGTAGGCGAGCATGGCCAGATTGCAGGGGTGCCATGAGGAGAAATGATGGTAAATGGGATTGGAAAGGAAAGTAAGAATTGTCAGGGGTTCACGAATGCTAAGCCAAGGGCCTTTGTCTTCCTGCCACAGGCAAATGGGGGACTTGGGGGAGGCATTTTAAGCAGGAGGGTGGTGTGGTTGGAGTTCATCAGCTCTAACCACACTTATTGTTATTATTACTGCCATTATTATTGTTATTACCATCATTATTATTATTCCCTAGACCCTTAGTCTAGTCTGTTTCCCATCACTAAACAGAAACTAGGAAAGTAGTGGAGGGGAGGTAGAACAATCCCAAGCAGCCCTCTAGGATGATCAGCCAGGCTTCCCGACCCCAGCCTAGAGCTCCTCCCACCACACCAGGCTCATTCCTCATCTCCAGGCACCCAGACAAACCCTTCCACCACCCCCATGACAGAGAGGCTCATTTGAAGCCTGGGCAAGATTTGCTAACGTCAAACTTATAATTACAAGGATGAAATCATCTGGTTCCTTTTAAGCAAACGGGTTTATTGATCCCAACGCTGAAAAAATGCTATTCTGGGGAAACTTGCTCCTCTCTGCTTTTCTTTGCCTATGGGATGGCCAAACTGGTGGGGGAGGGTGGCAAGGGAACTAAGGCGTGGGAGAAGCCCCTGGGAGAGAGGCGAAGTTTTTTACAGCCCAAAGGTGAATTTTATGGTATGTGAATCATATCACAAAAAGGAAAAAAAAAATTTTAGGGCCCAGGAAACTGCTACACTCAGGCAGATGACACTCTGGATTTAGGTCCATCTCCTTTTAAAAACTAGAATCTGAGTGCAGCCAGGGTTTTAGGCACTATGCCAACCACTAATTTCCCTTCTCTCCCACCCCCCTCAAGTCTCATTTTTGTTTCCAGATCCTATTTCAGCTTCAGAATGGTACAATATTTCCTCAGTAACTGAAGGGAAACTATTTCCTTAGGAAAAAAAGGCACTTAGAGGCTCAGAGGCACTTAGCAGAGGTGGGTGGCTGCTAAGACCAGATCTCGAGAAAGCCATCCTTTCTGCCAGAGGAAGAAAACGGACATCTAGACTTTGACCCTCCAAGCCAAAGAGGAATAAACAGCTGGCCTAGAGGGCAGGAATGCATAGCCCTTAAGGGCAAGAGCAACATCCTGCCACAAGGTCCACAATAGAACCCCTTTATTCAACCTGTTAGGAACCCTTTTGGAACATGGCAGGGTGCTCCAGGGAGAATAACTGTGGCCACAACTCTCCATGTTTGTAGTTCAGTAAGGGAGGTAGGCAGGACTTTTGACATCTCCACCAATAGAGGTCTTAGAGTTGAATGATTTAATACCACAACACTTGGCCGAGCACAGTGGCTCACATCTGTAATCCTAGCACTCTGGGAGGCTGAGGCAGGTAGATTGCTTGAGCTCATGAGTTCAAGACCAATCTAAACCAGAGCGAAACCCTATCTCTAAAAATAGGCGGATGTTGTGGTAGGTGCCTGTAGTCCCAGCTACTTGGGAGGCTGAGGCAAGAGGATCATTTGAGCCCAAGAGTTTGAGGTTGTTCTGAGCTATGATTCCATGGCACTTTAACTAGGGCAATAAAGTGAGACTCTGTGTCAAAAAACAAACAAACAAAAAACCCACAGTGCTAAAGCAATACGAAGGGGAAAAAAAGACCACAGCTTGGGGTCACTTAGCCCCCTGAACTTCAGTTTGCTCATACAGGGTAGGGTCAATAAAACCACACTTAACAGGGTGCTGGTGAGGAGTGAATGATAATGATGTCCCCCAATGCTAAGCCATTTTGTTATTGTCACCATCCCATGGTCATTTATTTACCTTTTCAGAATCTATATCCTAAGCTGTCAGATGGTAAAGGAAGACTTGATTTAGAAGGTATGAATTAACTGAGACAAGGAAGACAAAAGCACCTAGATCAGAGCTTCATAGTTAGACTAGAGATTTGAGGGTTCTTCATCCCAGCTCAGCATTACTATTTTTATTACTTATTATTATTTACTATTACTATTATTACTTTTATTAATTACTATTTTGTGTATTATCTGTATTATCTATGCAAGGTCAGCTTTAGGGTCCTACAAGAGCAGCCACTCGCCTGGACAGCGAGTTGCTTGGCCCTTACCTGGCTGAATACTTAGGAAAGGAAGGCTCCAGGTAATAGAACTTCAGATAATTCAGTGGTTTGGGGTAGGTGAAGGAGGGTGTTTCTGGAGGTCCCCCGTCTTCCATCTGTGGACCTTAATAGCTGGATATCAGCAAATCCCTCCATAGAGTGGTGTCTAGACCAATGCATACCCAACTAGACAGCTGCCAGAGCTGTTTGGAGCACAGTCCTAAATTTATCTAACATGGATGAAAAATTTCTTTACAGATTTCCTTTAATCCAATTTTTTAAAACAGTGAGAAAAATTTTAAACAACGAAAAGGCATACAGGGGTCAGCTGAGGAGATGGCCTCTTTCAGCCTGCGGCTTGTTTCCCGGCCGTCCTGGCTGGTTGGATGCCAGACTACGCCGAGTGTGGGTTACCCTGTGGCCTAGAGTTGCCAAAGGCTGTCTGTGGAGCTGCTGTTCTGGATCTGCTTGGCAGGCTTTGCTGTCCCTTTCCTATTGGACATCATTCCCCACCTCCCGGAGCACCCTGCTCTGCTCTGCACTCCCACTCCCACAGGTCTGGCTCTCTTGACCTTGACCTTTTCCTTGCCAAAGCTCATGGTGTTTGTCTGGCCATCTAGGCCAGTGTAGAAATCTTTCAACTTTTATTTATTCTACATTGCCCATGGCAGAAACAAGTATTGATAGAACCTAAAGGCCAAGATTAGCTGCCAGTCTTTAAGTCCTATCTGGACCCTGTCTACCTAAATACAATGCGGTTGTGCTGAATAGTATCATGTGGGATATCCCTGTGATACATTTTGCTATTTTTCTCCTACCAGGTGGGCCCACAACAGAAACCCCAGCAGTGAGCCCTTTGGTTGCCTGTCTTTGGACAGTTCCTGTTGACTGGGTACAAAGTCACTATATTCTTATTGAAACAATGATTGTCGCCATAAATGCATCAATGTACAAAGTTATGATTTAATAAAAAATAATTATAAAAAAATAAATAAATGTAATTTTGGGGGGACCTCACCTAATGTGCATGATGCAATGGTACATTTCAAAAGTATTAAGAAATGAGTATAATTGTGATGGATGTGTTACTTAGTTCAATGTAAACACTTTACGTTGTATATTGAAGCAGGACCCTGCACCCCATAAATGTATCAATGTACAAGTTATGATTTAATTAAAAAAAAAAAGAAACAATGACTGTGTTATCCTAATTCCCAAGGGTCTTCTTAGCTAGACTAGAAGACTCAAGGAAAAGGCAGCAGATGTGTGAAGGTTTCTATTGTTTGTGATTCTGCCCCGGTGTCTTGGAGTAGAGTCTGCCATACTTACCTCCCAATAGAAATTGAAGGTAGTTAAGGCTGATTTTGTCTGCAGTTTGCCTGTGCTGATACAGATTTCTCTACCAGTTTGACCAGAAGTTTTATGTAGCAAAATAAAAATGACCTCCTTTGCAGATGTAGCTAACACAAACTGTTCAGTGGGTCCATAATGCACTCTCACTCACTCGGTCCTTTTGAGAAAACTGCTCTTTCCCTCTTTTTTTTTTTTGAGACAGAGTCTCCCTTCTTTGCCCTGGTAGTGTGCCATGGCGTCATAGCTCACAGCAACCTCAAACTGTTGGGCTCTCAAGTGATCCTCTTGCTTCAGCCTCCCAAGTAGCTGGGACATGTGCCCACCACAACGTCCAGCTATTTTTAGAGGGGTGTCACTCTAGCTCAGGCGATCCGCCCACCTTAGCCTCCCAGAGTGCTGGGATTACAGATGTGAGGGATTACCGCACCCGCTTATCTTTCTCTCTTTCGACCATCAGATTCTCTCTGAGACTTCCAATCACAAGCCTCCAACACCTGAAGAGAAGACACATGATACAAGCTGACCAGTCATATCATCACATCTGCCTGGACATGGTGATCTGGCATGGGATAATATGTGACTCCAGCTGGGCAAGCAAAGTCCCTTCCAGTAATTTTATGACTTGGCAAGGGAGGACGGCTGCTATTATCATTTGAGAGGAAATAAATGCCATCTAAGAGAGCCTGAGCAAGGGCAGTGCCTGTAGCTTAATGGGTGGGGCGCCAGCTCCATATACCGATGGTGGCATGTTCAAACCTGGCCCCAGCCAAACTGTAACAAAAAAATAGCTGGGCGTTGTGGCAGGCGCCTATAGTCCCAGCTACTCAGGAGGCTGAGGCAAGAGAATCGCCTTTAGCCCAGGAGTTAGAGGTTGCTGTGAGCTGTGATGCCACAGCACTCTACCGAGGGCAACAAAATAAGACTCTATCTCTAAAAAAAAAAAACAGAGAGAGAGCGAGCCTGAGAGAATTAAGCAGTGAGTAGAAATGGAATAGAAAAAGAATATTATTGTTTGGATAATGTTCATTTGTCTTTCTCTCTGATCTATTCACTTGTAATAAAACAGACCCCTTTTAGTTTTAAGTTTGTTGGAATTGGGTTTTTGTCACTTTTCAGCAAACTGAAAGATAGCTGAGAAGATTCTGAGATAGGTGAAGTCCTAAAAATAGTAGTTGATGTCATTCATAGCTATACTTTTTTTTTCTTTTTGGTAGAGACAGTCTCATTATATTGCCCAGGCTGTACTCAAACTCCTGACCTCAAGCGGTCCTCCTACCTTGGCCTTCTTAAGGGCTGGAATTATAGTTTTTGTTTTCCATAGAGACAGAGTCTTGCTCTGTCCCCCAGCCTGGAGTGCAGTGGCCCAATCATAGCTCACTGTAACTCTGAACTTCTGGACTCAAGTGATATGACCCACTCCTGAACATGTCTATACCCTTTCTACTGTGTACACATGTACATTTGCACAGGTTTGGAGTGGGTCAAGTGAACACATCCTAGGAAGGAACTGATTCTATGTTTGCTATTCAGAAACTGAATGTCTGTCAATACTACCAGCCTAGAGGCTGACTTCACTGAAAACTCCCTTCCTGACCTTGGGCAATCACTCTCTGGACCTCAGATAGGGTGATTAACCATCTTGGTTTGCTGGGACTGAGTGGTTTCCAGGGACATGAGACTTCCATGGTTAACACCACAATACTCTCATTGCTACCAGTTCCTGGCAATCAGGACAGTTGGTCATCCTAGCTCAGTTCCGTATTTGTAAAAGCAAGACTGAATTGGACTGAGATGAGAAATCTGCCAGATCCTGCAATCAGGCAGACATTGCCAATTGACCTTAGTGCTAATTCTTGTAAGTTTATGTATACCCTCATGTTCCTTTGCAATATGGCCATCTCCTGTCAATCAGAATTGACTCCTATTTACCATCCTTGGACTGAGTTTTTTGACAAGACGAAATTTTAAGTATCAAGATTTGAGGACCAACTTAAGAGTCAAACTCTGCTGTACACTCAGTTTCAGACTTTCTCCAGGTTGGGCTAAATGCATTCTCTAAAACTTATGGATCTTATTTTTTGGATGTGATTGTATATTTGGGTAAATATATGGACTGGCAATTAGTTACATATGTAATTCAGTTTGTATTTATTTAGAAACATAAATTTATTGAGATCCTATTATGTACTAGACCTACATAATGGCTTTAACGCTAACACTCCAAGCTTATGAGTGTCTGCATTTTGGAAATAAGGGAACTGAAGCTTAGCTATCCAGTTCTCCTAGAAGGATCCAGACAGCGTGCGGGGGACACCTACGGCCATCTGACTCCACTCCAACAGCCACGACCCCTTCCACCACGATTCAGTTGCATTCTTTGGTTTGTTTCCACCTTTAGTCTTCGATATGAACAGCCTACACCCCTCCAGTCGGTTTGGAGACAAAACTCCCCAAGGATATAGGTTTCCTCACATTCAAATGACAAGCTGGGGTCTCCGCGAGGGAACACAGAAGTTCCAGATGGCTGGGGAAGGGCGGAAGAAAAGGCCAGCGCGGGCCACTCCCGGTTGCCAAGGGTTGGGCAGATCCTCACAGGGCAGTTCCACACTGAGTGGCACGCGGGCTGGCAAGGGGAAGAGGGCCGCGCTGCGGAAGAAGCCCCAAGTCTTTGCAGCCCCGTTGCTCAGCAGGCAGGAGGGTGACGCATGCGCGGTGCGGGCCGCAGAGTTGTGAATGGTGCGTCTTGTTTGCTAGAGTTTGAGGCGGGCGGGCGCGCAAGGAGGAGGAGGGGTGGGGCCGGCGGGGGCGGGGCGGGCGAACGGGGTGGGCGGTGAGAGGAAGTGGCCGCGGCGGCTGCGGAGGCCGGGGGGGCGGCGAGAGCTGGGTCTGCGCGGGCGGTAGGCAACGGCTGAGGCGGCTGAGGCGGTGGCGGCGGCCGCGGCGTGGGCAGGGCTCAAGCGGGCGGCGGCACCTCAGACTCCCCGGAGCGGGAGCCCACGCGGGCGGGCGCCTGAAACAAAGGGAAGCGGGAGTCCGGGTGCCGCGGGTGGGCGGTCAGTCGGTCAGCGCGGAGCCGGCCAGTGGGTGCCCGCGCAAGCTCCGAGCCCGGCCGGCTGGCGCGGTCTCAGGGCGGGAAGATGCCGCGCGTCGTGCCTGACCAGAGAAGCAAGTTCGAGAACGAGGAGTTCTTCAGGAAGCTGAGCCGCGAGTGTGAGGTGAGGCAGACGGGCGGCGCGGAGGCCGCGGTGCGCCCCGAGTGGGCCTGGGAGGAGAAAAGTTTGGGCGGCGCGGTCCCCGGTAGCCCCGGGCCGGCGCGCCCGCGGAGGGGCAATCTCGCCCGGGCAGCCGCCTGCCCGCAGACTCTGCTTGCCCTTATCGGCGCCTCGCGGCGCGGGCGGGCGCGCGGGCGGCGCCGCGGATTTGCCTTCTGATTTCGGGCCGTCTCTGCCTTGCAGATTAAGTACACGGGCTTCAGGGACCGGCCCCACGAGGAGCGTCAGGCGCGCTTCCAGAACGCTTGCCGCGACGGCCGCTCGGAAATTGTAAGTCGCCGGGGCGGGGATGCGCGCGGGGGCTGAGGCGCGCGCGGGTCACTTGTTGCGCGGGGGCAGCAGCGGCCCAGGCCGGTTCCGGACAGCGTCGCGGACGCCGCGGCTGCCGGAACTGAGCGGGCGCCGTCTCACTTCCTACTCCGGATTCAAAAATGCGAAACCAGACATTGGCGGGCCGGTCCTCTCGGGGAGACGCTTTCCCTGTGGCCCGCTGCGGTGGCTTACGTTTCCCGGAGCCGGCTTGTTGAACAGTTTACGGCGATCGGAGCTCAAACGCGAGCCAAACCAAACAAGGGAAGGTCGTTGTGTAGTCTGAGACACGGATTCAGGGCATTTACAGGAAGAAAACACCTATTAAAAAAAAATTGGAACTTCATTCAAGGTCAGTGATAGTTTCTTAAAACTAGTTGGGTGGCAAATCTGCATTTGAAGCTGTCTCCCACTGTTGCTGAGAATAAATCTTTATTGCTCCGATAGAAGGGGAGGTGGGAAAAAGCCCTATAGGACTTGTCTTCATCTCCCGTGAGAATGTTAAGCCTCAGGAGAATCAGGCAGAGACCGTTCACCTGTTTTTTTCAAACCTTAAGTGCACAGAATCAGGGGTGTTCAACCTTCAGCCCGTGGGCTGCATGCTGATGTGGGAAGGCTTTTTTTTTTTGTTTCCTTGTGTTGGATGTCATGAAAGGTGTGTCAGGACTTTTTTTTTCTTTTTGCTAATCAGGTTAAAAACTGATCAGTTAGGCTCGGCGCCTGTGGCTCAAGCGGCTAAGGCGCCAGCCACATACACCTAAGGTGGCGGGTTCGAATCCC
>NW_003852546.1:1917754-1932544 GCF_000181295.1 Otolemur garnettii | reverse complement strand
CTCTGTTTTAAGTAGATAAATTTGGAGCCTCCTTCATCAAACATTGGGTTGAAAAAAAAGTTAGTGTCCTAGTTCTCATCTTTTGGTTTGTCCTATTGGAGGTGCTGATGAGGAGGGAATGGTAGGAAGAAACTAAAGAAAAGAGGTTGATTATTTTCTTAAAAGGTTGAAGCACTCAGTACTTAACATCTGTTCTGTAACTGGTAGAAACTGGAAGCCAGCACACAGTTTGAATTTGGGCTAACAGTAGGAAGACGTACTAGAAAATTTACTTACTCTTACCACCTCCTTTATTTTTATTGAGATATAATTCACACACTACAAAGTTAACCTTTTTCATCACCAAAATCGATTTTGTAAGGAATATTTTGATACTTAAAGGAAGACCTTTTAGAATTACATTACGGATAATGTGAAAATACATACTAGTTATATTTGTCTAGAATATTTGGTCATTAATGCACATTATAAAAGAAAATTTTCAGCTTTTAGCTTTCTCTCAATTTTTTTTTTTTTTTTTTTTTTGAGACAGAGTATCACTTTATTGCTCTCAGTAGAGTGCTGTGGGTCACACAGCTCACAGCAACCTCCAACTCCTGGGCTTAGGTGATTTTCCTGCCTCAGCTTCCGGAGTAGCTGGGACTACAGGTGCCCACCACAACCGCCTGCTATTTTTTTGTTGCAGTTTGTCTAGGGCTGAGTTTGAACCCTCCACCCTTGGTGTATGGGGCTGGCACCCTACCCACTGAGACACAGGCCCTGAGACAGAATGTTGTTTTGTTGCTCCCAGTAGAGTGCTATAGCAGCATAGCTCACAGCAACCTCAGACTCCAGGGCTCAAGCAATTCTCTTGCCTCAGCCTCCCAAGTAGCTGGGACTACAGGTGCCTGCCACAACACCCAGCTATTTTTAGAGGCAAGATCTTGCTCTAGTTTAGACTGGTCTCAAACTCCTGAACTCAAGTGATCCTCCTGCCTCAGCCTCCCAGAGTGTGGGGATTATAGGCGTGAGCCAGCATGCCTGGCCGTACTCCCAAGTTTTTGGCTTTTTTTTTTTTTAGAGACAGAGTCTTTATCACCCTCGATAGAGTGCTGTGGGTCACACAGCTCACAGCAACCTCCACCTCCTGGGCTTAGGTGATCTTCTTGCCTCAGCCTCCTGAGTAGCTGGGACTACAGGCACTTGCCACAACACCCAGCTAATACTTACATGACTTAGATGTATG
Organism: Otolemur garnettii; assembly: GCF_000181295.1. Lineage (NCBI taxonomy): Eukaryota > Metazoa > Chordata > Mammalia > Primates > Galagidae > Otolemur > Otolemur garnettii. The sequence continues at coordinate 1,931,319 of NW_003852546.1, read as the reverse complement.
AAACAAATAGCATACTATTTGGTTTTGGCACTGAGTGATATGAGCCATTCATTAGTTGGTATAGTGATTGTATATCATCTTTTGCTTGAGTTTCCTTTTGCAAAAGTTGGATAGTACACCAGACCAAAGGATTTCCTAGAGGTAACTGATACAAATACAAAAGATGATGTACGAAATACCTTTACTATTACTTTTTTTTTTTTTTATTTAAAGAGGCAGAGTCTTGCTTTTTAGCCCACGTCAGAATTCAGTGGCTGTTCACAGGCCTGATTGTGGCATACTATAGCCTCAAACTCCTGGGCTCAATTAATTTCCTTCTTCAGCCTTCCAACAAGCTGGGACTACAGGCATACTTGCGTCTGTGCCTGGTTCTATATACTGTCGCTATTTTTGAAAGCTATGTTTTTTTTAAATCTAGTGAAGCATAGCTGGTAGGATGTTTTCTATCGCATCACACTTTGCTGCATGAAATTGTGAATTGAGGGATATAAGTTAACCCACAGTATATCTGAATTGCTATAATATTATAGTATTATAGTAGTGTTATAGGTCATTTGTCTTTGTCCTAAATTTCTTTCCTGGATGAATTAGACATTCTAAGTTTTCCCCTTCCAAATATCTGATCCTACCAATTTTAAAAGTTTTACATTTCTGATAAATATTACAAGTTAAAAAAGATTGAATCCTGTTTAAGATTTGCGCTAAGATGGCACAAGTCTTATTTCATTGAATAACGTAACTATTTCTATTTGGGAGGGCATTTCATGTTTCCCTCTCTGTCTAGTTTTCCTTCTTTTATACAGTGTTACTCACGTTTGAGTTTCAGGATCCTTAGCTCCTAGAGGATGGAGACTAATTCTGTATTATACTCCTCTGGATGCAGGTACTTTGCACAATGCCTTTTGCATCATAGGTACTTGATTGCTACATATTTGAATTTAGAGGTTACTTAATTTAATGGCTAAAATTTATCTTGTGACTTATGAACAGGCTGTGGTTTCTACCTATTTGGTTGTGAAAGAGGCATTATTTCACCTCTATTTGGACAGCAGCTACATATGGTAAGAATATAGATAGTTTTCAAAATTATTCCTAACGCTTTTCCTGGCCCAGTTGCTCTTTTTATTTTGAACATCAAAATAAAAACAAAAGTGAGGTTAATGAAGAATTTATTTGGTTTAGATGTAAAAGAATTTAAGGGCTTTGATGCTCATCTCTCTGTAACTATAAAATTCAACTAGACTCCTTATCAGATTATGGGTGAGATAATCCATTTGGTAGAATCCAATTTATTTCTTTCGTGAATTCTGATTGTAGTAAGAATGTTGGAGATGGAGATGTCTTCAACACTAATAATTAATAAAAGAAAAAAAGTATGAGAGATGTGGTGGTTCTACTATAAGAAGAGTAAAACTAATTTTTTTTTTTTTTGAGGCAGTGTCTCTTTTCCCCAGATTAGAGTACAATAGTGTAATCATAGCTCACTGCAACTTCAAATTCCTGGCTCAAGCCTCCCAAGTAGCTGAAAGTATGGGCATGTGCCACTATGCCTGGCTAGTTTTTCTATTTTTTGAGGAGAGGCTATGTTACCCAGGCTGGTCTTGAACTCCTGGCCTCAAGCAGTCTTCCCTCCTTGGCCTTCCAAAGTGCAAGCCACTACACCTGACCTAGTATGTAATTTTAATGCTGAAGATTAAATGGGTAAAAGGTATGTTCGATTGGCGAAGGTGTGCCATTGTAGAATTTATGAAACCTATAAAATAGAGTCAGGATAACCTGGATATCTTACATAGATAGACATTATACCAGTGTAATATTGCACTGTTATGGTCAGAAAACACTTATATAGTGTTTTCTAAGATAAATTTCCCAACTCTTATATATGTGTAGGTATTCTATGAAAAAGAGTTCTGTGATCAAATAAGTTTGAAAAATGCTATTCTAGAATGATGTACTTTTACCACTTCTGTCTCAAAGAGGGATCTTTATGAGATAATGGGCATAAAGTGATGAAGCAAGAAATCTCTTCTGAGGTTGGCATTCAGACAAAAGATGATAATAAGATAATGCAGCCTGTCTTAGAAAGTTTATTTGGGGTACACTGGAGGTGGTAAGATTTGCTACAGGGGGGATACTGAAGAAACATTTCTGGGGGATTTTGACACAGAGCATTCATTCATGGGCTGCATCTCTCACCAGCCATCTCTGTGCTATGAGAATTTCATTATCTGAGGCTGAAAAAGTTGGTTCTCTTATTGAGCCCAACGTTATTTCTCTTATATTGTTTAGCAAACACTTACATGGTGTGTACTTGATACCGTTCTAAGCACTTTACAAATAGTAATTAGTGAGGAAATTGAGGTGCACTTCAAGTCATGCAGCCTAGGTAGTTTCCTAAGTAGTCTGCTTTTCATTTGAACTAGTATTGGTGGGGCTTTTGTAAATAAAACTATTCTAATAATCCATGGGAAGATATTTTTAAAGGTTAATGTTATAATATTGGTGTTCTGTTTTTGTTCATATAAAATATTTATCATAAGAATATGGTATCCCGGCTCCAGCCACATACACCAGAGCTGGCGGGTTCGAATCCAGCCTGGGCCTGCCAAACAACAATGACAGCTACAAAAAAAAAAAAAAAAAAGCCGGGCATTGTGGTGGGCGCCTGTAGTCCCAGCTACTTGGGAGGCTAAGGCAAAAGAATCACTTAAGCCCAGGAGTTGGAGGTTGTTGTGGAGGTTGTTGTGAGTTGTGATGCCATGGCACTCTACCCAGGGCAACCACTTGAGACTCTTATCTCAAAAAAAAAAGAATATGGTAACCTAGTCAATTAAGGAAATGCCATCAAAGATTTCTAGGGATTTAGCAGTGAGGTTAACAAGTGTACCTGTAGTACCAATAATAGAAATAGGAAATGTCATTTTTACCTCTGAAGAATCTAAGCTTTTAAGCATCAAGAGAACTAGTGGATAACTAAATCTGTTAGCGTAAAGCTGATGGCTTTAAACAGTTCCAAATACAAACCCCTTATTTGCAGATGAAGATTCTATATTGAAAACAAATTATGCCTCAGAACTTAATTAGTAAAATAAACAAAAACTTTCTCTGGTTTCAGCAAAGAAGAATTTACGTTTAGATGATGAAAAACTTTTGTTTTTGATGAAAAACATTTTTAAAAAACTACTTTTCACTTCTTTCCTTCTGAATTTCTGTTGAGAAGAGAATAATGTGTTTATTTTTTACATGGGTGAAATTTAGATTTAATTTGCTCAAGGGCTACATAGAATGACACTTTATTGAAATGTTTTTAGGTTGTTCTGTCTTTTGAGCTATTCCACCCAAATCTTTAATAAATATTAGATGAATACTCTTCTCTTTGTTTGTCAGATCTAATTCTCCTAAAGTCAAATTTTAGGAAATGCATTTTTTCATCATCTAGAGTTTTAGAGAGAATTATTGTCATATCATATGCTAAAGTATGGTTTATCACAGGAGGGACAATCCCAAGTGCATTTTTTTATGTACCACAAGCCAGCTAGTGTTTCTCTGAGCAAAGGAAATAAAAAATTAAAATGTCTCATTTATGCAACTTTAAATTATGGCGTGCTTTAAAATTCAAAATCTTTAGATTTTCGGTGATTTTCACATTTGAAAATATAAATTTTTAAATGCAAGGATGGTGGCTTCTGGTTAGACATTACCAGTATAAGGTCTAACATCAGCAAAAAATGACCTGAAAGAAAGTATTGATTCCATGTCTGATTTTATATTTAAGCAGCCAATGGCAAATGTCCTCAAAATGGAATCAGATGTTTGTAACTTAATACTTAAGAAAAATGATGAGTGCATGTTTTTTACTTTTAAGTATTCTCAGTGCTGCCTGGCTTAAGACATAAACTGATGTAAAAATAAATGACTGCCTGCATAATTTATGTAATGTCCTGCTCCTGATCCTGTTTGTATTGATTTTTCTAAAAGGCTTTTGTGGCCACAGGAACCAATCTGTCTCTCCAGTTTTTTCCGGCCAGCTGGCAGGGAGAACAGCGACAAACACCTAGCCGGGAGTATGTCGACTTAGAAAGAGAAGCAGGCAAGGTAGGAAACATTTCTTTGCGATTTAAAATACTGTGGGTTGTCTTATTAGAGGTTATCTGATGATTTATATATTAACAAAGAGATTACAGATTTAATTACATAGGCATATGATCAGAGTTGTTTTCATTCCATGTTAAAAGAATGTAATACAATTTTTTAAGATCTGTTAAACTTTAGATCACTACATTACTAATTTTATGAGCATTATATTCATCGCAGAAAGTTCTAGCCCTTAAAAAAATGTGTTCTCTTACATTTAACATTCAAAATTTAATTCCTTTAAAAGTGTTGACAGGGTATTTTTTGTTTACGAAAAAATACATATTTGTAACTACAGTGCTATGTAGAAAGAGGTAGAGAAAAATGAAAAAAGGTCTTGTAGGCTTTAAAATTAATAATATTTAGAAATAGCTTATGGGTAACTTTCTAATTCTGTTAGCATAGCAAATTAATTTTGAGAAAAACATTGTAAAAACTAACTTGGAAATACTTTTTGTTTTGAGGAAAAGTTTCTTGGAAAACAAACAAATGCCTTATAATTTTGATCTTGTAAGCTTAAAGATCAGAAAAACATGGGTGGAAATGTTCAGCCTGAGAGCTCTGTTTAAAATCTAAGTTAAATGTATTACATGATTTTGGTAAAATTTTGCTGAATAGTATCTTCAGTTGGTTGATCTTTGATCAAGCAGTTTTTAAAGGAAAAAAATACTTTTTTGGATCCAATTTTATATTCATTAGTTCTCCTGTTTTTTGTAGTATGTTTCCATACCTGTATCTCTCAACTTGCTAAATTACTTTTCTAAGTGTCATGAAGAGCATAACCTATCACTTCATTTGTAAAACATAAATGTCTAAATATTTTACTGAGAAAATTAAAGGATTTCTTTACTAGGCTGTTTAGGAAGAGGATTATTAACCTTGTATATATGCAATGAAGAATTTTTTTGTTTTTAATGTTTTGAAATTAGGTTTGCTCTTTTGTGGATGACAAAACAACTAATCTTCATATTGGAAGGTGACAAATGGATTATAGGATTTTAAAAATGAGTAATAATCAAGTTACTTACTTTATTATTATTATGTATTAACTTATTTGCTTGGAAATTAAAAGCACATGTTCCAGATTTTCTATTTGGTAATTCTTATATAGTATATAAGGAAGAAATTGGGTAGTTATTGTAGGATCATTGTGTTCTTTTGTCTTTTTGGTACATGTATATGTCACTAAATGAAGAAATTATTTTGTCCTTGTTTAGCTCAAGATACTAAAGTCGTAACCTGTATGAATTTGTTTTCCATTCCACTTTAATACAAAACTATTTCTTTTTATTTATTTTGAAACAGTTTCACTATATTACCATCGGTAGAGTGCTATGTTGTCACAGCTCACAGCAACTGCAAACTCTTGGGCTTAAGTGATGGGCTTAAGTGATTCTCTTGCCTCAGCCTTCCAGTAGCTGGGACTACGGGTGCCTGCCACAATGCCTGGCTATTTTTTTTTTGTAGTTATCATTGTTTGGCAGACCCGGGTTAGATTTGAACCCGCCAGCCCCAGTGTATGTGGCTGTTGCCCTAGCCGCTGAGCTACAGGTGCCGAGCCTTTTTTATTTTTTTAATTTAATTTTATTTAATTTTATTTTTTTGAGACAGAGCCTCAAGCTGTCGCCCTAGGTAGAGTGCTGTGGTATCACACCTCACAGTAACCTCTAACTCCTGGGCTCAAGCAATTCTCCTGCCTCCATCTCCCAAGTAGCTGGAACTACAGGCACCTCCCACAATGCCTGGCTATTTTTTGGTTGCAGCTATAATTGTTTGGCAGACCTGGGCTGGATTTGAAACTGCCAGCTCAGGTATATGTGGCTGGCTCCTTAGCCACTTGAGCCACAGGCACCAAGCCTATTTATTTTTATTTATTTTTATTTATTTTATTTATTTATTTTTGAGACATAGCCGCACTTGGTTGCCTATGATGCCCTGGCATCATAGCTCAGCAACCTGAAACTCTTGGCAAGTGATCCTCTTGCCTCATCCTCCTTAGTAACTGGAACTATAGGTGCCAACCGTAACACTTGGTTATTTTTTAGAGACAAGGTCTTGCCCTTATTCCAGCTGCTCTTGAACTCCTGATCTCAAGCAATCTACCCTGCACCCAGCCATGCAAAACAATCTTAAGTCTTCAAGATTGACATCTCAATGTTACTAAAGTTTTCCAGTATTTAATAACTAATAAATGGGTTGTTTAGTAGACAGATGTTTGCTTGAATTAATTTAATGGTATCTGTTCATTAGTTTAAAGACCAAATTATCTTTGGACTTAAGCCATTGAGATGTTTTTAATTATATGACTAAGAAGAATAAAAATGTTAGGTGGCTTATTCTAACATTTGTTAGTGTTGCTTAACAATGGGGGTATGTTCTGAGAAATGTTTCATTAGGTGATTTCATTATTGTGTCAACATAGGTGTACTTTAATAGGCCTATATGGTATAGTCGACTCTACACGTGGGGCTATATGTGATAGCTTATTTCGCTTAGTCTACAAACCTGTATAATATATTACTGTGCTGAATACTGTAGGCAGTTATAACACAATGGTAAGTATTTGTGTATGTAAACTTATAGAAGGTACAGTGAAAATATAAAAGATAAAAATGGTATACCTGTATAGCAGTGGTTCTCAACCTGTGGGTCACGACCCCTTTGGGGGTCAAATGACCCTTTCACAGGGGTCACCTAAATACATCCTGCACATCAGATATTTACATCATGATTCATAACAGTAGCAAAATTAAAGTTATGAAGTAGCAATGAAAATAATTTTATGGTTGGGGGTCACTACAACATGAGGAACTGTATTAAAGGGTCGTGGCAATAGGAAGGTTGAGAACCACTGCTGTATAGGGTATGTATAAGTATATACCTGTATACTTACATCAGATGGAGCTTATAGAACTGGACAGCTTGCAGGACTGACTCTGACTGAGTCAGTGAGTGGATGATGAGTGAATGTGAAGGCCTGGGACATTATGTACACTACTGTAGATTTTATAAATACTGTACACTTAAGCCACACTAAACTTACCGTCCCACAAAAGGAATTTTTGAGCTGCATTATAAATCTTGCGAGACTACCATCATGCATGTGGTTCATCATTGACTAAAATGTGGTTATATGCTTCGTGACTGAATTTAAAAGATAGTTTTTTTCATGGCGGTGCCCGTGGCTCAATGGATAGGTCACTGGCCACGTACATCGAGGCTGGCGGGTTCCAACCCGGCCTGGGCCAGCTAAAGCAAGGATGACAATAACAACAACCATAAAGAAAAAATATAGCCAGGTGTTGTGGTGGGCACCTGTAGTCCCAGCTACCTGGGAGGCTGAAGTGGGAGGTTTGCTTGAACCCCAGAGTTTGGGGTTGCTGTGAGCTGTGATACCATGACCATGGTACTCTACCCAGGGTGACAGCTTGAGACTGTCTCAAAAATACAAAAATAAATAAATACATAAATAAATAAATAAAAGATAAGTTTTTCAGATCTATCAGGAACAGCGATAGGACTGATGTAAGGTAATAGGGAATGTACATTTTATTAATGTTGATTTTAGAAGTTTTTTTATGTAAAGGGATAGACAGTAAATATTTCCATTTGGGGAACTTATGGTTGTCATAGCTACTCAACTTTGTAACTGCTTAACTTTGGTGTTGTAATATGAAAGGAGCCATAGATAATATGTAAACGAATGTGACTGTGTTCTAGGAATGGTAACATCTGCAGAAATCAGTCTCTTTTTCTCAGATATAAATCTGTAAATGTTTATGTATTTCTTAAAAGTAATTTTGCCCACACTTTTACTATACCAACAAGATCTAGAAGGAAAAAAGAGTTTTTTTCCAGAGGCAGAAACTTCTTTTTTTTTTTGAGACAGTCTTACTTTGTCACCCTTGGTAGAGTGTTGTAATGTCACAGCTCACAGCAACCTCCATCTCCTGGACTTAGGTGATTCTCTTGCCTCAGCCTCCCAAGTAGCTGGGACTACAGGCACCTGCTACTATACCTGGTTATTTTTTGTTGCAGTTTGCCTGGGGCTGGGTTTGAACCTACCACCTTGGTATATGGGGCTGGTGCCCTACCTACTGAGCCACAGGCACCACCCTCAAGGCAGAAACTTCTATTACATATATTGTTCTATACCACTGCAATGAAGTACTCTAATGATAATTTAAAGAAAAGGTACTGTCCTGTATTTTCTCATTCATGAAGCTCAGACTACAGGGTTCTTATTTCTCTTTCTTGTTATGATCTCTTTCCTATAGTTCTTAGATTTTATTTCTGTCCCCATTGGACTAGGACTAGAAGCAAAGAAAATTGAAAGAATTACTGTATCATGACCTTAGCCTAGCTCACAGCAACTTCAAACTCCTCCTGGAAGTTGTGATCTTCATGCCTCAGCATCCTGAGTAGCTGGGATTAATAGGTGTGCAGCACCACATCTAGCTAATTTTTCTATTTTTAGCAGAGACAGAGTCTCTTGCTTTGCTCAGGCTGGTCTAGAACTCCTAAGCTCAAGCAATTCTCCCATCTTGGCTTCCCAGAGTGCTAGGATTACAGGTGTGAGCTACCTCACTCAGCCCAAAAAAAGTATTTTAAAAATTAGATTGGTATAGTGGTGGGTAGTCCTACCTGCTCATAGGCTAAGTGGGAGGATCCCTTGAGCCCAGGACTTATAGTGAACTGTGGTCATTCAGAGATCTTCATTCAACACCTTTTATATGTACTGAGCATTGTACTGGGCACTTAAGACACATTAGTGCACAAAACAAAGATCCTATCCTACAAGTTGTTTTATGGGGTAAGTGGAGGAACAAATAATACATATAAGTTATATGTTACAAAGTGATAATAGCTGTGGTAAAAGGGTAAAGTAGTTGTTGAAAAAGGAAAAGGGTGATCAATGAACAGGAATGTTTGTAGATTTTTGTTTGTTTTTGGTTTTTTTTTTTTAGTATTTGTGTGTGTGTGTGTGTGTGTGTGTGTGTGCAGTTTTTGGCTGGGGCTGGGTTTGAACCCACCACCTCTGGCATATGGGACCTGCGCCCTACTCCTTTGAGCCACAGGCACCGCCCTATTTTTTTGTTATTTAATGTAGGATCATACTCTGTCACCCAGGATCATAGCTAACTGCCGCCTTGACCTTCTGGGCTCAAGTGATTCTCCTGTCTCAGTCTCCTGAGTAGCTGGGACTACAGGCAGGCTACCATGCCTGACTCATTCTTTTTTCTCCATTTTTTAATAAAGATGAGATCTTGCTATATTGCCCAGACTGGTCTCAAACTCCTGGTATGAAGAATTCTCCTACCTTGGCCTCCCAAAGTGCTACTATACAGCGTGAGCCATGGCACCTGGTGTGCAGTTTTAAATGGAGTACTCTGGGTAAAGAAGGTCATGTCTGAACAGAGACCTGAAGGAGGTTAGAGAATGATGAGTCATGCGCTATCTGAGGGAAAAGATGTTCCATACAGAGGAAACAGCCACAGTAAAGCCCTCAGAGTGGGAGCTGCCACTTTGTGTTTGATGAACAGCAAGCAAGCCACTGTAGCTGGAGTAGACTGGGAAAAGTTAGGAGTAGTAAAATTAGGGAGATAACAAGGAGCCAGTTCGTGTGACCATTGTAAGCCATTGTAACATGGACTTTTATTCTGAGTGAGATGGGGAGTAGTTTTAAGTTTTGGGGAAGATGAATAATGTGATCTGTTAGGTTTTGACGGGTTCTCTTTGAACAGTTAGGTGAATAGTAGACCATAGAGGTCAAGAGTGAGCAGGCTGTTGTAAACTTGCAAAGAGCTCAGGGTGGTAGCAGTAGAGGTGGAGAGAAGCAGTCACAATTCCGGGTGTATTTTGAGATAGAGCCAACAGGATTTGCTTATGGATGGGAGGTAGTGTGTGAGAAAGAGAGGAGTTAAGAATGGCTCCAACATTTTGGCTAGAGCAACTGGGAATATGGGGTTGCTGTCATCTGAGATGGGAAAAGCTGTGGATGGAGCAGTTTTGAGGAGCAGGTTAGGTAAGTTTAGGGTATGTGAGTTTGTGGTGATAACTTGTTATTGTAGCTTCTGTTTCCTCACCACCCATTCTTAACTACTGATTTTATGGGTCTGCTTTTTAAGTGACAGTTCATTTGCTTATGTCAAGAGTTCAGAGGTCTTTTTTTAAAAGTTAATTTTAGTATAATTTATATATAATAAAATTTAAATTATATGATTTGAGTTTTAACAAATGTATACATACACACAGTCAACATAATGTTTCAGTCACCCCCTAGTTTCTTTGTTCCCTTTTATAGGAATCTGGGAGTGGCTTGGCTAGGTGATTCTGGCTCAAGGTTTCTCATGAGGCTGCTGTCGAGCTGTTGGCTGGGGTTGTGCAATCTCTTGACTAGAGCTGAAGGATCCACTTCCAAGCTCTAAATTCACTCTCATGAAGTGGCATCAGTTTCTAGTCATGTGTACTTCTCGATAGAGAGAAAAAGAACAAAGTCACCATGCTTTTTAGGACTTGTTCTCTGAGTCACTTGTGTCTTTTTCTGTTGCTGAGAAGCTAGTCGCTAAGTGTAGCCCACACTTACAGGGAGATTACTCAATGGGGGATTGCACATGGGTGTGAATACCAGGAGGCTGGGATCATTGGGGTCATCTTGGAGGCCAGCCACAATGATATTCACTTAAATTTAGTGAATTCAGGAAATATTAGAATTCTGTTACAATGGAAACCAAATCTTCCATATTCTCTTATACTTGAAGTATGATTTTATGATTTAAGAAAATGGGTTCATAGAAATCAGTTCTTTTATCTATTCTTTTGCTTACATGGTTGTAGGAGTATTTTCAAACTAAGAGTCTTCAATAAGGGAGTTCTCTTAATGGTGACTGACCATAAATAAGTACTTTATGTAAAATCAAGTCCAAGCACAGAATTTTATAATCTGTCTTTCAAGTATATTTGAAACTTTTGCACCAAGGTGTCTAGTAAGCTATCTGTATTGGCTCTTACTTAATAAGGATCTTCCTCAAAAGAGATTTAAAATAATACAGTATAGTAAAAAGAGCTCTGGATTTGAGTTAAGACAATATAACTATTTTCCTTACCTGTATATATGACAATCAGCATACATACCCTATTCATGTACCTCATGTCAGAATTAAAGGAGGTACTAGAATGTGTGAAAATGTCTTTTAAATTGTAGGCTGCTATCCCAAATTAGACTATTTGATGGTTTTGTAGGGCGAAATTATAGCTTAGTGATTAATGGGAGTTTTTTAGTGCTGTAGCATGCCTACTTCATTAAGCCTCACTTCAAATAATTGAACAGTGTTGGAACACCACATCTTTCCAAATGGTCTGTCCTGGTGTGTTATAAATCCTGCCAGCTAAAATATTCTTAATTCTTATTTATTTATTTTGAGACAGTGTCTCACTTTGTCATCCTCAGTAGAGTGCCATGGCATTGTGGCTCACAACAACCTCAAACTCTTAGGCTTAAATGATTCTCTTGCCTAAGCCTCCTGAGTAACTGGGACTACAGGCGCCTGCCACAGGGCCCAGCTATTTTTAGGCTCAAACCCACCACCTTTGGTTTATGTGGCCAGAGTCCTACTCACTGAGCTACGGGCACCGATCCTCAAGTGATTCTCTTGTCTCAGCTTCCTGAGTAGCTCGGACTATAGGCACTTGCTACAACACCTGGCTATTTTTAGCCAGCGACACCTGGTCTCGCTCTTGCCCAGGCTAGTCTGCAACCTCTCAGCTCAGGCAGTCCACCCACCTCAGCTTCCCAGCGTGCTAGGATTACAGGTGTGAGCCACCATGCCTGGCAAGGTTAAACTTTTTTTTTAATGGTTGCTGCATTCCTGTTTGTAACTTAATGATTTTAATTGATAGTCAAATAACATTAATATCAGATGTTGAGAAGTAGTTATAAAGTATATATCATTTAAGTAAGTACTTCTTAAAATTTTTATAAGTTAGTTATATTTATTTTTTTCCTTTCTGAGCTAATGACAATTAAAATAAAAATATTTTTATCATTCATTTTTATAGCATAAACTAGCAAAGCAAACTTTAATAGCATTTGATTTGATGAATGAAGACAAGACTCTTTTTTTGAGATTCTGTTATCCCTGAGTAGAGTGCCGTGCTGTCATCATAGCTTACAGCAACCTCAAACTTCTTGGGCTCAAGCAATCCTCTTGGCTCAGTCTCCTGACTGAGGCCTGCACTACCACACCCAGCTAGTTTTTCTATATTTAGTAGAGATGGGGGGGGTCTCACTCTTGCTCGGGCTGGTCTTGAACTCCTGAACTCAAGTGATGCTCCTACCTCAGCCTCCCAGATTGCCAGATTACAAGCATGAGTCACTGGACCCAGATCAGAATCTTAATTTAAATGGCTCTTTGTGACTCTGCTTCTCCTGAAAACTTTTGGTTACTTGTCTGAATGATATTTGTCCCAAAATAAATATTGTGTCTGTTTATATACCATTGACAATTGGGCAGAATTTACAGTACTCCTTGGTTAGTTTAGAGAAATCCTTATTTAAGCTCAACAAGTTCCTTATCCTTTTTTAGATAGGCCAGTCATTCCAAGTAAAAGATATCTGTGGTAAAGCTTTGGAATGTGATTTTCCCCAAGAGAAATTGAGACAACTTTACAACTAACTTGTCACATTTAGATTTAAAGTATTTCAATTAAACTAAAATACGAAGTATATTTTCTATGTTTTCTAGCGCTTGGGTTTGGACAGTGTAGTGAAAGTAATCAGGTTTTTAAAAATACATTTTAAGTGCCAGGTACAGTGGCTCACGCCTGTGCAAGTCCTATGTTAGTCAGATGTTTGTAACTTGGGCACTACTGGTAAGGAGTATAGATGCTATGAATTTAACCATAAAATTGACTATCCAGTCTCCATATATTGTTTAAGGGACTACTTACTCTATTTTAACATAACCTGCAATATTTAGAAACGTTAAAGATAACAATTTACAAATGTAGCTGTGGTTAAGGTGAATGTATAGAGTCAAGAATTCTGGATGTGGTTTTTACTGCTTACCATCTGTGTAACCTGCAAGTGGGCTATTTAATCTCTTTCAGTTTTAATTTCTTCATTTACATTTTTCTTTCCTATTGGTGAGAAGGAGATACACACACACACACACATTATAAGATGGCAATACTGGTTAAACCTGAGCAAAAAAAGTGTTAGAAAGAGTTAAGAAATGAAGGGAGCTATTCTGGCATAGTATGGGGGCTTCTTTAAGCAAAGCAAGTTTAAAATAGACTCACTGAGATGGAGAAAGGCCAAAAATAGCAATTGAGGTCTCAGTATTAAAGCTTATGATAGTTTGTGATACTTAGGCTATTGGAACATTACTTTTTTATATAGTGAGAAAGCCACTAGATTTTTTTTTTTTTTT
>NW_003852546.1:1915500-1917165 GCF_000181295.1 Otolemur garnettii | reverse complement strand
CAAATTACCAAACTTTAGGTTAGGCCAAAAATGTTTTCTGCTTAACAAAGCTATATATATCTGAGAGTATGGGTGTAACTGGTACACAAGCATCTTCTCAGATTGCTCACAGAAGGAATGGCTATTCCAGAGAGTGGACCAGGAGTGTTTCTAGAAGGTGGAGTAGTCTTTTGAAAAATGACGTTTAGTATAAATGATTCAATTTACTACACATGGATATTTGCATGATATAGTACTGAACTCTATCTATGTGGTATTTTTTAATTGAATTCCTATTATAAAGTTTAATTTGAGAGGGGTTTGATTTGGGGGGTTTTTTGAGACAGAGTTTTACTCTGTCACCCTGGGTAGAGTGCTGTGGCATCATAGCTCACAGCAACCTTGAATTCTAGGGCTTAAGGGATTCTCTTGCTTCTGTTTTTTTATTATTTTTTAGTAGAGATGGAGGTCTTGCTCTTCCTCAGTCTGGTCTCGAACTCATGAGCTTAAGCAGTCCACCTGCCTCAGCCTCCCAGAGTGCTGGGATTACAGGTGTGAGTCACCACACCCAGCCTATAAAGTTTAATTTATAAATTAGGTATAAGAAGAGATGAGCAATTAATAATATAAAGTAGAATAATTCAAGCAATTTACTATGATAAAAATAAAATAAAGGTTATTTGAACATAAGCACTGTAATACTATAACAGTTGATCTGATCTGATAGCAAGATGGCTACTAAGTGACTAATATATGGAGTAGCATATGCAGCATGGATACACTGGCCAAAGGGATGATTCATGTCCCTGGAGGGACAGAATGGGACCAAGAGAGATTGGTATGTAATTTAAAACTTAGGAATTATTTGGTTCTGGAATTTTTCCATTTAGTATTTTTGGACCATGGTTGACTGGGGGTAACTGAAACTGCGGAAGGCAAAACCATGTATTTAGGGGAAGAGACTGTTGTATTTCACGCATTTTTCTGTTAAAAATTCTGCTAAGTCATTTTTTATTTCATATATATCACAAATAGAATAGATAAAACATTTAAGTTGCTTGAGCTTACGAGTTTGAGACCAGCCATAGCAAAAGCGAGACAACGTCTCTACTAAAAAAAGTGAGACGACATCTCTACTAAAAAGAGAAAAACTAGCTAGGTATAGTGGTGTATGCCTGCAGTCCTACTCAGAAGGCTGAGGCAGGAGGATTGGTCAAGCCCAAGAATTTGAAGTTGCTGTAAGCTGTGATGCCATGCCAGTCTACCCAAGGTGACAGAGTGAGACTGTTTCAAAAAACATTTTAAGTTATAGGAATAATAAGAAAAGGAACATGTAAGTACATGCTACTTAAATCACATTACTAGTGCATTAGAACTATGATGTCCAGTATGGTAGTCCCTAGCTACGTATGGCTGTTGAACACCTGAAATACGGCTGGTCTGAATTAACAGTGTGATTATGTGAAAAAATGCAAATCAGATTTTGAAATGGAGAAGAAAACCCCCCAAATAGTGTAAGATATGGCAGTAACTTTTATATTACTTGCCTGTTGAAATAATATTTTAGATATGTTGGGT
This sequence comes from Otolemur garnettii, assembly GCF_000181295.1. Lineage (NCBI taxonomy): Eukaryota > Metazoa > Chordata > Mammalia > Primates > Galagidae > Otolemur > Otolemur garnettii. The sequence goes on along the minus strand of NW_003852546.1, from coordinate 1,915,608 downwards.
TAAGTAACATTTTTAAATTAATCACTAGTTTATATATTTATTCCCTTGCTTTTCTTTACTATTTTATTTCCTGCGAATCTCCCCCCTCCTTTTTTTTTTTTTTTTTTT
>NW_003852546.1:1910688-1914598 GCF_000181295.1 Otolemur garnettii | reverse complement strand
TTTTTTTTTTTTTTTGGCCAGGGCTGGGTTTGAACCTGCCACCTCCAGCATATGGGACCAGCACCCTACCTTTTGAGCCATAGGCTCCGCCCTCCTCTGGATTTTTTGAGTTCCTCTGGGGAAGTTCATGAGCAGTCATTCATGAATTCTGGAAAACCTTGAGCTCACACTGGAATGGGGTGTCTCGAACAATGTAAATCAGTATTCATAGTATGCTAGAAATCTGGAGGAAATATAGTGAAAAGATGTGACTCGTTCCATGTTTTCTGCTTCTAAGCTCACCATGAACTAACTACTTTTCACAGGAGGAGGTCAAATCAGATCACCTCTGTGAGCTGGAATGAGTGTCCTTAGCTGGTCCTAACAATGGGGCAGGCTTATGTAAGCATTCTGTTCTCAAGTTAAAAAAAAGGATCTTTTCTAGCACTTTGGGAGACCAGGACAGTTGGATTGCTTGAGCGTGAGAGTTAGAGGCTAAAGTGAGGTATGATTGTGCTGCTATACTTCAACATGGGAAACAGAGCAAGACTCTGTCTTTAAAAAGGATCTTAGTGATGACCAACCTCAAATTTCTGTCTTTGTAATCTAGACTGATTGTCTTGTCCTCTACATCTAGTATACTGCTGTCATACTTGGTTTTTAGGTCCTTCTTAAGGAAATTTTCTTGTGTTTTCTCTGTTCTCTTTTTGGAACACCCACTATTTGAATGTTAGACCCCAGTGTTTTTCAACCTATTTTATCTCACGGCACACTTGAACCTATAGTTTAACGTCCATGGCACACTTAAATTGTGTTGATCAAATAAAAGAATATGCTTATTGTGCTTTGAACTTCTTTCTTTTTTCTTTTTCTTTTGAAAAAGAGTCTTATGTTGCCCTCAGTAGAGTGCTCTGGCATCACAGCTCACGGCAACCTCAAACTCTTGGGCTTAAGGAGTTCTCTTGCCTCAGCTTCCCAAGTAGCTGGGACTACAGGCGCCCACCACAACCCCTGGCTATTTTCTTGTTGCAGTTGTCATTGTTGTTTAGCTGGCCCAGGCCTGGTTCCAACCTGCCACCCTAGGTGTATGTGGCCAGTGCCCTACCTACTAAGCTATGGACGCTGCCTTAAACTTCTTTCAAAAATAATTAAATTCATCTTTCTTGTGGCACAGTGTTTGAAAATCACTGCCCTAGACTAACAGTGATCCTATTAATCTTTTTTGTCTTTGGTCTACCTTTTGGAAGATTTCCTCTGCTTTATCTTACTGAGTCATAGTAGCAACTATCATAAGTTTTCTTACAGCTCTTTTTCATTCTTTAAATGTTCCCTTTTTGGTAGCATCCTATTCTTTTTTTTTTTTTTTTTTTTTGAGACAGAGCCTCAAGCTGTCCCCCTGGGTAGAGTGCCGTGGCATTACAGCTCACAGCAACCTCCAACTCCTGGGCTCAAGTGAGTCTCCTGCCTCCGCCTCCCAAGTAGCTGGGACCACAGGCGCCCGCCACAACGCCCGGCTATTTTTTTTTTTTTTTGGTTGCAGCCGTCATTGTTGTTTGGCGGGTCCGGGCTGGGGATTTGAACCCGCCACCTTAGGTGTATGTGGCTGGCGCCTTAGCCGGTTGAGCTATAGGCGCCGAGCCGGTAGCATCCTATTCTTATTTATTGGGTGCAGTATTTTTATCTCAGGATATAATTGAGAGATTTTTACTACCTTATATAGCTTCGGAGGAAACAAGGGTCTGCAACTGAAGCATAAAAGTCAGAATTTATCTTGTGTCAGATTTTCATTTAGGAAAAGAAAAGTACAGTGAACAAAATTGAAACAGTTAGCTAGAGAGCATATTAGTGATGTAAGGTTTTATTCATTCTTTTTTTGAGACATAGTTTCTCTATGTCTCCCTGGGTAGAGTGCCATGGTGTCACAGCAAACTCAAATTCTTGGGCTTAAGTGATACTTTTGCCTTGGCCTCCCGAGAAGCTGGGACTACAGGCACCTGCCACAACACCCAGCTATTTGTTGTCGTTGTTGCCGTCATCATTGTTGTTTAGCAGGTCCAGGCCGGGTTCAAACTCAACAGCCCCAGTGCATGTGGCCAGTGCCCTAACCACTGGGCTACAGGCGCCAAGCCAGGTCTCATTCATTCTTAACAAAAGTCTGAGTTTGGTTAACACATTCATTATTGAACATGTATTTATACTTGTATATATACACACAATCTATTACGTTCTAGACACATTCTGTAGTTTTCCATTTTATGATTTCTCTTTTGAAGTGTAAGAAGTAGATTAACAAATTATATTAAATCACTGTAGAAAAAGCTATTTTTATATCTATGTGCATGCAACCCAATTATGATTCAGAGGCAAAAGAGATTGAATGACTGTCTGCAGTGATTATCTGGCAGTTGAGCAGCTGACTGCATTTGTGAACAAGGAGAGCATGTGGCTAAGGGAGGATGAGTCAGAACCAAATGTCTTCTAAAGGAATCTGTTAAGTAGACTCCAGAAATGATAACAAGTAAACTGCAGGGTACATACTTCTTCAGTGGAATATCTTGTTTGCTTGGGTGCCTATGGCCATTCCAGTATTACTGCTTGTGTCCTGATTCATTGGTCTGTGGGCAGGAACAAAACGGTTCTTTGTCTGGGAAAAAATGGCTTCTTTCCCTTGGAGAGAAATTACTGTATAAAAGATTGGTAGAAATGTGTGTGTAAGCAATCGATGTTTTTGTGGTGTTCTCCGTCTTTTAAAAGTTTTAAATGTGATACATTGACTTGTCTAATATGTAGTATTTACTATTGCCTATGAAGGGGGTTTTCCTTAACCCTGACTTTACATATAAGGGGTCTGAGACTTACAAGCAAATATTAATGTAAGTAATTTGTCTCAGATACACTTGACAGTGTTAGAATTTAAACCCAGGTTTTGTCTGATTCCAAAGCACATTTTGTTTTCACTATTCCCATGCTGTGTTGGAATTAAGCACGATAGTAGTATTACCTTTCTTTAAAAAATAATACATACACATGAGCATGTTTGTAAATCATTGTGAAAGCCCCATGAGTATTGATTTGGGGATTATAGATGAATTTACAGATACAGAATCTACAAATAATGAGGATTATTTGTGGTCTTTTACAGATGTGCAGAGTGGGGGAAAATGAGTGACATTTAGATCATGTTGCCAATTAAGACAACGTTCTACCTTCTTGTTTCAGCTCTCATACTGTAAATAAGTGTCCTTTTCAAGTTCTGTTTAGTGGCAAATTTTTCACATTGTGGTGACTTTCGTTGGTGATTTTGCTGTTTAAAATGGCTCCCAAGCATCGTGTTGAAGTGCTGTCTTATGTTCCTAAATTTAAGAAGGCCATGATGTGCCTTCATGGAGAAAATACATATTTTAAGATGGGTTCCCTTCAGCATGAGTTACAGTGCTGTTTGCCATGAGTCCAGTGTTAATGAATTGGCTATACATTGAAGTAGGTGTCTGAACAGAAACACTCATAAAACAAAGATTATGTATTGGTCAATTGAGAAGATTAGGCTGGAAGGAAACGTAACTCCATATTTCACTGAAGAGTAATGGCTTTGTGTTCTCTAATTCAGTGTTCATGGAGACTTTATAGAACATAACTGAGGCAAATAATGAGAATCAACTTGTGTGTGTATGTATGTGTATAGACTTAATGGTTTACTTTACCTAGTTTTTATTGTCTGTTTTTCATTAACAGCATTTTGTAAACATAGCATGTTTTGTAAAGGTTAAATATTTTTATCTTGGACATTTATTTATTTAGCTTATTATTGTTGGACATCTGGGTTATTTCTAATCTTTTGCCATTATTTTAAAAATCCTCTGAAGAGTCGTCTTCCTTTTTTTTCTTTTTTTGAGACAGAGCCTCAAGCTGTCCCCCTGGCTAGAGTGCTGTG
>NW_003852546.1:1908380-1910590 GCF_000181295.1 Otolemur garnettii | reverse complement strand
TCATTGTTGTTTTGGTGGGTCCGGGCTGGGGATTCGAACCCGCCACCTTAGGTGTACGTGGCTGGCGCCTTAGCCGGTTGAGCTATAGGCGCCGAACCAAGAGAGTCATCTTCCTTTTAATAGAGTATTTTGTGTATACCTTTAGTTAAGTTTTAGGATGCATTTATAGACATGGCATTCTGGGTCAAAGGAAAATGTACACTTATTCCCCGGATATGCCTTCCCAGAATCATTAGCCAATTTATATAGCCCCTAACCATATAGTAGAACCTGGTTTCTCACTTGATAGACATTGTTAAAATATTTTTCAATTTATTTTCATATTTGTCTCAAAATAGTTATCTTGTTCTAATTTAACATTTGATTGTTGATAGTGAACTTTTTTTCTAATTTTGGCCATTTATTTTGCTCTGAACTCATCTTTACCAAATGGTTACTTAGTTTTCTCAACTTCACAGGTTAAATAAAATACCCTTTTTACCACTGATTTTAAGTGTTGCCTTTTTCATATGTTATTTGTATACTTTGTTTCATTTTTGGATTTTTTTGTTCTCATTAAGTTTCTGTGGTATAGGGTTACCACACAGTTGTTGTTTGTGTTATTGTTTTAATATTCGGAAGAGCAAATTCAGTGAAAAAACTGTTCTTTTTCTAATATTTCCTTGAATAGTCTGATTCTTTTATATGAACTATAGACTTAGTTCTCAAATTCCAGAGAACATTAACAATTTTATCAATATGATTTCACTGGAATGTCATTAAAATAAAGATTATTTTGGGATAAATTAGCACATTTAGTCTTCCCGTTCAAGAATATGACATCTCGGCTTGGCACCTGTAGCTCAGCAGCTAGAGTGCCAGTGACACTGGAGCTGGTAGGTTCGAATCCAGCCTGGGCCTGCCAAACACCAATGACAATTACAACAAAAAAATAGCCAGGCATTGTGGTGGGTGCCTGTAGTCCCAGCTACTCTGGAGGCTAAGGCAGGAGGATTGCTTGACCTCAGAGTTTCAGGTTGCTGTGAGCTAGGCTATCATCATGGCGCATCAGCTTGGGCAACAGAGTGAGACTCTGTCTCAAAAACAAACAAACCCCAAAAAAGGGTACTAAATGGGCCTTTAAAAAATTTAGTAATTTTAGCTTGGCACCTGTGGCTCAAACGGCTAAGGCACCAGCCACATATACCTGACCTGGTAGGTTCAAATCCAGCCCGGGCCCACCGAACAATGATCACTGCAACCAAAAAATAGCCAGGTGTTGCGGCAGGCACCTCTAGTCCGAGCTACTTGGGAGGTGAAAGCAGGACAATCGCTTGAGCCCAAGAGTTGGAGGTTGCTGTGATGCCATGGCACTCTACCCAGGGCGACAGCTTGAGGATCTGTCTTAAAAAAAAACAAACAAAAAACCGTAATTTCATGAGGAAAATACTTTTGACTGGACATTAATATGAATAAGCTGAGAGATATAGAATCTTCAGTTCTAAAAGATGTTGTAAATCATTGATAAAGAATACACAATCTGATAAAGTGGTGTGAAGTTGACCTTTTCTGCTGTCAACTTGAGAAGAATTCTACTTAGGAGTAGTATGAGTATTTTAAATGAGGTACATTGAGAGATACACTCTCTCAATTGTGTGTACCTCATTGAGGTACACTCTCCACTGCATATTCATTCCCTCCATCTGTTAAAAGTAGAAATCTTCATGAGCAATGTTGTGGGTCAATTTATATTGATATGCAATGTAGAGGAGTATTATTTTTAGATTTTGTGAGATGTTGAGCATGAGGTGATCATAGTCATTTGTCTGACTAGGTGCAGATTGGAGTTTTAAATTCAAATGTGAAAGGGAATGAGCACTTATCAGAACAGAAGGAAATATGTGGTTAAACGGTTTCAGCTGTAACTGTAGACTGCTTCCCTTGGTCCAAATGGGAGGAGAAATGGAATCTTCTGGTTTTTTTGTTAAGTAGGAGTTGGTTCAACATGGTTTTTTGAAGCCCTTAGCAAAAATTAGTATGGTTAGAAGTGAGGGAGAATGACATATACTAGGAAGGCATACATCTTCCAGGTTTTATTTTATAGGTGTCTCAGGCGTAATTTTCTACCATATTTGTACCATTATTGGCAGTCAGTTATTCCCATTAAACATCTCTAAAGACAAGAAGGATCCAAGACTCTGAAGAAACTGCCAAATTAAGAAAAATTAATG
>NW_003852546.1:1906695-1908237 GCF_000181295.1 Otolemur garnettii | reverse complement strand
TATAGTCCCAGCTACTCAGGAGGGTGAGGCAAGAGAATCACTTAAGCCTAAGAGTTGGAGGTTGCTGTGAGCTGTGATGCCACAGCACTCTACCAAGGGTGACATAGTGAGACTCTGTCTCAAAAAAAGAAAAAACATCTTACAAATTATATAAGTAAGAAATAATGGCAGTTTTTAGCTTACAGAGCACTGAGGTTTATCCAAAGAGAATATGCTTAGTATAGATAAATGAGAAACCTCATTGGTAATGATATAATTGATAACCTATAGTTCTCAAAACTTGAAGTTCTGCTTCCTCTGCATTTTAAAGATCTTTTTCAGCCAGGTGACATGGCTCATGGTTGTAGCACTCTGGGAGACCAAGGCCATTTGGATTGTTTGAGCTCACAAATTTTAGACCTTCTTAGCAAGGGTGAGACCCCCATCTCTACTAAAAATAGAAAAACTAGCCAGGTGCTATGGCAGGTGCCTTTGGTCCCAGCTACTTGGGAAGCTGAGACAAGAAGATCACTTGAATCCAAGAGACTGAGGTTACTCTGAGCTATAATTATGCCAGGGCACTCTACCTAGGGTGACAGTAAAACTCAGTTTCAGAATAAATAAATAAAAATAAAAATCTTTTTCAAGGTAGTAAATTATAAAAATCTGTGCTGATTTTGATTCAGAAGTTCATGTTAAGTGAAAAAGAAGAGGCAGCACCTGTGGCTCAGTGAGTAGGGCACTGGCCCCATATACTGAGGGTGGCAAATTTGAACCCAGCCCCTGCCAAACTGCAACAAAAAATAGCCAGGCATTGTGGCAGGCGCCTGTAATCCCAGTTACTCCGGAGGCTGAGGCAAGAGAATTGCGTCAGCCCAAGAGCTGGAGGTTGCTGTGATCTGTCATGCCAGAGCACTCTACTGAGGGCAACAAAGTGAGACTCTGTCTAAACTTTGGAAGAAGATAATGATAATGTAGGGACATTGGAGGGAGGGTTGTGGTTGTTGTTGAAACAGCGTCTCTGTTTCCTGGGCTAAAGTCCAATAGAGTCAGAGCTCATTGTAACCTCAAATTCCTGGGCTCAAGTCATCCACCTGCCTCACCTCCTAGGTAGTTGGGACTGGAGGTATGCACCACCACACTTGGCTGATTTTTGTGGTTTTTTGTTTTATAGATATGAGGCCTTTATATGTTGCCCAGGTTGTTTGAACTTGGCCTCAAGTGATCTTGCTGCCTCAGCCTCCCTAAGTGTTAGTATTACAAGAGTGTAAGCTACTGTGCCAGGCCTGAATTTTTTTTAAAAAGTAACTATAATCCTAGCACTCTGGGAGGCAGAGGTAAGTGGATTGCTTGAGCTCAGGAGTTCAAGACCAGCCTGAGCAAGAGTGAGACCCTGTCTCTGGTCTCTAAAAATAGCCAGGTGTTGTGGTGGGTGCTTTAAGTCCCAACTACTTGGGAGGCTGAGGCAAGAGAATCACTTGAGCTCAAGAGTTTGAAATTGGGCTCGGCGCCTATAGCTCAACCGGCTAAGGCGCCAGCCACGTACACCTAAGGTGGCGGGTT
>NW_003852546.1:1904036-1905827 GCF_000181295.1 Otolemur garnettii | reverse complement strand
AATAATAATAATAATATTAGCACTATCTTTTCTGGATGGATCTTTAATTATTTTTGAGAACGGTTAATATTTTGAGCTAATACAAGAATTAATTTGGTAATTAAGAAATAAAGAAATTGGTTATTTCTTGCAGAAGAAAAGTTAATAACACTCTGAAACTTTATTCAGTTCCCAAGCATAAGGATGTGAGAGTTCTCTGTGATTTACAAGATGAGAGATACTTTTGATTTCAGCAATTCTGAAGATTTAAAATTTACTGATACCTTTTTAACCTCAGTGCATAAATTATAGTGAACATATTTAACTTGTCAGTGACTTCAGATGTTGCAGTATTGTAGGATGCTCATTTTAGATATTTCTCTTGATACATAAGCAGATATAGTTGTTGGATATGATTATAGGACATTTGGCTAATTTTTTTATCTAATACTGTGTGCAAGGAATAAACATTCCCATTTATTAAGAGTTCAGGATGCTTAATTTCTTTTTGTGGAAGTTCTTATTAAGTTTTAATGGATTTTGTTACAATATTTAAGAATTTCATCAGAGAGTTGAAATAACTAGATTTTGGATTAACTTCTTGGTTTCTAGACATATGAGTGATATGACATATAATTGAACTCTGTGACCTTAAGACTTTTTATATATTTAAAAGACTAAAATGGCTTGAATTGAATTTCATATAAAAGATAGCAATGTTTTGCCTTGGATTAGTTATGGACATCTTAGGATAAACCACATGTTATCTAATGTGATGTGGTAATAAATACTATATCAGTTAAGGTTTTTGGTTAAAAGCGGTAGAAATCTAGCGTGGCTAACAAGTAAAAAGAAAAAAGGGATTAGTTATCAGGAACCCCTGAGTAGCTTGTAAAACTAAAGGGAATTATAAAGAACGTAATTGTAGGGGACTGCTGAGATCCAAGTTGAGGGAAGCAGTGCATGTTTCTCTCCTCAGAGGATATTGGATTCCAGTTGCTTTGTCATCTTATAAATTACTACCCAAGATTTAAAAATCAGATTGTCTTTACTTCAGCTGAAGGAACAAAAATATCTACTTCAAGAACCACCTTAGTACAGTTTTTACAAATTCTGTAAAATTTTCTTTTAAAAACAATCTGGGGCTCAATGTCTGTGGCTCAAGCGGCTAAGGCACCAGCCACATACACCTGAGCTGGCAAGTTTGAATCCAGCCCAGGCCCACCAAACAACAATGACGGCTGCAACCAAAAAATCGCTGGGCGTTGTGGTGGGCACCTGTAGTCCCAGTTACTTGGGAGGCAGAGGCAGGAGACTCGCTTGAGCCCAGGAGCTGGAGGTTGCTGTGAGCTGTGATGCCACAGCACTCTATCCAGGGCCACAGCTTGAGGCTCTGTCTAAAAAAAAAAAAAAACCAATCTGGAAGATTATTTTTAAGGCTGGTCACAGTGGTTCATACCTGTAATCCTAGCATTCTGGGAAGCAGAGGCAGGTAAATTACCTGAGCAAGATTGAGACCCCCCCATCTCTAAAAATAGCCAGGCGTTATGGTGGGTGCATATAGTCCCACCTACTGGGGAGGCTGAGGCAAGAGAATCGCTTGAGCCCAAGAAATTGAAGTTGCTGTGAGTTTGTCATGCCATGGCACACCAAGGGTGACAAAGAAGACTCTGTCTCAAAACAAAACAAAAAAAACCCAAAGAATTATTTTTAGAATAAAATCCAAGTAAGCCATATTAGTTTATAGAACATGGTCACAGTCTATGGCTTATAGATATACTTTCCTATAATTCTTAATTTTTTTTTTTTTTT
>NW_003852546.1:1900966-1902735 GCF_000181295.1 Otolemur garnettii | reverse complement strand
CAGGGGGATAGCTTGAGGCTCTGTCTCAAAAAAATAAAATAAAATAAAAATAAAAAGGTAATAAAATGTAGGAGCAGCACTTTTTGAATGAGTAAGGAGCTTAGCAGGTCCTCTCCTCAAGAAGCAATTATGAAACTGGACAAAAATTATTTAGGAAAACACACCCATTTAAGGTCTTTGGAAATTAGCCAAAGGACATAAATTTAGAGGCATGTATTTGAGCAAAGCTATTGAATTTTAATAAGATCAATGACAGTATGTGGTATTTTAGTCAAAAATTGTTCCCATCTCTCCTCTAGCTCTGTGATCCTTGAGATTCTACCCTGGGCAGGCAAAGCAAGCCAAGCCATGAGGACTGGTTAGCTCTGCTGTCCTATGAGAGAGAGCTGCCTTTATTTAAAGCAGAGCTTGGAAAAAAATATACACGCATGGATGTTACTGAAAATGCTAGATGTCTCATTGGCAAACAATCTAGTAAAGTTAATATTGCACAGGAAGCAGCAAAATGGCAGACCAACCAGAAATTTATCCAGAAAATCCAGGGGAAAAGTTTGCTAAAGTGTGCCCTACTAAGATTGTACTTAAATGGTCCAGAAAACCATGTGCATGTGCAAGGCTATGTCTGCTCTGATGATAACTCAGAAGGCCCTTTCAAGCTACTAATCCTTGGGTAACCACAGGGTATACTGGTAAACTCCCAGAACTTTGAAAACCTTCTCTAAGCCACACACAAATCCAGTGGCAAAAGACAAAAGCCTGCTGGCTCAAGGTGTTTAAGCAAAACCTCTGACCAATCATTGATTGACAGCTAAGCTTTGCAAAAATATCCAATTTTCAACAAAAAATTAAGAGACATGGAAATAAATATGAAGCGTATGATTCATCTGGGGGAAGAAAGCAGGCAATGGAAACTATCTTTTGAGGGGGCCCAAATGTTGAGTCTTAGTAATACATACTTCATAGTAGTTTCTATAAATATGTTATAAGAATTAAAGAAAAATTCATTCCTATGATGATTAAAGGAGATTATCAAGGCAGTGACCTTTCAAATAGAGAATATCAAAAAGGGATCTAAATTATAAAAAGCAATCAAATAGAAATTCTAGAGTTGAATAGTATAGTAACTGAAAAAAATTACAAACTCAATAGCAGGTATGAGCTGACAGGAGAAAAAATTAGTGGCTGAGCATCTTGACTTGTACCTATAATCACAGCACTTTGGGAGGCTGGAGTGGAGGCTCACTTGAGCCCTGGAGTTTGAGACCAGACTATACAACATAGCAGGGCCCTATCTCTACCAAAACATTTTTTAAATTAGCTGATGTGTGTGGTGGCTCACGCCTGTACCCCTAGCACTTTGGGAGTCTAAGGCAGGTGGATTACCTAGTGCAGGAGTTCAAGACCAGCCTGAGCAAGATCAAGCCCTCATCTCTAAAAACTAGCTAGGTATTATGCCAGGCGCCTATAATCTCAGCTACTCAGGAGGCTGAGGCAAGAGGATCACTTGAGCCCAAGAGTTTGAGGTTGTTCTGAGCTATGATGCCATGGCACTCTACCCAGGGTGAAAAAGTGAGACTCTGTTTAAAAAAAGAATTATAGCTCAGTGAGTAGGGAGCAGGCTACAATACACCAAGGCTGGCGGGTTCAAGCCTGGCCCAGGCATGCCAAATGCAGCCAAAAAATAGCTGGGCATTGTGGTGGGTGCCTGTAGTCCCAGCTACTTGGGAGGCTGAGGCAAGAGAATCACTTAAGCCCAAGAGTTTGAGGTT
>NW_003852546.1:1897748-1900228 GCF_000181295.1 Otolemur garnettii | reverse complement strand
GGTGTACATGGCTGGCGCCCTAGCCGGCCGAGCCACAGGCGCCGAGCCGAGAGTACTTTTTTAAAACAAATTTGTATAAGTCAAAACCTGTCACATAAATTGTCTCTTCTTAATGACTCTTCTGAATATTCTGCAAGGTTCACTTCAGAATTATGGCTCCCTGAATATCAAATTAATTTCAGTTAAAAATAGGAGCTCCATCAAGATTCTTCCCCAAAAGAAGTAAGAGATGAGAAATGGAGAGGAAGACATGAAACTGTCTTTTTTGCAGTAGTTATATGTACTTAGAAAATCCAAAATAATCTACAAACTATCAGAAAAATTAACATGTGAATTTAAAAGAGCATTGGATATAATACAAGATCAGTATACAATCAATTGCATTTCTACATACCAGCAGTAAATAAAGGCAAAGGTGACACTGCAATACAGATGAAGGGAAAGGTCTCCTGTTGTTTTTTTTTTTTTTTTTTGGAGACATAGTCTTCCTCAGTGCCCTGGCATCTTAGCTTACAGCGACTTCAGACTCTTAGGCCCAAGTGATCCCCTCAGCCTACTAAGTAGCTGGGACATAGGCACCTGCCATCATGCCTGGCTAGTTTTTCTATTTTTAGTAGAGATGGGGGTCTCACTCTTACTGAGGGTGGTCTTGAACTCCTGAGCTCAGGCGATCCACCCTCCTCAGCCTCCCAGAGTACTTGTATGACAGGCATGAGCCACTATGCCCGTCAAGGAAATAAATGATTCTGGGGCAGTAAAACATCCTTATGGGAGGAAAAATATGTTAAAAGCCCCTACACCATTCACAAAAGTCAATTTCAGATGGATAGTTTATAAAATGTAAAACAGTAAAGCTTTTAAAGGAAAATGAGAAGATCCTTTTTATGACCTTGGAGTAGGCAAAAATATTTTGAACAGGGCACAAAAGATGCTAAATTAGAAATAAATAATAAATTGAAACCAAGAACTGTTTATGAAGGCTCAGCTCCTATAGCTCAAATGGCTAAGGCACCAGTCACATACACCAGAGCTAGCAGGTTTGAATCCACCCCAGGCCTGCCAAACAACAATGACAACTACAACCAAAAAAGTGTTGGGCCTTCTGGTGGGTGCCTGTGGTCCCAGCTACTTGGAAGGCTGAGGCAAGAGAATTACTTAAGCCTAGGAGTTGGAGGTTGCTGTGGGCTGTGACACCATGGCACTCTACCCAGGGCAATAGCTTGAGGCTCTATTTCAAAAAAAAAAAAAAAGAACTTTATCAAAAGACACTATTAAGGGAATGTAAAGAACTAGGTGAGGTAGTTCCCACCTGTAATACTAGCACTCAGGGAGGCTGAGGCAGGAGAATCGCTTGAACACAGGAGTTCGAAACCAGCCTGAGCAACAGCAAGATCCCATCTCTACTAAAAATAGAAAAACTAGCTGGGCATTGTGGAGGATGCCAATAGTCCCAGCTACTCAAGCTGAGGCAAGAAGACTGTTCAAGCCCAAGAGTTTGAGACTACGGAGGCAAGAAGATTGTTCAAGCCCAAGAGTTTGAGACTGCTGTGAGCTATGACACCAAGGTACTGTACCTAGGGTGACAAAGTAAGATTCTGTCTCTAATATTAGTAATAATAATAATAATAATAATAATAATAGAAAAATTAGTCAGGCATGGTCACGGGTACCTATAGCCCCAAATACTTGGGAGGCTAAGGCAGAAGGATCTCTTGAACCCAGGAGTTTGAGGTTGCTGTGAGTTAAACTGATATGCTACAGCACTCTAGGCAATGAAGTGAGACTCTGTCTCCAACAAAAAAGAGAGGGAGAATGTAAAGGCAACATTCACTTGCTGAACATTTCATTAGGGTAAAATACTTTCTGGCAAGGACTTACACAGAATATATTAAGAACTCCAACATTCAGTGAGCAAATACTTTGATTGAGAGAAAATACCAACAGCCCAATAGAAAAATATGCAAAAGACTTTTAGCAGGCATTTCAGATGAGGCTATCCAAATGAAAGGTATTTGCCTTTATTTAGTCATCAGAGAAATGATTATTAAAACCATAAGAAAGTACTACTACACACTTACTAGGATGGATAAAATAAAAAGACAGATTATGTTAAACACTAGCAAGAATGTGGAGCAGCAGTTTGTGTTGGTTTTAGAAAATTGGCACAACATAAAGAATGCAAATACTAAAGCTGCATGTATGTATTCACCTGTGGGCTAGCAGTTCTGCTCTGAGGCACATGTGCAGGGACTAGGACATTTGTATAGTAGTATTATTAGTCATAGCCAGAAATTGTAAACTACCCACTTGCTCACCAGCAGTAAAATTTAAGTGCATTTTTTTCGCATAAAGAAATACAATGGGCTCGGCGCCTATAGCTCACCCGGCTAAGGCGCCAGCCACGTACACCTAAGGTGGCGGGTTCGAATCCCCAGCCCGGACCCGCCAAACAACAATGACGGCTGCAACCAAAAAATAGC
>NW_003852546.1:1895413-1897381 GCF_000181295.1 Otolemur garnettii | reverse complement strand
GCCCAGGAGTTGGAGGTTGCTGTGAGCTGTAATGCCATGGCACTCTACCCAGGGGGACAGCTTGAGGCTCTGTCTCAAAAAAAAAAAAAGAAATACAATGAGATTGAAAAACTGCAATTAATGCACCTATATGGGTGAAATTTACAAAAAGGCACGTGCTATAGGAAGCTATTATATAGTAGTCAAAAATAGGCAAGACTGTTACGTGCTTGAATGATCTACCCTTGGGAGAAGGAAGGCTAACTATTAGAGTGAAGCAGAAGGCTTCCAGGTTGCTGCTACTATTTTTGTTCCTGCATATGGATTCTAGTTGTATAGGCAGGTTTAATTTGTAAACATTATCAAGGTATATTTTAGGACAGTGCTGCCCAGTAGGATTAATATTCAAGTCATATACTATAACTTAAAATTTTCCAGAACTCCTATTAAAAAAGAAAAATAAACAAGTATGATTTTTGTATTATATTTTATTTAACCCAATATATTCAAAATATTACTTGAACATATGATCAATATAAAAATTTATTGATGGAATCAACCCAAGTGCCAATCACCCATGAATGGATTAACAAACTGTAATATATGTATACCATGGAGTACTATTCAATCAAAAGAAAAGATAAAGACTTTATATTTTCTTGTTTACCTGGATGGAGTTAAAACACATTCTTCATAGTAAAGTATTACAAGAATGGGGGAAAAAGTATCTAATGTTCTCAATACTAATATAAAACCAATATATAAACAACTACAATCCCACACACAAAAGAAAAACACAAGTATAGTTTAGCCAAAGGGAGGGAAGAAAAGAGAGGGGAGGGGAAATAAGGGAGGGTGATTTTTGAGGTCTCACCTAATGTACACAGTGTGAGGGTGTTCAGCATGCCTCTGGGTGAAGGGCTCACCTACAACTTGAACTTTACCTTAGAATTATATCAGTCTGAAATTTAAAAAAATTCTTGAGGTAGTTTATCCTTTTTTGTACTTAAAATCACAGTATACGGGTGGCGCCTGTGGCTCAAAGGAGTAGGGCACCAGCCCAATATACTGGAGGTGGCGAGTTCAAACCCAGCCCTGGACAAAAACTGGAAAAAAAAAAAAATCATAGTACAGGTTTGGCGCCTGTAGCTCAGCAGCTAGGGTACCAGCCATATACACCAGAGCTGGCAGGTTTGAAGCCAGCCCAGGCCTGCCAAACAACAATGACAACTACAACCAAAAAAATAACTGGACGTTGTGGCAGGTGCCTGCAGTCCCCGCTACTTGGGAAGCTGAGGCAAGAGAATTGCTTAAGCCCAAGAGTTTGAGGTTGCTTTGAGATCTGATGCCACGGCACTCTACCAAGGGCGACATAGTGAGACTCTGTCTCAAAAAAGAAAAATTCACAGTATATCTCAACCCAGACTACAATAATCACATGTAGCTGGTCACTACTGTATTAGACAACTCAACCTCAAGATATAGGTACTTTTGGAGTATGTTTAGTATACTGCAAATAAAATGTTTTGTGAGTTTTTCCACAAATGAAGATATTTCTGAGTACAGTTATAGAAACTCTAAATTGTGTTTACTGATTGTATTTTCATCTTTTAATTTTAGTTTCTTTTATATGTAGGGATAGATTTTAATGTCTTCTTTGCACACTGTTTTTTGTTTGTTTGTTTTGTTTTGTTTTGTTTTTTGAGACGGAGTCTCATTATGTTGCCCTCAGTAGAGTGCTATGGCATCATAGCTCACAGCAACCTCAAACTCTTGGGCTTAAGCAGTTCTCTTGCCTCAGTCTCCCAAGTACCTGGGACTACAGGCGCTTGCCACAACGCCTGTCTATTTTTTTTTTTTTTTATTGCAGTTATCATTGTTGTTTAGGTGGCCCAAGCTGGGTTCGAACCCATCAGCCTCAGTGTATGTGGCCAGCACATAACCACTGTGCTACGGGCTCTGATCCAACACACTGGGTTTTGTTTTTTT
>NW_003852546.1:1890041-1895264 GCF_000181295.1 Otolemur garnettii | reverse complement strand
CTCCAACTCCTGGGCTCAAGCGAGTCTCCTGCCTCAGCCTCCCAAGTAGCTGGGACCACAGGCGCCCGCCACAACACCCGGCTATTTTTTTTTTTGGTTGCAGCCATTATTGTTGTTTGGCAGGCCGGGCTGAATTTGAACCCACCACCTTGGGTGTATGTGGCTGGCGTCTTAGCCGCTTGAGCGACACGCTGGTTTTTAATAATGAAATTGTCAAAGTTTGAAAAACTGAAAATTTTGAGATTTCACCATTGGGTACTTTAATGAGAGATTTCTAACTAATTTAGAACAAAATGTAACTACAAGGACTCAACAAAAAGGTCAATATCATGGTAGGAAATAGGTTGTTTCAGGGTAGTTCTTTCAGATTTTCTAAAAATCCAAAATAACTGTGTACTGTTACAATGATTTTTTTTTTAAATCACCGTAACTTTGTCACATAAATTATATAGCTCAGTTACTTTATAGCTATATAAATATATTTAGAAGTTATAAAGCTATAACTTCTAAGTGATTGGCTGAATGTGTCACTTCTCTGGATGCAATTATGAATTATACATGTACTACAAATAATTTTTAATAAATTTCTATTTTGCAGTTTTTAATTCAATGAGAATATTATTTTTTTATATAATGTGTGTTCCACTAACCTTTGCGTTACATTGTTGATATAAGAGTCAACAATTTTATCTTCATCGTACTTTTAATTGACTTGATTTTGGCAGTCATGAATGTCTTACCTTTAAGGTGATGACGTTTGAAAAGTTTTATTTGAGTTCATGATTGGCTGAGAAAAAACTGAACCATTATTGAAATTAGCAAATTTTCTATAAGAAGTACCTGATGACACTGATATAAAACTAGTGTTTTTTATTTGCATAGTTTTTCTGTTAATGAAACCAACATACAAACAGCTTTGTTGTTTTGTATGTACACAAGATTTTTGGTGAAATTAATTTGGAAGAGTCATTGATTTAAATGAAAAGTTATGTTCTGCAGAGTGATGTGTTAAATGTACTATTTTCAGCTGCACATATTGAATTTTCTTTGAAGTAGATGCTGATGCCTTTTCAGCAAATTTTTTCTTTTGGTTTTCATGTGATCAGTGATATCATTCTGGTCCCCACAGAGAATAGTGTATATCTATATTTTGTGCAAATTGCACATTCATCATCAACTTTCTCAGAAATAAATTTAATTCTTAACTTTTTATTAAATGTGAACTTGTAGTTTTTAAATTGTTTGCTATAGAAAGGTATTAGCAAACTACAAAATAAATATAGATTTAGACAATACAATAAAGACAATCACTGAAGCAAAAATGGCCAAAATATTCTGTATATGCTCTATGACATGACTCCAAAGACTTTGTACAGGTTATAGTATAGACCATGGTGTAACAGACATAACAAGTGGCTGGTTGGAACCAAAATGTCGAAAACCTCTTCTTACTTTGGGTGAGCATGTGGTTTTATCCTCAAACAGTATCCAAAGCTTTTCATGCTATGCCTGGAAAGGGAGGTGTTACATATGTTGCAATAGGAAAGGATCAAGGTAACACTGGTAATCATCAGTCATCTTTCCAATTTGGCCATTTGTTAAAATATGAACTCTGTTCACTGTACATACATCTCATATGTCATTAGAAAAGTCTGAGACAGGCTTGGCGCCTGTAGCTCAGTGGCCAGGCCGCCAGCCAGGTTTGAACCTGGCCTGGGCCTGAACCCGGCCTTGGCCTGCCAAACAACATATGACAACTACAACAAAAAAATAGCCAAGCCTTGTGGTGGGCGCCTGTAGTCCCAGCCACTTGGGAGGCTAAGGCAAGAGAATCTCTTAAGCCCAAGAGTTGGAGGTTGCTGTGATGCCACTGCACTCTACTGAGGGGGATCTACTGAGACTCTGTCTCAAAAAAAAAAAAAGTGTGAGACAACAATTGGAACTAGTTAAGAGCTACCAAATCTCTTTGGGCTGATTTTACTGCAAATATTAGTAATTATTCTTTTTATACTTTTAATAAAAGAAAAATCTACAACCATTGCTAGAATACACGTTATTGGCTAATAACTTCCTTAGGGAATTAGATCATTTCTCACATTACATGCCCTCATTTAATCTCCTAGTTTTCCTCTACTGAAAAAAGACAGTTAAGTTTGCAAACTCATTCTATAAATAAAGCTACACACCTCATTGTTTAATATGACACTGTAGTCACCAGGTAGGGCGCTGGCCACATATACTGGGGCTGGTGGGTTCAAACCCGGCCTGGGCCTGCTAAACAACAGTGACAACTACAAAAAAATATCGGTAGCTGGGCATTGTGGTGGGCGCCTGTAGTCCCAGCTACTTGGGAGGCTGAGTCAAATGAACCACTTAGGCCCAAGAGTTTGAGGTTGCTGTGAGCTATAACACTACAGCACCCTACCAAGGGCAACATAGTGAGACTGTCTCAAAAAAAAAAAAAAAAAAAGGCCTCAGGTTTCTAGTAGAAATGAATGGATGGTGCCACCACCTCCGGCGAAGCGAAGTACAGGAGAAAGTTTAACTTGCTTGCCTTTTTAGATACGTTCTTTGAAGTATCTGGATTTTCTTTCATGTGCAGATCTTTAGCCACTAACTGGGAAAAGATTAAATAGATTTGTTAAATGTCAACAGATATTTTTTTTCTTGATAATTTCCCTCGGATTCTTATTTGCTTTTTGTTATCTAGACATTTCTAACATTTGTATAGTCAGTTCTGTTAATCTTCTCTTTTATATTTCTGGCTTTGGAGAGGGCCTTTTTAATTCCTAAATATTAGAAGTATTACCAACTTTTTTTCTTGTTCTTCTGTAATTTAAATATTGTATTGATCAGGATTTTATTTTGGCAAATAGAATGAGGTTAGGGAAGAAAAGGGAAGAGCATTTTCAATTGTTAGAATATTGTTAACATGAAGACTACTGTTAACATGATTTCTATTTCCAAGGTATAATGTAAAAAGTGAAAATATTAAATTTTTCTTTCAAAAATACCTCTGACATTAGTTTTTTATGGTGTTGTTTTGAGAAATTCTGTGCTGTTTGTTTCTTTCAAAAAATAAAAACATTCTCATATTTTAATTTTTTATTATAAATCAAAATTTAAAAAGTATTTCATGTATTCTGACAGCAGGAGGATGCTTTAGCACAACAGGCTTTTGAAGAGGCTCGGAGAAGAACACGTGAATTTGAAGATAGAGACAGGTCTCATCGGGAGGAAATGGAGGTGAGAGTTTCACAGCTGCTGGCAGTAACTGGTTAGTACTTTCCCCCAAACTCTCAGGCTGTTTTTGTGATGTTTGTGCATAATGTTAACGTTTAAATTTTGTCTTTCATTTTAAAAGGGTGGACTCTGATTTTGTACTTATTAAGTGTAATTACCATTAAGAAACATATTCTAATTTTGAAATTTTACATGAATTCTTCATTTGTTGGTCTTCATAAAGATATTTACTTTAACAATGTATTTCTTTTAATTCATTGATCCAAATCTTATCTCATTTTTTTCTTAATTTTTCAGATTATTTGTAAAAATTGCCTTTTGTTAACATAGAATATGTATTTTTAGAATATTACTAAAACTCTGGGAGCATTATTACTTTCTCTTTTTCTATGAATGTTTGTCTTGATTTTGTAACAGTATAATTTTTAGTCATTTATGTGATGTCTTTATATTTTTGAACTACTTGAAGAATGGAATTAACAAACTTTTTCTTTTAACATTTTTGTTGTGAACTAAAGTACAGATACAGAAATATATATAAAAGAAATCTGTAGCTTAATGAAGGCTAACACCCTTAAAACTACTATTTAGGTCAAAAAAATAAAACTTTGGCAGCTACCCCAACAATCCTCTCCCTGTGCATGGCTAATCATGACTCCACTCAAAAGTAATCATTACCCCATAAATGCATCAATGTACAAAGTTATGATTTAATAAAAAATAATGTAAAAAATAAAGTTAATTAACCTTTTTAAAAAAGTAATCATTATCCTGATTTTTATAGAAATTACTGCTTTGTGTTTCTCTATAGTTCTTTTAACTATGAGTTTTGGACATTGAAGTGTATCTTGCCCAGTCTTAAAATTTGATATGTCTTTTCATTGACATGGAATTTTAATTTTTCTACATAACACTGCACCCTGCTTTAAGCAGACCTCAGTTTTAACATTTAATACAGTATATACAAATCATTATATTTTATTTTATTTATTTATTTATTTATTGAAACAGAGTTTCACTTTGTCGCCCTTGGTGGAATGTCATGGCACCATAGCTCTCAGCAACCTCCAACTCTTGGGCTCAAGAGATTCTCTTGCCTCAGCCTCCCAAGTAGCTAGGGCTACAGGTGCCCACCACAAACCACTTGGCTATTTTTAGAGATGCAGTCTCGCTCTGGCTGGTCTTGAACCTGTAAGCTCAGACAATCCACCCGCCTCGGCCTCTCAGAGCTGGGATTACAGATTTGAGCCATTGTGCCCAGCCCTATTTTATTGTATTATTTTTTTGAGACATTCTCACTCCCTTGCCCTCGGTAGAGTGCTATGATGTCATAAATCACAGCAACCTCCGAACTCTTGAGCTCAAGCAGTCATCTTGCTTCAGCTTCCCGAGTAGCTGGCACTACAGGTGCCCTCTACAATGCCTGGCTACTTTTTTTTTTCAGAGATAGGGTCTTACTCTTGCTCAGGCTCTAGTCTTGAACCCTGGAGGTCAGCAATCCACCAGCCACAGCTTCTCAGAGTGCTAGGATTACAGGTGTGAGTCACTGCATCCAGCTCTTACACAAATCGTTTAGAAATACAAATACTATAAAAAAGTATACTCTTAACAAATCAGGAATAAAGACAAAAACTAATGTGTTTGAAAAAGTATGTTGTCAGATGTTAACATCTATTGTGCTTGAAGTTTATAAACTTACCAATATAGACATTTCACATAAGAAGAAATAGAAAAGGTTAAGTAGGATTACATGAGTCCAGGATTTTGAGATCAGTTTGGGCAACATAGTGAGACCCAGTCTCTGCAAAAAAAAAAAAAAAAACAGAAAAATTAGCTGAGCATACCTGTAGTCCTAGCTATTCAGCAGGTTGAGGCAAGAGGATTACTTGAGCCCAGGAGTTAGAGGTTTCAGTGAGCTATGATGCCACCGCTGCACTCTAGCCCAGGCAGCTGAGCAAGACTGTGTCTGAAAAAAAAAAA
>NW_003852546.1:1886473-1889996 GCF_000181295.1 Otolemur garnettii | reverse complement strand
AAAAAAAAAAAAAAAGGAAAGAAAGAAAAGCGAAAAACCCTGGTTTGGCGCCCAAAGCACAGTGGTTGCAGTGCCAGCCACATACACCAAAGGTGGCGGGTTCAAACCTGGCCTGGGCCAACAATGACAGCTGCAACCAAAAAATAGCCGGGAGTTGTGGCAGGCGCCTGTAGTCCCAGCTACTTGGGAGTCTGAGGCAAGAGAATCACTTGAGCCCATGAGTTTGAGCTTGCTGTGAGCTATGATGCCACCACACTCTACCGAGGGTGACATAGTGAGACTCTGTCTCAAAAAAAGAAAAGTATTATGTACCTACAGTTGTTAAATTTATAGAGACAAAGTAGAAAGGTAGTTGCTGGGGAATATGGGGAGTGGTTGTTTAATGGGTGTAGAGTTTTCATTTTGCAAGATGAAAAGAGTTCTAGAGGTTAATTGCATAATAGTATAAATGTATGTAAATAACTGAACCATGCACTTTAAAATGGTTAAGATGGCAAATTTTATTATGTATATTTTACACACTTAAAATTTTTTAACAGGTTTTAAAGTCAATGTTAAATAATGCATAAAATTTGGGTTTATAGGTATACACTACTATTTAAATTAACATGTAAGTATGTGTGGACAAAGACTGGTGAAGAGCCAAGAGTAGAGCTAGACTGAACTGTCTGAATCTGGCTCTGACATTTACTTAAGTATCAGTTTGAACAGCTTACTTTACTTTTTTGTGTCTGAGTTTCCTCATCTATAAAATAGGGGTAATAATTGTGCCTCTCATAGGGTCAATGTGAGGATTAAATAGTAAATACATGTTAAAGGACTTTTAGAGTATGTGGTACTAACTAGACGTCAGCTGCTGTTGCTATTTAAAATATCCTGTTGTGTTAAAATTTATTTATTTAGAATAAATTTAAAAATCACGCCTATTAAAGACTAGCAACATGTGTATTGCTTATCATCAACGTCAGTAATTTTGTGTTAAGTTTTGTATAAGTATCCTAAAATATAATTTTTCTAATGTGGAAAAAAAAATCATGCCTATTGAGGGATTAGTGTGTGAAATAAAATTCAGTATCTTGTCATGATTTCTGGAACCCTTTGTCAGTGAGTTAATTTATCTGACGGACTGATAACAACTGAAGATATCCCCAAGAATACTTTTTAGGTAGGAGGAGAATATAGGAGGGGATATATGAGATCTATTTGTCTTCTTTGAAGCTTTTACAATTCTTGTGATTTCTACTCATGAATACAAGACTTCCACACCATGTTCTTTCATTCTGTATGTATAAAATTTAGAAGTTTTAAAATGTATAATGTGCATTTGTTATCTTATGCTTCAGAATTTTTTTGCTTATGCTACTTGTCCCTGATGTAGAATATACTTTTCATTAAGGCCCAGGTAGAATGTTAACTGTCAGGCCTTTCCTTAGTCTTCTTAACTATGATTAGCCCTTCTACCTTTTAGTTTACATAGCACTTCTTATTTCTATTAATGTATTGAAATAATTATAAACATGTCTATCCTCCACTTTTTTGTGATCCCATGAGATGGATACCTTGGTTTTTTTATTTTCTACCACAATAATTTAGCTGTTTAGTTATTAAATGGGTATCTTTAAATGACAGCTTCTATCCTACCTATCTGAAAACTAGAATTATTGGATAGCCTTTAGGATAGTTTTAAGTAGATAGTACATATTGATAGTACTAACAGGAAAGAAAAAGAAAAATTAGTACTATTGGTACTGATAGTACTAATAGAAAAGATTCTGTATGTTTATAATTTGTTGCTTTATATTGATTAGTTAAGTAAAATAATAAACCCCTGTATTCTGCATTAGAGACTGGGAAATACATAGATGAGGATGCATGGTTTCTGTCCTTGAGCAGTTATTAGTTTTAATTAAGGGAAAATGGAGGTATAAACAGATAATCGCAGTGTACTTTAGCAGTCTCTGTACATAACGGAGATTCAAAAGGGAAACAGTGATAGTGTAGCAGAGGGAACACTGAAGTCTTTTTCTGCTTGACAGGTTTACAGGAGAATATACACTTAAAGAGATTTGAAGGGAGACCGTGGGTTTGCCAGCTAGACAAGCTGGGTAAAGCATTCTAGGTAGGAGGAACAGTATATGCAAAAGCATGGAGGAGGAAGAAAGCTTGCCAAATCAGAGCACATGGTTGGTCAGTTTTTCTGGACTTTAAATGAATGTAAGAAAAGTGCTCTTAGACTTGGTGCCTGTGGCTCAGGTGGCTAAGGCGCCAGCCACATACACCCAAGGTGGCGGGTTGAAATCCAGCCCAGCCCGCCAATCAACAATGACAGCTGCAACCAAAAAATAGCCAGACCATTGTGGCGGGCGCCTGTAGTCCCAGCTACCTGGGAGGCAGAGGCAGTAGACTCGCTTGAGCCCAGGAGTTGGAGGTTGCTGTGAGCTGTGATGCCACGGCATTCTACCCAGGGGGACAGCTTGAGGCTCCTGTCTCAAAAAAAAGAAAAGAAAAGAAAAGTGCTCTTCAGCTACATTATATTTAAAGAATAACTATTTGACAATTAATGGAGGAACTATTTAGGAACTTTTTATATGTATTTTACTTATATAAAATGTAGATTAATTGACTAGGAATTATCTATTCTAAATTGTTAGTTGATTTTTCTAGCTTACAATGTTACTTGAAGAAAGACAAAAATATAGTCTGTTGATAGAAATATCAAATAATTTTTCCTCAGGTAGGTGGTTTGCAGTCATTTTGGGAACATGGGCTTTATGGTCAGGCCTAGTGGAGATTCCTGCAGCGTGACTTGTCAGTCTCTCTTAAGCTTCAGTTTCTCATAGAAATTGTTGAAAGTTAAATGGGAAAATACTTGTAAAGCACTTAGGATGGTGCTTTATAGTGAATAATAGCTCTAAAGTACTTCTTTAGCACTAAAAGCTCTACTACAATGCTTGTTCCAGTTAATTGAATTATTTGGCTAAGAACATCCTTTTAGATCTCTAAAGTGTATCAGAGCACTTTCCATGCGTTATGACCTAGAGCATAGAAAAAATAGTTGAATTTTCATCAATGATTTAAGATCCTGTAGACTCTTACAGCAATAATTTAAAACGATGGTTCTTTTAGAAACTGTCATCTAGAAAATTAGACTAGAATCTGACTATAGAGCATGAACTGGCACTTAGTCGCATAGAGGAGATTTAGGTTTGCATGTCTTTTGGCACTTTGTATGTGTATATACTTTGCTTCTTTATCTCTCTGTCTCTTTTTGCAGTTTTTGGCCGGGGCTGGGTTTGAACCTCTGGCATATGGGGCTGGCACCCTACCCCTTAGAGCCACAGGCACCACCTATCTCTCTCTTTTTCTAATGTAGGAGTTTGAGATTATGAACCTTTTCCCTAGTTTTCTATTGGCCAAATACCACAGATTCTTCAAAATGAGTGTTTTCGCAACCTTTTCTTTGGGGCTATTAAATTGGGTTGAACTCTATTAAAGTCCCAGCTAGGATTTTTTTTTTTTTTTT
>NW_003852546.1:1873911-1886389 GCF_000181295.1 Otolemur garnettii | reverse complement strand
ACTGCATCATCAATGTCAGAAATCTGTTCCTTCAGCTGGCTCCACTGCTCCGGATTTAAAGAAATACCTTTCCTTCCTGGTTTCATTTCACCTTCTGGATCCATCCAGTATTCTCTAATATCAGTAAGAACTTTCCCTTTAAAGTCCCGAACACTAACGTACCTCATTTTCCCAATCTGAAACATGTTATCATCTCTGCTGCTGCTGCTCTGTTTGGAAGATGACAGAGCTCTTGAAGTTTCACCAGTCTTTTGCTTCTTCACAGGTTTTTCTGGAGCAACTTGCTTTTTCCTCTTTAACTTTTTGTCAACTTCACTGTCTGAATCACTGCCAGAGGAGCTTGAAGAAACTAGTTCCTTTGATTTAGGCATTGCTCTGCTCCTGCAGTCTTGCACCCTCCTGCTCGCTCGCTCGCAACTGACTCCTCTCTCTTTTTTTTAAGAGGCAGGGTCTCACTATATTGCTCAGGCTTTCAAAATCCTGGGCTTAAGTAATCCTCCTGCCTCAGCCTCCTCAGTAGCTGGGACTACAGGGACATACCACTGTACCTAGCTTCTTCCTTTCTTTTTTTAATCCATAAAAAATTCAAAACATGGCTCAGCACCTGTAGCTCAAGTGGCTAAGGCACCAGCCACATACACCTAAGGTGGCGGGTTCAAATCCAGCCTGGGCCCGCCGAACAACAATGACGGCTGCAACCAAAAAAAATAGCTGGGTATTGTGGCAGGCACCTGTGGTCCCAGCTACTTGGGAGGCTGAGGCAGGAGACTCGCTTGAGCCCGGGAGTTGGAGGTTGCTGTAAGCTGTGATGCCATAGCACTCTACCCAGGGGGGACAGCTTGAGGCTCTGTCTCCAAAAAAAAAAAAAAATTCAAAACATCAGCCTATTTTCTCTTAGTTTACCTCCAGTCTCCTAAAAGGCAAATACTGGAGGAAAATGTTGTAATTCTCCTCTGTAATTTAGACATCTTTAGAGATTCAAACATCATCTAATTGTACACACAGTTGATGAAACCAAGTCTTAGAAAAATTAATTGACTTTCTTTCTTTCACATAGTTGATTACTAGAAGAAAAAAGAGGGCTTAAACCATCTTTTCCTAATGAGTTCTCTGTAAATACAGCCTAGCACTGGGAAGTTAATTTTTACACCACCCATAGAGATTTTTTTTTTATTGTTGGGGATTCATTGAGGGTACAAAGAGCCAGGTTACATTGATAATGCTGTGTCAGATAAACACATAATAATATTAACCCATAAAGATTCTTAAAGTTGAAAAATAGAATCCACTAAGAGAGATTAGAAAATGTTTTGCCTAGAATAGAAAAGGCTGAGGCAGAAAAGAATAATAATGTTTTTCTAGTGGGTGGTCCTAATGCCTGACTGGAGAAGAGGGCCAAGGAACGGTGTGGTAACTTGTGCAGTAACCCAGTAAATATGCTTGGAAGCTTGGGATTCTGGCCTCACAGAGGCTTGAGATATCCTCCACTGTTTGGGTAACCTCTGAGGCCTTTAGCTGTGCCATGCTAAACTTGGAACAGTGGTGCCCATGAGGATTTAATGTATATATAAAGTTAAGGTTACTAGCAGTGAGAAGCAGAACTCAAAGTTGTTGGTAACCCTAGGGGTTTTGATTTTTACCATTGTCTTTTAACCTGAAATCAGTTGTAAAACTCCTTGGGCATATTTCCATTTGCCACCATCTGTAAAATTCAGAAAGTTTTTCCTTCATAGTAGGATGTAGCATTTTCTTTTTGATTTTTCTGGAAAAGACGGTTTCAGTAGCACAATGTTTTCTTTACCTTTCAGAGATAATAGCAGGTGATTGATTATTAATTTGGAAATGAAAAACTGTTGAAATGAAGAAATGTATTTATTTAGTCATTTAGTTATTTAGTTAGAGTCATAACTCTACCAGATACTGTTAACTCAGTGGTATGCAATAAAATGATACATAAAAAATACAGAATACTGTGTATAATATCTTAATCCCCTGTGGGGATTTTTAAAAGAAATGCTTTTTTCTATCTGAGATCCTTCTTCAATTTGAAAATGTTGACATGTCTCTATGGCACTTCACTTCAGGTTATATATCACTATGACTATACTTTAAAATGTTTTACTTTTATGAAGGAGGATTGAGGTTAGTAAGGGAGAGACTTAGTGTTCTTGTTATAGATGAGTTGGAAAGGAGCAGCGCCTGTGGCTTAGTGAGTAGGCTCCGGCCTCATATACCAAGGGTGGAGAGTTCAAATGCAGCCCCAGCCGAACTGCAACAAAAAATAGTCAGGCATTATGGCAGGCACCTGTAGTCCCTGCTGAGGCTGAGGCAAGAGAATCACCTACGCCCAAGGGTCGGAGGTTGCTGTGAGTTGTGACACCATGACACTCTACTGAGGGCGACAAAATGAGGCTCTGTCTCAAAAAAAAAAAAAAGGAGTTGGAAAGATAACTCTGTTATAGCAGGTATACTATCTGTTTCTAGATACTACCTTCAGCTTGATTGGCCTCTTGACTTAAAACTGTAATAGGACTTTTGGCTCTTAATTCAGCTTCAAGGTGACAGAGTTCCTAAAGAGATGTTCTCTGTCATTATTTAGGAAATACCTTCATTTAGTTAGATTATAAAGTGTCAGCAAATAACTGATTGTCTTTAATGTCAGAGAATGGGTAAATAATTATTGTTTATTCAACTATAGACAGTTTTAATACAGTTCAGCAAATCATAGAATTTTATGTGGAAACTATTTGGAAATAAAAATAGGCAAAAAGCTTTATGTGGTTTTTATATTTGTGTTTTGCATGTTTTGGGAGCCTTCGATTCTGTGTGGTCCAAGAAAAAAAATCTCAGCGTCTATTTATTGTAAATTTTCAAAGACTTTAGTTTTTAAATCTTTTAACTCTGCCAGTGTTCATTCTTGAGTAATGACAAGTCAGCCTACTGTGTCTATACTGGGCCTTCTTGGAATGTGTTTTGGGTCAGGGCAGTAGATCAGAATGAACTGGGGATGTGAACTCAGCCTAAGAATGACAATCTTAGGAGGATCAATGAGAGAGGAAGAGGATACCAGATCTGACGTTCTCCCATACTAAGAGAGGAAGATTCTTGATTTGCCTTCTTTTATAGTAGCTATATATAGACTTCATTAAGATTTGTATTGTTTTGGTCAGGTGCGGTGGTTTGCTTGAGCGTAGAAATTCAAGACCAATCTTGAGTAAGAACGAGACCCTATTTCTGAAACTAGCTGGGCATTGTGGTAGGTGCCTGTAGTCCCAGCTACTTGGGAGGCTGAGGCAAGAGAATTGCTTAAGCCAAGAGTTTGAGGTTGCTGTGAGCTGTGATGCCACGGCACCATACCGACGGTGACATAGTGAGACTCTGTCTCAAAAAAATAAATAAAATAATAATAATAATAATAAAATGTTACTTTATATTTAAAACCTTCCTGAAATTGCATATTTTTAAGACCTGTATTTTTTGACATACCTATTGGACCAGCTCTTGCTAGTCTAGTCTGTTCATCTGACAGGTGTTTATAATTATCTGCTTAACTTTTTTGAACTTTTTTTTGTACTTTTTGGCCAGGGCTAGGTTTCAACCCGCCACCTCTGGCATATGAACTTTCTAATGAGCTCAGGGAAAGTATGTTCCCTTCTCTTATGTAGGACTTAACATTTTTACTTTGTTTCCTACAGACTTAGCAATAGGGAAAAATAGCAATGACTTAAGAGGCTGACATTAATTCTAATTTTAAGTTAAAGGTTCATCTTTTCCAGAGGTCTAAGTTTGTTCTGACTGTACCCCCAGCTAACTGTGTGACCTTAGGGGCATCACTGAACCTTCTTGATCTCAGGCTTATCTGTCTAATGAGAGTTAAATCTGATCTCTGAAGTACTTTGCCCCTCTAAAATTCTATAAGTCTGTGTTCTGACTTTTAGCTGAGTTTGGAACATAAAGTGAATAACATGGCTGGATGTGGTGGCTCACGTCTGTAATCCTAAAATTCTGCGTAGTCAAGGTGGTTAGATTGCCTGAGGTCAGGAATTTGAGACCAGCCTGAACAACAGTGAGATCTCCATCTCTAAAAATTAACTGGATGTTGTGGCGGGTACCTGTAGTCCAAGCTACTTAGGAGGTTGAGGCAAGAGAATCACTTGAGCCCTAGAGTTTGAGATTGCTGTAAGCTCTGATGTCAAAGTGAGACTCTGTCTCAATAAAAGAAAAAAATAAAAATTAAAAAAAAAATAAAAATAAAGTGAATAACACAATATCTAGACATAGTACATACTCAATAAAGTATAGCTGTTTTTAATTATTAGGGCATTTTGTCATGAGGAATTTTCAGGAATTGTTTTGAAGATCCCAATAATGAAAGAATGGAGATCAACCAAGAATTTTTATTCATTTGGTTCCCCCCTGCCCCTTGGCTATTTTTTTCAGTCTTGACCAGTAGGGAAGACTCCGGCTGCTGGTGACTATTTTTTGTCTTTATTTGGAGTCATCTCATGACTGCCTCCTAGCAACTTTCTTTGCCATGTTTCTAGGTGGTAATATACTGAAAGAAAATAGGAGAGCAGCTGGTAGTAAGAAGCCTATAGTAGGGGGCAGCGCCTATGGCTCAGTGAGTAGGGCGTCAGCCCCATATACCAAGGGTGGCAGGTTCGAACCTGGCCTCAGCCAAACTGCAACAAAAAAAAAATAGGTGGGTGTTGTGGTGAGCACCTATAGCCCCAGCTACTCAGGAGGCTTAGACAAGAGAATCACTTAGGCCCAAGAGCTGGAGGTTGCTGTGAGCTGTGATGCTATGGCACTCTACCGAGGGCCTGTAGTAAAATGGCTACATTTATTCTTTATAAATATTAAAAACAGTTTTGTATTCTGAAGTCAGGCTCATGGATGTCTGCTTTATATTAAAACCCAATTCTAAAATAACTGTTAATAAAAGGTTAGGATCAAGGGCCCCTGTGGATTCACTGGGGAGAAAGAAACTAAAAATTATAGACTTTATGCTTTTAAGATGATAGAGTTTAGAGTTTCTTTGGCATCATCTAGTCTAGCTAATTACCCATAGAGGAATTCCTTCTAAAACATTTTATCCAGCCTCCATTAGAAAAATGCCACAATAGGGCAGGGCAGCTGCTCAGCCAGCTGTTGAATTCCACCTCTGTGGAAGCTATTTCAGTGAACTTAAGTCTGTTTCTGTATTTATCTCCTTCATATGACAGCCCACATATCTTCCCTTTGGCATTAAAAGTCTTCCCAACTCTCTTCATTCATGCTCTGTCAGACTTCCCCTTATCTTTTTTGTTTTTACTCTTGACTCCTCTTCACAATGTCTTCCTCAGTTCCTTCATAGTATAAATAAAAACTAAAGCCATATCACCGTTAGCTTTGTGGATTCTTTTTTTTTTTTTTAAGCTTTATGGATTCTTTTTAAAAAAAATTAAAATCACAAATAATAGCAAAACAACTTACTTTTACTCCTATTCGCCATGCTTTTACCAAAAATATAATATAAATCCATGGCTGTTTCTGCACAGCCATAACCAGTAGGGAGAACTCCAGGTGCTGCTGACTATTCTTTGGCATCCATTTGTGGTCATCCTATGATTATAAAGTAATTTGAAAATTACCTTTGTCCCAAGACAAAAGCTGAAATAGTCTTTTCACAAAGTATTATTGGTAGGTTAGTCATGGTTTATAAATATATAATTAGGATTGATTTGTCTCAGTGTTTCTTCATTGCTCAGCCCCTTTCTAACCTTCATTGACTGAAACCAGATGCTTATATCACCATCTCTGATTTCACAGAATTGATCTGTCCTCACACTACTTTAGCATTGATTGTGTATGGAACATAAATTGTTTTTCTAATGCATATGTATTCCATAGCTCTTTCAGGCTGTGACTATGCAGCGTAACTTTAACCTGACTGGAAGGAATGTACTAAAATATAGTCATTGTTCAGAATGCTAACAAAAACAGTTTAAATCTACTAAAGAAATGTGTTATATTTATAAACAGATTAAAGAAATTAGTGATTTTATTTGGTTTGTTTAAAAGTAAATAAAGCAGTTGTTTCTGTCTAAATAACATAAGCCTTTTGAGAAACGATAAACATAGCTGGAGCTTCTGACTAAACTTGATCTTATAGTATGAATGTGACTTGGTGAGTTTTTATTTTTAAATTTCAGATTAATATGAGGGTACAATTAGGTTACGTGTTTACGTTTGTTGGGTAAGGTTCCTGTTGTAGTTGTTGGTGAGATTTTTTTTGAAGGTCAAAGATGCTTTTCTCTCTAACAGTTCAGAAATTGAAATCAGAATGTGGGCCAGGCACAGTGGCTCATGCCTGTAATCCTAGCACTCTGGGAGGCTGGGGAGGATGGATAGCTTGAGCTCAGGAGTTCAAGACCAGCCTGAGGTCAGGCATGATGGCTCACATCTATAATCCCAGCACTATGTGAGGCTGAGGTGGGCAGACTGCTTTACCTCACAAGTTTGAGACCAGCCTGAGCAAGAGTGAGACCATGTCTCTAAAAATAGCCAGGAATTGTGGCAAGTGCCTATAATCTCAGCTTCTTGGGAGGCTGAGACAAGAGGATCACTTGAGCCCAGGAGCCTGAGATTGCTATAAGCTATGATGCCATGGCACTCAACCCCAGGACAACATAGTGACTCTGTCTCCAGAGTAGGTAGTGTAAATAGGAATATTTACTCTAAAGTCAGTCTTGAAATCCTAAATGTTAATAATTGTCAAGTCTGGCTGGGCACAGTGGCTCATATCTGTAATCCCAGCACTCTGGGAGGCTGAGGCATGTAGATTGCCTGAGCTCACAGGTTTAGAGACCAGCTTGAGCCAGACCCAAACACTGCCTCTAAAAATAGCCAGGTAGTGTGGTGGGCACCTGTAGTCCCAGCTACTAGGGAGGCTGAAGCAAGAGAATTATTTGAGCCCAAGAGTCTGAGGTTGTTATGAGCTATGACACCAAGGCACTCTACTGTCTCAAAAAAATAATAATTGTCAAGCTTTTTAATTGTTAAATGTTATAAAGATACCTCTGCGCTCAGCACCTGTGGCTCAAGTGGCTAAGGCGCCAGCCACATACACCTAAGGTGGTGGGTTTGAATCCAGCCCGGGCCTGCCAAAACAAACAATGATGGCTGCAACTAAAAAATAGCCGGGCGTTGTGGCGGGCGCCTGTGGTCCCAGCTACTTGGGAGGCTGAGGCAGGAAACTTACTCGAGCCCAGGAGTTGGAGGTTGCTGTGGCTGTGATGCCATGGCACTCTACCCAGGGGGACAGCTTGAGGCTCTGTCTCAAAAAAAGATACTTCTGGGTATAGAAGTGCACCAAGGACTCCAGTTTTTATTTGTTTTTACTCAAGAGACAATATTTTATCCATAATAATTCTGTATTTTATTACTTGAGGTAGAGATTTCCAGTTAAAACTAAGTAGTCAGAGGTTGGACTTATTACTTCATTTTTCAATCATGTCATTACCAGACCATATACTCTTCTGTGACTCAGTTGCTTTATCTATAAAATAGGGATAAATAATAGCACCTATGTCATAAATTGGTGGGAGGGATTAAATGAATTTAGACATGGTGGTATGTGCCTGTAGTCCCAGCTACTCAAGAGGCTGAGGCACAAGAATTGTGTCAGCCTATTCTCTAACAGTGTACGAGGCCATAGCACAGTGTTATCATGCCTTGAATAGCCACTGAACTCTAGTCTGGGCAGCATAGGAAGACCCTTATCATCTTTAGAAAAAAAAAAAAATTAATGCATTTCTGGAAAGTACTTAGAACAGTACCTGGCAATAAATGTCAGCTGTCACTAAAAGAAAAACTTTGCTTCTGGGTGGTACCTGTGGCTCAAAGGAGTAGGGCTCTGGCTCCATATATCGGACGTGGTGGGTTCAAACCCGACCCCAGCCAAAAACTGCAAAAAAAAAAACTTTGCCTCTAAGGCAATTGACTGATGTGTTAAACCTCTAGTTCCAAAACTATAAACAGATTTGTTGTTCTTCTATATATAGTACATATTTATAATAATGATCTCTTGAATAAAAATGATTTTTTCTTGATTTTTAAGGAAACATTAGCATAATTTCATATAATTTAAATTGTTCTTTTCATTACATGTGAATATATTGGTTGTAAAGTTTTTAGTTGTGAACATTTCGTGTTTGCTACTATCTTTTATGTATCTAGCATTTAGATTTTCAGGATACCTTTTGACCCTAAATTATGATTTTGTCGTTGCAGGCAAGAAGACAACAAGACCCTAGTCCTGGTTCCAATTTAGGTGGTGGTGATGACCTCAAACTTCGTTAATTAGTAGCACAGGAGATGTGCCACCCATCTTTACATTACACATTGCTTCTAGTTGGCAGTAATAATTGATTAAACGACCAGAAACTGTGATAACTGGAGGTACTACAGTCTATTTTCCAACCTTAGGCAGTAACAGACATCACAAACTGCCATGGTTTTGCACTATGATTATAATATCTGCATTTCTAATTTTTAAGCGTGTAGCCAGTAATAATTTGAAGTTTTTTTCTATGCAAGCTTACCTTGTTGGCATTACTTTGAGAATTGAAACTACTCTCTGTTTCCATTTTAATTTAAAGGTTCATGTCACTTAAAAACAGGTCAAGAAATTAAAATTTATACCAGTTGCTCTAATTTTTTGTACTTTTAGATGTGTTGGTTATACAGCTTCATTTTAGATAAACATTCTTGTTTTTTGTTTAGTTTTACCCATTTCCTTTTGTGTTTTTATAGTCTACAGCATTTTAAAACTGCTGATGTTTGCATTATTTACAAGCTAAAAACCTAGTAGCATAGAGCTGTCTGCCACAGCCTTCTAACACAAGAGTTTACAGTTGTTAAAGTTGCAGTATCCTTTTAAATGCTAATAATCAGCACCCTTTCTCTCTTTCATAAAATTAAAAAAAAAATTATTTGATATTAAGTCTGTAATCTGCCCCAGATCTGTTTTAGATTCTGTTCTGTAATCATGGGTTTAGGTGGAGATAATCTCCATAGATTATAATCTTCTACTGAAATGCCTAAAGAAGTCGCAGGCTGGCTTCTGTTTTATTCAGGGATTTTTTTAAAAAGTCAGTCAGAAAAGGGATACTGGAACTTCTTCATGTATGTAACAGCATATTAAACTGGAGACAGTGATGAATCAGCTACAAAGGTAATATTGTATTAAAATCATGTTTAAGATAGCTGCTTTTATGTGTATTTTATATTGCATGCTTTTGTAAAAACATGCTGGGTGATGAAAGATTAGTCTTAGAAAATGTTCATCTGTGCAGAGGGTACATTTTCTTCCATTAATTCTTAAGAAAACAGTCACAGTTATATATATGATATTTTGCAAAAGGACTATTAATAGAACCTTTTGGGATGAATTAGTGCAAGAATATTTTTAAAATAGGCTTACTGTCAAATTAAGTGTAACTTTTTTTTTCAATATAAGACTGGAAAAAAGTGCCAAGTCATTTGGCACCTCCTTACAAATATTTTTCATGATCACATTCATTACATGTTACATTTCTGAATTTTTGCAAAAATGTATTTTATCATAATACAATGGCATTATTTTAAAGAGTTTGAAAAATGACACAGTTGATTCAGAAAATGAACTGAAGTCTGAGTAAGGTCATTACATTTAAAAAGCTTTTAACTATACTTGATTGACGAGGGAGATGTGACTTTCATTGTATATAGGTCTTATAATTCATAAACAAATATCCTGTATCTCAGAATAAAAATATTTGTTATATATTTGAAGTCATGCATGGTAAGGAGTGTGTTTAAATTCTTATAAACAATAATGCATCATAAAAGACCATGCTGATCTTGTGTAACTATAAGTACTATGAATTAATTTGGTTGGTATTGGTGTTGTGCCGCTCACATGTTTACACACTCAGTGCCCTCATTTCACCTGAGGGAATCACTTTTTAAGTGATCCTCACAGTGGTGTTTTAAGGTTACTTTATCACAAAGCTCCTTGGTTTTTGACTTCTGCACTTAAAATTGTTTTTAAATAACATAATGATGGTACATTTTTCTCTATTGCTTCTAGCCAAGGGCTTTCAGTCCACCAGTAAATAAGATCAAATGTTATTAAATGTTACTGTTGCCATTCTGTAAATAATGAATTTTTTCTGTCATTTAGCACTATGTTGCTTCTGTCTGTCTTAATGCTGGCATTAAGATCATGAGCCCTTTTTCTCCAATATTGCAGGCTTTGAAAACTTATTAAGTTATTGATGCAATTTGATATTTTTTCATAATCTGTATTTAAACAAAATTACATCATTGCATCATCATTTTTAAATTCATCTCCATTAAAACTTGCCTTAAGCTACCAGATTGCTTTTTGCCACCATTAGCCATACTGTGTTTGTATGTTTTCTTTCACAATAAACTTATGTGTAGTGAAATCAGTCTTGACTCTTTGTTCACATAATCCAACAATTTCTATTCTAGTTACTTGTAACATGAAAATTGATTTTGTTGTTTCTGCACCATTTTTGATCCTACTTTTTGCCTTATAAAAAAAGAAAGCATAACAACAGTGCCATCTAGTGGTCTTTCCTGCTGATTCCATAGAACACCTTTATTTTAAATGTAGATATCACAAGGTATACTATAATTTTCTAAAGTATATTA
The DNA here is from genome assembly GCF_000181295.1 of Otolemur garnettii. NCBI lineage: Eukaryota > Metazoa > Chordata > Mammalia > Primates > Galagidae > Otolemur > Otolemur garnettii. The sequence goes on along the minus strand of NW_003852546.1, from coordinate 1,875,685 downwards.
CAGTTTCAAAAAATATGGCTTGATTTTATCCAGTCTATGAGGTAAGACCATAAGGCAGTGACCTTGGTGAGAAGGAAGAATTTTTAAAGTTAGACATCCAAATTAGTTCCATCTATCAAGCTAGTTGTTTTGAAAATATACAGGGTGTCCATAAAGTTTGTGTGCAATTTTAAATAGCACACTATTTTCAGTTGCACACGAACTTTATGGCCACCCTGTATATTTATTTTGATTGTGCTGATATTATATTGGACATTCTTAGGACTCCTTCCAGCATTTTCCTACATCAGAAATTAAGCATTTTTCTTTAGATAATACGCCTTAAGTCTGTTAGATAGGGGGGAAAGGTATGCCTTAGGCCTTATCTGTAACGAACAAGTTTACTTACCATCAGACTTATAAATGACAAAAATGCTTTTAAATGCTGAATTCGTACCATTAAGGAAAATTCCAAAGAGTAGGATTCATACTCTGAGGGTTAATTTAAAAATCATTTGAGCAGTAACAGCATGGTTTTAAGTAATTATATCATTTCTAAAAGATATGCTAGTTCTGGACTGCTGGTGCAAAGTACCTTACTTCATTTATGCCTCATTTGGGAATGGAGAACTTTTCAATCTATAAGCCATTGTATTAGCCATTGCTACATAACATATTACCCCAAAACTTAGCAGCTTAAAACAGTAAACCTACACTGTCTTATAGTTTGGGGAGTTTTTTTGGTTTTTTTGTTTGTTTGTTTCTTGAGAGAGAGTCTCAAGCTGTCACCCTGGGTAGAGTACTGTGGCATCACAGCTCACAGTAACCTCCTGTCTTATAGTTTTCTGTGAGTCAGAAATCTACAAGTAGCTAAGCTCAGTGGTTCTGGTTCAGGGTCCCTCATGAGGTTAGTGTCAGCCTGGGCTACAGTCATCTCAAGGCTTGACTGGGGACAAGCTCACTAAGTGGTCATTGACTAGACTTGGTTCCTTGCAATCTGTTAGAAAAAAAGGCTTAATTCCTTACTAGGACAGAGACCCCCTTAGGTGTCCCACATGAGTCTCTTTGTAGAACAGCTCACAGTGGTACCGCTGAGTTGCCTCAGTAAGTAATCCAATAGTATGCCCAAGAGGAAAGCCATACTCTTTAATAAACTAATCTCAGGATGCTGTACTCTGTTAGAATCAAGTCACTGGATCTAGCTCACACTCAAAGGGAGGAGCATTAAGCCTCTTGTCTCCAAGAGAGGGAGGTAAAAGAATTTGTGGATATATTTTTAAAACCACCACAGCAATATTACCATATATAAAACTTGCATATTTACAAGACAACTTTGGTGTTTTAACCTCTCAAATGTTATTTCAAGGTAATATTTCTGTCTCTTATAGGCAGATTTCAAGGCATGATTCCCCTTAGATAGCATCAATTCCTTTTTCTTTCATTTTTTTTTGAGACAAAGTCGCCCTGGGTAGAGTGCTGTGGCATCATAGCTCACAGCAACCTCTAACTCAAATGGGCTCAAACGATCCTCTTACCTCAGTTTTTCAATTTTTAGTAGAGATGGGGTCTCACTTTTTTTTTTTTTTTGGTCAGTTCTTGTCCAGGGCCAGGTGCAAACCTGCCACCTCTGGTATATGGGGCCAATGCCCTATTCCTTGAGCCACAGGTGCCACCCAAGGTCTCACTTTTTGTTCAGGCTGGTCTCAAACTTGTGAGCTCAAGCAATCCACCCACCTCAGCCTCCCAGAGTGCTAAGATTACAAGTGTGAGCCACCACCCCGGAGCCAATTCCTTT
>NW_003852546.1:1858541-1872953 GCF_000181295.1 Otolemur garnettii | reverse complement strand
CTGGGGATTCGAACCCGCCACCTTAGGTGTACGTGGCTGGCGCCTTAGCCGGTTGAGCTATAGGCGCCGAGCCTAGTTTTTCTATTTTTAGTAAAGATGGGGTCTCACTCTTGCTCAGGCTGGTCTCAAACTCCTGAACTCCTTCCGCCTCCCATAGTGAGCCACCATGCTCAACCCAAACAGGGATTTTTTTGTTGTTGTTACTATTTTAAAAGAGCACTTTCTCTTTTTTTGAGACAAAGTCTTACTCTGTCACCCTGGGTAGAGTGCTATGGCATCATAGCTTACAGCAACCTCAAACTCCTGGGTTCAAGAGATCCTCTTGCCTTAGCCTCTTGAGTAGCTGGGACTATAGGCGCCCACCACAATGCCCAGGTAATTTTTTCTATTTTTAGTAAAGGCCAGGTCTCACTCTTGCTCAGGTTCTTCTCAAACTCCCGGAATTAAGCAGTCCACCTGCCTCAGCCTCCCAGAGTGCTGGGGTGAGACAATGCACCTGGTCCATAAAGGGAAATTTTTAATTAGAGAAGACTAATCCGTATTCATGCTTTCCAATATAGTATTATGGCTATTGAGCACTGTAAATGTGAAGAACTATATTGTTTGGTTTTTTAATTTTTAAAAGCTGAAGCAGATTTAAGTATTTCTCTATTAAATAAAACTTTAGTCTTTGAAAATTTAATGCTCAAGTTGAGATTTACAGGTAGTATAAAATACCGATAGCTATGACCTAGTACATAAAAAAGAATGTATGATAACTCCTTAATTTCTAATTTTTATTACATGTTAAAATGGTAGTATTTTGATGTTTGCTATAGTAGATTAAATAAAATATATTAAAATTAGAAGCATTTTAATTTGGCATCTAGTAAACTTTTTTCACAAACTATTGGGATTTTTTCTAGTAAACTTTTAAGTTGCATATATTGGCTCACATCAATAAGACTGTAAGAGGCTAAAGAACATAGATAACACAACCAGAAGGAAAAATAATTTTTGAAAATGAAAGATACTGGCTCAGTGCCCATAGCTCAGTGGTTAGGGTGCCAGCCACATATGCCAAAACAGGCAGGTTCCAACCCGGCCTGGGCCTGCTAAACAACAATGACAATTGCAACAAAAAAATAGCTGGGCATTGTGGCAGGTGCCTGTAATCCCAGCTATTTGAGAGGCTGACACAAGAGAATCACACCCAAGAGTTTGAGGTTGCTGTGAGCTGGGATGCCGTGGCACTCTACCCAGGGCAACACAGTGAGACTCTGTCTAAAAAAACAAAAAGGTACTGAGGCGCTATTACTATTTTTCTTAAAGAGATTAAAACAAAGTATAATTACCCTCTAGAATCATGTAGGGGAAAAAAAGTATATTCATTATCCAAAACATAGATGGTCCCTGCCCACAGGGAACCTGCAGTCTAGACAAAAAACTCACTAAAATGTTTAAGTTAATATTAAAAGTACTGGATTTGACAGTACATCTATCCCGATTTGGGTATACTTCCCTGAGGAGGCATTTGAGCTGAGTTCTAAAGTATGGCAGACATTACACCAACTAGAAAAGGTGACAGAAGTATTGGAGGTGGCCAGGCAACAAGGGAGTTTACATTCAGGGCAGCTTGAATCTGTGCTCCCAGCTTGCAGTCCTCAAACTTGACCCAAATAAACTCTACTTAATAAAAGAAAGGTTAGGGACAGCCACTGTTCATGGCTGTACTCCCAGTACTTTGGAAGGCCAAAGCAGGAGAATCACTTAAGGCCAGGAGTTTGAGGTTACAGTGAGCTATATAGTAATGCCACTACACTCTAGCCCAGTGAAGAGATCAAGACTTTGTCTAAAAAAATAACATAGCTTGACAAGTTTGAGAAACAAAGCAGTTGATATAGGTAAAACATGGAATAGAGGGGCTAAGCAGTGAGATGAATATGAAAAGGCCAGGGTAAGAATCATAGGCAGTGTTGAGCCAGCCTTTTTAGCTCTTTGAAAACGTGGAGTCTTGGATCATTCCTAAGGGTGAACCGGAAGCCACTGAGGGGTTGTGAGCTTGATAGAATGGGCACTTGAGAAAACTTAACTCTGGAGAGTCTTGATTGGCGAGAACAAGATGGGAACCAGAGGAACTTGGTCCCTCTGATCATATGATAGGGTAACCCAGTAGGGAGAATCAGAGTAGCCTACCGGGCATAGAGATACTTCAGAGCTGAGAAAAAAGCATAGGAGACATAATTAACAATTTTCCTAGTTTCTTTTACCAGTGAGGATAGGCTGGTTGTGTTGCCTTAAACACCTAATATTTATTGGCCTAAAGATTTCTCTCTTAGGTGCTAAATGCCCATTAGTGGTTGATCTAGGCTGACAGAGCAGAACTATAACATTGCCAGCTATTGTAACAAAGCTAAGAAAGAAGATAGAGTGATGAAAGGGTAACTGGCTTTGAAAACTCACCTGAATTTGATAACAATAACTGCAATCCTACTTTTTGTCCAGGAGAGAGTCTGAATATTTGTTAATAATTCTAATGACTATTATGGGCCACTCTTTCAATTATTGTATTTTTTATCTTTTAGATACAGAGTCTTGCTCTATCGCCCAGGCTGGAGTGCGGTAGTCTGATCATAGCTCACTGCAGCCTTAGATTCCTGGGCTCAAACGATCCTCCTGCCTTATCTCCTATTAAGAGGGGTTCCCCAGTACACTGCTTTCCATGACCCTTGCTGACCTTGCTGATATGCTGAACAAATTTACCTTTCATTCCTGCTTTCAAACTTGTTTTCTTTCTTTCTTTTAATCTTCGTAAATACAACCAATAACTATGGTACTAAGATTCGGTTTTTCCCAGTTCTTCACCAAGGGCTTCGAGCTTATTAATATTGCCTCACTTCCAGGTTATCACACGTGATAGCTTTACTAAAAGAACTGGCATCCTCCCAGCCCCCAGAACTGACATCCTCCCAGCTCCCAGCCCCCATCCTCCCAGCCCCACTAGCCACTCCCGGATACCACCATCCTAACAGCTAGCTACTCAAGCTGGAAAACTCCTAGGTCTTTATTCTTTTATTTATTTATTTATTTTTGAGACACAGTCTCACTTTGTCATCCTTGGTAGACAGAGCGTAGTGGCATCATAGCTCACAGCAATCTCAAACTTTTGGGCTCCCCTTTTGCCTCTGTCTCCTGAGTAGCCAGAACCATAAGGGCCCTCCACAATACTGAGCTAGTTTTACAGATGGGGTTCTTACTTTTGCTCAGGCTGGTCTCAAACTTCTGAGCTTAAGCAGTCTACCCCCTCCCCCCCGCCTCCCAGAGTACTAGGATTATAAGCATAAGCTACTGCACTCAAACCCTTATGTCTTTATTCTTGATTCCCAATCTCCTTCATCTCCCACATCCAATCTGTAAATCCTGCCAATGAAGTCCATCAATTCCCTGCCACCATTAGATTTTTTTCTTTATTTAATTACACACAAAACATTAACCTGTAAGTCAGACCCTCTTACAAGGGCAAAGCTGTGAAGTAGGTGTGATCATTTTACAGATGAGGAAACTAAGGCATGGAGAGGTTAGGTAACTTGTTCAAGGCACAAAGCTATTAAGTGGCAGAACTGAGATTCAAATTCTTAGTCCCTGAGCTTAACCACCATGTTCTAACCTATGGCTGTTCCTGTAAGTCTGGTTTTGACTACTGCCATGACCACCTGTTCTCCCTGAATACACTCTTCATTAGACTCTTCAATATTTCTGAACATCCCACCCTGAGTTTGGAGGAAAAAGTTGGCCTACTCCCCTGAGGCACCTTCTGCTTCTACTCCACACACTGGGCTCTGGGCTCTGGCCTCCTACCTTCTAGTACCATCATCCCAAAACTGTCACTCTCACCCCTGACAAAAACCTGGGTGGATCACACTTAAATAAGCAAAGATAAACTTTTGTTGTTAACTGTTCAAAGAAACATTATCTGCTTATTATTCCAACAAGAGAATTTCTTAGGGCCCTCCCCCACAACCTTGTTCTTCCAGTTTTTTGAGTTATCCAAACCAAAAATCCTTTGCACTTTGTTAACCAGAGGGATGTAGCTTCCTCTTTGTCTTGTCTGTCTCACTTTACCCACCTTACTCCACCCCAACTCCAGCCCCACCCTCCCTCCTCCACCAAACATAGGTCCCTAGGCTGGGCGCCTGTAGCATAGTGGTTATGGTGTTCGCCACATACACCAAGGCTGGCAGGTTTGAACCCAGCCAGGCCAGCTAAACAACAATGGCAACTGCAAAAACAACAACAAAAATAGCCCAGTGTAATGGCAGATGCCTGTAGTTCCAGCTACTTGGGAGACTGAGGCAAGAGAATCACTTAAGACAAGAGTTTGAGGTTGCTGTGAGCTGTGATGCCACAACACTCTACCAAGAATGACATAGGGAGACTGTCTCAAAAAAAACCAGAAATAGGTCCCTCAAAGTGTTTATTACACAAAAGAACCATTCCAACCATTGTGGCTGGATTTTAGTTCAATTAAGACACTTTCAGTTGACTTAAGATTATTCCTTAACAATTTTAGGACTTTTCCTCCAGGTCCCTTTCTCAGGCTGTCTAGCCCAGCTGCCCAAATAGCCTTTCCTAGACACATATTTAATGCTTGCCATGGTAAAGGTCAATGTCACCCTGATCTCAGCTTCCTACCCCTATATTAAGTATTGGCAACATTTTTTTTTTTTTTTTTTTTTGCAGTTTTGGCTGGACCCAGGTTCAAACCTGCCACCCCCAATATATGGGGCTGCCGCCCTACTCATTGAGCCACAGGCACTGCCCAGTATTGACAACTTTTTATCTTTCCAGAAATATCCTCCCTTTTCAGTATGGCCAATGTTTCCTTGTGTTTACAGGAGGGGTCATACTATGCTTTTCTCTCTTGGAGTTCCTTCCACATCAGCATATAGGGACAAATTCCTTTTTTAAAAAGAAAGTATCTAATTGTACATATTCGAGATTATTTAGCCACCTCTCCAGGGAACATCTCAATAACCCAGTTCTGTTGTTTTGGTATGAGATGCTGCAATGGATATTCTTTTCCATGTCATTTGTTTTAATTAAAGTAAAAGTGACTTCAGATTTATTGAGACCCTCCCAAGTTAGAGTTCTATCAAGCCAGTTTGAGAATTTAGCATGCCACTCTCTCCCTGCTAAAAACCTTCCTGGAGTAGGGCGGCGCCCGTAGTTCAGTGGGTAGGGCACCAGACCCAGTGGTTCAGTGAGTAGGACACCAGCTCCATATACCAAGGGTGGCAGGTTCAAACCCAGCCCCGGCCACGTTGTGGCGGGCGCCTGTAGTCCCAGTTACTGGGGAGGCTTGAGGCAAGAGTATTGCCTAAGCCCAGAAGTTGGAGGTTGCTGTGAGCAGTGTGATGCCACGGCACTCTACTGAGGGCAATAAAGTGAGACTTTGTCTCTACAAAAAAAACACCTTCCTGGAGAAGCGATGTATGGGGTTCTGCCCCCCAGAACCAAAGAACTTTAGGTCTTTAACGTGTGGATTTCATTTATTCGCCTGTAAAGTGGGGTATAAATCTCATGGCTCGGGTTGGTTTTGAGAATCCAGACTGCTTCCGTAATGCCTAGGCAGTAGAAGAGGCCTTGGCTGCCTTTCAGGGTGCCCCAGCGCACAGGCTAAAGCAGCGGCTGATCAAACTAGAGGAGCCCCTCCTCCACTTGCAGATGAGGAAACTGAGACACAAAATGCCAGAGGGCTGGTGAAGACCACAGAACATTTGTCTGAGCTGTGGCAGGTGGCATCCGATCTGGGGCCCAGGAGGGCTGCACACATCTAGACGTCATCTAAACGGAGGCCTGGCCTGGACTTCTTCCTTCCTCTTCTACCCAGTCCTTTCCCCCACCCAACCCCTTTCCTCCCACCCCCATCCCCACACGCACTCTAATACCCCTCTAGGCAGATTGGGTGAGGAGGGTGTCATCCCTGAACAACTGAAATCAGCGGCAGTTGGCGTTAATCCCAACCTCAAAGTGGATGGTGGGGGGCGCCCGCAGCTTTCCTCCCAGCTGGGCCTTAGACCTTGTGCCCTCAGTACTTGATTTCGTGCTCAGTGAATGCAAGTGGGACGTGTGTCTGAGACGGCAGACGGGTGTTGCGTGGTGTACCCTTCCTTCCATGCGTAGACGTGTTAAACTTGTGTATTGTGGCGTGAAGATGTGGGAGTTCACGAAACATGGAGCTCCTCATTCCCAGAGATCTCACCCTCCGGGTGGTTACAGAAGTCCCGGAGCTGTCGCCTGGACCGGCTCAGCCGCCTGATCTGGGCTATGCGCGTGCGCGACTCCACCGTAGGCTCCTCCCCGCGATTGAACTCCCGCCTTCGCCCCGCCCTCCCCACACTTTACGGCCCGGCGCGTCACTTTTGCTGCAGTAGCTCCCGCAGCTGCTGCTGTGTCTGCCGCCGCGGCTGCTGCCGGTGAGGTGAGGTGAGGTGAGGTGAGGTGAGGTGAGGTGTGCTGTTAGGCTGGTACCGTCTCCCTGGCCCAGGGAGGAGGTGGAGAGCAGGGCCGCATCGGACCAGTGGGGGCGGCTTGTCAGCCGCTGCTTTGTCTTCTTAGCTCTGGTCGCTTCTGCGCTGCCGCTGGGAGGCCGCCCGGGCCCGGCGAGCCGAACCAATGCTGGATCTGGAGGTGGTGCCCGAACGCTCTCTGGGGAACGAGCAATGGGAATTCACACTGGGTGAGTTTGGAGTCTTCTGTCAGGACCCCATTTGCTGATCTGTTCTCTCTGAGCCCTTTCCATATCTGTTCTCTGTCCCTTATGCGCCCCTGCTCCCGAGGATCCTCGCCTCTTCCATCCTTAATCTATTTGGGCTCCAAGCACTAGATAACAGCTCCGACCGGCCGGATCCGCCTGTTAGTGGCTCTGCTAGGCACCAAAGCCCTCGCCTCAGGCCTTAAGCAGGGTCTTTTCTAGGCTAGTGAGACAGTAGTAGTAGTAATAATAATACCTGGTTCACCCAAAACACTTAAAGCCCGCCGCTGTTCTGTTTGAACGTAATTATCTCTAGTAACCCTGTCTGACTTATTGGTACTGAAGAGTGGTACTATTGTTATTCTTATTCCCAGTTTACTGACTAAACAATGGCTAAGAAGTGACTGACACCTCTAATCATCGCTGTGGTCTCTGGTCTCTCTCCCTCTGCTTTTCTGGGCTGCTGGTTGCCTCATTTTGGAGGAGAAATCCAGGCTTGGATTCCATAATCTGATGGCGGAGATCTGGTCAAGGGAGTTAGGAAGTCTGTGTGTGTTAAAGGAACATCTGACTCGTTTCCTTCTCTTTTGAAATGTAGTCTGTGTGTGATGTTGTAGTCATAAACCTGGACCCCAGCTGTGAAATAGGAGTTAAGGGAAAGAAAATTTGTTAAAATATATATATACATATATATAGTTTGGTCATTTTCTGGTTTGTTGGCCTACCTTTCTCCCTTCACCCTTTCTTTTTTTTTTTTTTTTTTTGAGACAGAGCCTCAAGCTGTCCCCCTGGGTAGAGTGCCGTGGCATTACAGCTCACAGCAACCTCCAACTCCTGGGCTCAAGCGAGTCTCTTGCCTCCGCCTCCCAAGTAGCTGGGACCACAGGCGCCCGCCACAACGCCCGGCTATTTTTGGTTGCAGCCATCATTGTTGTTTGGCGGGTCCGGGCTGGGGATTCGAACCCGCCACCTTAGGTGTACGTGGCTGGCGCCTTAGCCGATTGAGCTATAGGCGCCGAGCCACCAGACTTTTTTTTAAAGTCATATTTCCTTTCTATTTTCTCCCCCATCCTCAACACATCCAATTTATGTTTGGGACTATTAGGTAGAGATAGGTCTGGGCAGGGACTCTGTGCTTTAGGATTACCTTCCTAGGCTAGTGAACCAGGCCATACTTCTCACCATAAACCTGTAAGACAAGTGTTATTATCTCCATTTGCCAGGTGAGGAACAGGTTCAGAGAAATAGAGGTGATAAACAAATAGCCAAACAGGCAGGGATTTTCTGGGTTTCCCGGTGCTCTGCCCTCTCAGAGTGGGATTAACATTATCATTAGGTTTCTTATTGAAATCTGTGCAAATGCAGATATATCTGGGTCTTGAAATCATCCTCCGGGCATCACAATGGGGAGAGCTGCATCCAGCTTCTTGGTTGCCTCCCTGGCCTTTGTATAATGGTAGGAGATTAAGGAAATGCCAACAACACAGGGACAGGAAAACCTAGGCCGAGCTCAGTTTCTGTTAACTGCCACTGAAGGTTTGACAGTAGTGGAGTAAAGGTCATGCAAATTTGAAATAATGTTTTCAATGAGAGTTACAGAACGTATTGATGTGGAGGCATGTTTCTGAATCTGTTTTTTAAATTAGTCTTGAAAATGTCCAAAGAAGGTAGATTGAAGGGTCACTGGAGAAACTACCTTCTCTGAGATTATATTGATCCAGAGACTGGAGGTTCACTTTGCCAAAAGCAGCATGCACCTTTGTGGACTCTGCTCACAAATGTTGAAAATTAAATAAGAAGTGATCTTATGCTCTGAAGAGCTTAGTGTAGTGATAGGGAAAGACTATATAAATAGATCATTTTATTATAATGAAGTAAAGAATGTATAGGGAGCTGTGGAGTGAGAGAAAGGACTTGGACTGACCTGGGGGTTCAGAGAAGGCTTCCTGTCTACCTCCGGGAGCTATAAACCTTCCAGGCAAGTGAAAGAAAAAAAAAAAAAACAGTAGAAAGATAGATGGCACATGCATGGAACCATGAGCAATTGGCATTATAATTACATCATGATGTACTGGTAGAAGAAGAAAATGGCTTTCCCAGAGACCTAGTTATATTTGGTTAGATCTACCTGGGACACTAAAGGAGTCTCTGCAAAGAGAGACAGCATTAATTGTGAGAATTGGTTTAAGAAGAACAGTTTGGAGACTAGATTTGGAGAAATAGGGAAGAAGGGAGAAATCTAGAGGTTTCTGACTTGAGAGATTGGTAGATATTAGAAGTATTGAGACCTAGAATACAGAGAAGGTGGAAAAGGTCACTTTTAATCTGTTGACTTTTATTTGCCTTTAGGTGTATACAGAAAACAGATTAAGATGTGAGTCACAAATTAGGTGATTAGGCCAGAGGTGGTAGCTCATGCCTTTAATCCTAGCTCTTGGGAGACCAAGAAGGTGGATTGCCTGAGCTCAGGAGTTGAGACTAGCCTGAGCAAGAGCCAGGCACCATCTCTACTAAAAATAGAAAAGGCTGGGTGCAGTGACTCACACCTATAATTCTAGCGCTGGGAAGCTGAAGTAGGTGGATTGCTTGAGCTCATATGTTCAAGACCATCTTGAGCAAACGTGAGACCCTGTCTCTACTAAAAATAGAAAAAAAAAACTGAAGCAAGAGGATTGCTTGAGCCCCAGAGTTGGAGGTTGCTGTAAGCTTTGATGCCACAGCACTACTCAGGGTGACAGCTTGAGACTCTGTCTCAAAAAAAAAAAAGTTGTGGTAGTCATCTATAGTTTGTCAGCTACTTCAGAGGCTAAGGCAAGAGGATCGTTTGAGCCCAAGAATTTGAGGGTACTATGAGCTATGACTCCACAGTACTCTACCCAGGGCGACAGAGTGAGACTCTGTCTCAAAAAAAAAAATCTATTGCAAAGATCTGATGTAGGAAAGAACAGACATGTGCTAGTAACAAAGGTGAAGCATGGTAAGCAGTGGAAAGAAAGATGGAGCTGGACAAGGCCCAGCATATTCAGGGCCTTTAGGCAATGGTGTGTTGTTTAGGTTTTATCCTCTTGTAATGGAAAGCCATGGTGGGGTTATAAGCAGGCAAGGGATGAGATATGTAAGTTAGATTTATGCAGTATAGAAGGTTGACCATTCTGTTATAGCTGGAACAATGCTTCTGTTTCTTTGCCATTTATATAGTCGGTTTATTTTAGAGGCCTTTTGTACCAATGCTTACCATTAGCTATGTGACAATCACCATGGCTGCTTTGTCTTTACTGGGTGGGTTTCTCCCTGGGTGATTCAAGATTACGGGACCAGCACTTCGATGTGGCTAAGTGGAAAAGAATCTTCCTTCAAAAAACTTGTATATGCCACATGGATGAGAGAAGCTACATGGCTTTCTCCTTCTTGGCACCTAAATGAGCTTATCTTCTTTCTTTGTTTTTTTGAGACAAAGTCTCAAGCTATCCCCCTGGGTGAGTGCTGTGGCATCACAGCTCACAGAAGCCTCCAACTCCTGGGCTCAAGCCAGTCTCCTGCCTCCGCCTCCCTAGTAGCTGAGGCTACAGGTGCCCGCCACAATGCCTGGCTATTTTTTGGTTGCAGCCATGATTGTTGTTTGGCGGGCAGGGCTGGATTTGAACCCGCCACCTTAGGTGTATGTGGCTGGCGCCTTAGCCACTTGAGCCACAGGCGCTGAGCCAGCTTATCTTTTTCCTCACGTGATTTTCCATCTCAGGATTGACAAGGCTGAGTGATGCATACAGCTTGTTCATATTCTCAACAAACATTTATTGATCCTCTACTGCAGTGCCAGGCCCCAAGCTGTAGAAGGCTATAAAGTACTTCATTTAAGATTATAAGTCAGGCTCAGTGCCTGTAGCTCAAGCAGCTAAGGCGCCAGCCTCATACACCAGAGCTGGCGGGTTCAAATCCAGTCCAGACCTGCCAAACAACAGTGACAAGTACAACCAAAGTATAGCCGGGTGTTGCAGTGGGCTCTTATAGTCCCTCCTACTGGGGAGGCTGAGGCAAGAGAATCGCTTCAGCCCAGGAGTTGAAGGTTGCTGTGAGCTGTGATGCCATGGCACTCTACCCAGCGCAACAGCTTGGCAACAGCTTGAGGCTCTGTCGCAAAAAAAAAAGATTATATAAGGCACCAGCCACATACACCTAAGGTGGCGGGTTCGAATCCCCAGCCCGCCCCGCCAAACAACAATGATGGCTGCAACCAAAAAATAGCCAGGCGTTGTGGCGGGCGCCTGTGGTCCCAGCTACTTGGGAGGTGGAGGCAGGAGACTCGCTTGAGCCCAAGAGTTGGAGGTTGCTGTGAGCGTGATGCCATGGCACTCTACCCAGGGGGATAGCTTGAGGCTCCGTCTCAAAAAAAAAAAAAAAAGAAAAGATTATAAGTCATACAAAAGGAAAAGAACAAAAATAGCCTTCTGATTCCCCTCACCTTTCTTCAGACAAGATCGGGCGTGTTCAGGGTGGTATGGCTGTAGACCCCTCACCTTTCTTCAAACTGAAGAGTAAATCTGTCAACTGAGGGTGGGATACGATTATTTGTTTAAATGTAGATGAGCCACAGGTTTTTAACCTTCTATTTCTTTATTTGTAAGCTATTTTCTGCACATCTCATCTCCTTGATCTAGAGGTCAGCTGATCCTGAATGTGAGCCCCTGTGCTGTTCAGGGGTGATATAATGATACTTCTTTCTCTCTTTCTTTTGTCGCCCACCCCACAGTGCCACAGTACCATTAAATAAATATTCAACAGCCACTAGGTGGTCAATTCTGAGCAGAGTGCAAGGGATACAGAGAGTGGTGAATAACAGACACATTGTCTTTGTATTCATGAAACTATGAGTCTTTGTTTTTGGATTATCCAAGACCTGTCTCTGTGTATGTTTCTTCTAGTTTAAAATAAAATGGACGCTGAAAAAACAAACTTTTTCATCATCTCTGTGAGCCCTTGGAATGTTTGAGATATCATTGAGATTTAGATTACTTAAACTGGAGGCATATATAAATCTGCCATGAGTTAAAAAACTAAATGTTCAGTTAGATGATTGTGGATTTTTGAGTAAAAAAAAAATCTATTGAAATCCTTGGTAAAATAAGTTGGTTTTTTTTTGTTGTTTTTTTTTTATAGAGACAGAGTCGTACTTTATCGCCCTCGGTAGAGTGCCATGGCATCACACAGCTCACAGCAACCTCCAACTCCTGGGCTTAGGCGATTCTCCTGTCTCAGCCCCCCAAGTAGCTGGGACCACAGGCGCCCGCCACAACGCCCAGTTATTTTTTGTTGCAGTTTGGCTGGGGCTGCGTTTGAACCACCTTTGGTATATGGAGCTGGCACCCTACCTACTGAGCTACTGAGCTACAGGCACTGCCCAGTTGATTCTTTTTTTTTTTGGGAGATAGTCTCACTATGTCGCCCTCAGTAGAGTGCTATGGTATCACAGTTCACAGGAACCTTAAACTCTTGGGCTTAAGCAATTCTCTTGCCTCAGTCTCCCAAGTAGCTGGAACTACAGGCGCCTGCCACAACTCCCAGCTATTTATTTTTGTTGTTGTTTGGCCGGCTGCAGCCAGGTTCAAACCCACCAGCCCCAGTGTATGTGGCCAGTGCCCTCCCTGGCTGCTGAGCTACAGGTGCAGAGTCAAATTGATTCTGATGAATGTGTTACTTTAAACTTTTTAAATAGGCCCTTTAAAGTAATGTACCCTAATAGACCCTCATTTGAGAGAGATATAGAGACTGGTGCCAGAGAGGAAGAGAAAGGACCTGCTGGAGGTCATGTCTAAGCCATGGCAAAGTGAAGACTAAAACCTTGGTCTCCAGAGTCATGCAGTCAGTACTTTTCTCTATTCTTTGGTTCTTGCTGACTTTGCCTTCTCAAACCCCTTGCCTGCTTGGGAGCAGTGTCGAAGTTCCTGTTTCTAGGAAGCCTTTTTGTATTTTCACTGCCTCCCCTTAGACAGTACAAGTATTCCCTTAGTATTTGCTGCTTAACTTTATTCTAGCTCATACTGCTTACTAAACTTTAATTTACTCATAAGACTGTTCCCAGGCTTTACTGCAGAAACCAATGTCTAGCACAGTTGTAGATGTCATTAAATGGACAGCCCAAATAACCACACAGATGTCCTTACTTTATTTCAGGAATGCCTCTGGCTCAAGCAGTAGCCATTCTGCAGAAGCACTGTCGCATCATCAAAAATGTCCAGGTTCTCTACAGTGAACAGGTGAGTTGGGGCTGATTTGTCTGTTGGAATAGAGCCCCTAATCAGTGAGTCACTGCCAGAGGTGACACTGGGAGAGACTGACTGGCAGAGACTGGTGTGTTTGGGAGAATCTCTACCACTGGTCAGTTATCAGGTATACTTTCTTTGATTCTGAAACTTTTCCTCTTGGTTATCTAGTGCTGCCAGTTTTGGAAGAGTGGTAATCAAACCTTTCTTTTCGCCTGTGCTTGACTCACCTACAGGCCCTTAGACAAGGACTTTGCAGTGGGAGATCACTGCAGGGGCTGCCTCTCTCTGGTCTTCTTTAGTGCTTATCTTCCACTTTTATGTCTTTCTTGCTTTATTCTTGGTTTGTGTTCAGGATTGTTCAAGTGCACATCTCTAGCTAGCACAGGATACCCAATTTGAAACAGATATAGCTCACCCCTTAATCTCTCTCAAAGAGCAGTTTCCCCTCCACTGGACTCTCTGAAACCTACAGTTCTTCTATGACACAGAACATGTGCTGCCATGTGGAATAGCCTTTGTAGTACTGTATGTCACAAGCCTCAGAGAATGGTTTTAAACCTATAGATGATAATGATGTCCCTGGTGGCTTTTCTGAGACCCTTTGAGTACTGGCTCATTGATTTCAGTTCTGTTTGTTACAATTAATTTCAAATCCTAAAGCAAACAGCAGCTTACTTTGGACATGAATAATGTTGTAGATTACAGGTTGGTAAGATTTCTGTGAAGCTTCTCCAATTTGGCTTAGGCCAGAGTCAGAATTGAGCCTGATACCTATACCCAGAGATTATGTTCTGCTACACTGTACTCCTCTGCCAGGCTAGTGAGGTCTGGTGAGAGGGATCTTTCTTTTTCTTTTCTTTTTTTTCAGGCCAGGTCTCACTCTGTCACCCAGCTAGAGTGCAGTGGCACCATCATAGCTCACTGCAACCTCAAACTCCTGAGCTCAAGTGTGTGATCCTCCTGTCTCAGCCTCCTGAGTAGCTGGGACTATGGGTGCATGCCACCATACCTCATTAGTTTTTTTTGTTTTGTAGGGACAAGAAGTCTTGCTCTTGCTGGTTTTTTTGTTTTGTTTTGAGATAGAAAAAAAGAATAAGAGTTTGAAGTTGCTGTGAGCTATGATACCACGGCACTCTACCAAGGGCAGACAACTGCATCAGAGAGCCCTTCTCCTTTTGTCTTCCCTTGGTAGAGTGCCTTGGTGTCATAGCTCACAGCAACCTCAAACTCTCAGTCTCAAGCAAACTTCTTGCCTTAGTTTTTCATTTTTAGTAGAGATACGGGGGTCTCACTTTTTTTTTATTTTATTTTATTTTATTTTATTTTGAGACGGAGCCTCAAGCTATCCCCCTGGGTAGAGTGCCATGGCATCACGCTCACAGCAACCTCCAACTCCTGGGCTCAAGAGAGTCTCCTGCC
>NW_003852546.1:1849064-1857623 GCF_000181295.1 Otolemur garnettii | reverse complement strand
GGCTTTTCTTCTTTGTTCTCAGATCATTCCTAACCTAATATGACTTTTAAGTGTATAGACCATGAGGGAATTAGTTCATGACAAGTAGCAGCCGTAAAAACAGGAAAAATGTGCTTGCTTCTTAAGCTTATGTCCATGTACATATTTGGTTAAATCAGAATTAGATACACCCAGATTGGATGCATTTGAAAATAAACTTTAAATATAGTCAGTTTGTAAAAATGAAGTTTATTTATTAAACTACTACCTTTTTTATATCATTTCAGTATTTGAGTACAAACACGAGTTAGCACTGAGCTAGTTTTTGCCAGTATCTTCTAAGCAACGGTAACAGGTTAGGAAACATGGGTTTTTGAGTCCAGATCTTGATTCTGATCTCTGCTCTTCCCATTTCTCAGTTCTGTGACTTGTGGCAAGTTAATAACCAGTCTGGTTCTCCTACAAAATGCATATAGTTTCCTGGTGGTAGAATAATCTCAGGATGAGGATCAAAAGGAGATGGGCTCTCTGATGCAGTCCTTCATAAATGTGGGTTTTATCCCCGTTTTCCTGCCTGCTTTCTTCCCTTCCTTTCCCTTTTGTCTCTTTGTTTCCTACTCAGTGCAGAAAACATTTTGCCCCCATTAAAAATTCCATCTTCTTGTCTCTACACAAATCACACCTTTGAAATTAAATGTGTATGTCAAGTAAATCCTCTCATTGTTAAAGGGGAAAAGAAATGTTAACAACTAGCAACAGACAACTTTACTGAACTGTTTCATATGGAGGACAGCTGGGTTATTTGTAAAGGACTGCTTAAATACCACATAGTACATGTATATTTTGGTTTTAGGATTTAAATATTAATAAAACATTGTGAGAATGATTTGCTTGCTTTTGAAAATTGCTTAGTTATATTCTGAATTGTAACAATGCCAGGAAAAAAAAAATCAGATCTTGGGAGAGGCTGCGAAAATCCAGATCTTCCCAGCATTCCTCCTCCAACTAAGACTCCTGAAGGAGACTAAAAATGTTGCATCAGCCTGCTTGCTTCCATGAATGGCCTTCTCCAAAATGGAACTTTGTGTTCTTGGTTGAGAATAGGTAACCCAAGTTCAGGGTTCATTGTTCCATTATCTTGCTTGGGACATATGGTTTAGACATTAGTATGGCCCTGCTGACATAGATAGACCTACTGAAAAATTAGAACATTTTTGTCAATTATAATGGTGCTACCTAGGCCTATTATCTTGTGAAGATCAGTGGGGTACAGGGAAGCAGACTGAGCTACTTCCAGAAAGCTCTTTGGAGAGTATTTCTCTAATGAAGCACATACCAGTAGTGGTACATGTTCTTCCAGCCCATGTTTCTCTCTCTGACAGTCACATCTCCATTATTCACTTTGTCTACCTTAAGAAGCTTTATAATGAAACTTCTCTAAACCTTTCAAGCAGCTGGGTGCTAATTTTGCAAAGGATGGGGTTTGGGATAGTCCACCGGACAGCCTGGGTCAGGGCTTTGGTGACTATTCAGGCATTCAGTCCTTGATTGCATTGGACCAAAAGCAGACAGATGGGGCAAGTATAAGACGAAAGAGAGCTGTGCCAGATGCTTGGTGCTTTCTGACCTAATATCCCAGCCCTGAGAACAACCTATATATTCCATAAAGAAACCAGAGCTCAGAGACGTTTTAAGTCACCTAAGGTCACTAGGGCTCTGTGTTGCTTCTCCTCTCCCCCAGGACTCAGAGGGGCAAATGTAGATAGAAATGTGACTCCTCAGATTTTAGACTTAGGTTTTTCAGAAAGAAAACATATTATTACATATTATTTACATGTAATATGGGATGGGGAGGGGTGAGGGAGGGAAGAAAGGAGTAAGGGGGTCATCCCATATATACTCAGATTACAAGATATTTCTTTGTCCTAGAATTTGGCCTAAAACAGACAAAGAATACAATGTTGTTCCCAGTAGATGGTATAGAAGGCCTGGGTGTGAATGGACATGGGTTCAGCTGATGTGCATAAGCAGTATCTGCTGTGTTTGGATCCTGGGATAGGCCTTTTCCCATGACCTATATTTCTCATTGACTGCCCTGTAGGTTTGATGGCAGTACTCATACTGCAGATATGGACCCTGGAGCCTCAAAAGAAAGTGACCTATATTCTCACATAATTTTGTCCCTTTCCCCCAGGTATTTTTACTCAAGCCTGGAAGGGAGAGGCTCTTTTCAGCCAATATTATGAAGCAGCAGCTGCAGGCTGAAGTAGAAGACACTATGCTTTCATGCAACAGTACAACAGTTTTTTTCCTGGCTTCCAAACCTCATTAGCTGGGGGAGAGAGGGACTGCCTGCACTTAGGTATTCCCTGTGCATTGCATTTATGTTGTAAGGCTTTTACTAGATTCTAGTGAATCTACTAAAATACAGTTGTTCACGGTATATTTTATTTTTGTTTTGTAGTCTCCTCTAAGCCATGACCTCATCCTTAACCTGACTCAGGACGGGATCAAACTACTGTTTGATGCTTTCAATCAGAGACTTAAGGTAACTATAAATGACAACTAATGTTTCATGTCCAGCTGAGCTGGTCTTTCTGGAGCTGATTAATAAATGGGCATGGACTTTTTTGGTTCAGAGATCACCTCAACATAGGGTGCCTATTCCCTTAAGAAGTGGAAAGATAGGAATGGGTTGGGGTGGTTAGAAAGAGTCTAGGAAGAGCTGCTCCCCCAAGTACCAGAGGGGAAGGGGACAGCTAAAAGAGTGTTGAAGCTTTGAGGAATATGTTGTAGGGAAGGGGTTTTATGTTGAATAGGAAAACAAGGGAGGAGCTAAGTAGTTGGCATAGCATGCCCTGAGTGTGTATTTTAAAAGGTACTAAATCCTCGTTAGTACAGTGGTGGAGGGGAAAAAAGATACTACTACCAGACAGGACCAGATGACTTTTGTCAGGTTTACATATCTTTTTTGCTTTATTCCATTCTTTTTTTTCTTTATTTTAGTTTCAGATTAATACATCCCTATAATTAGGTTACATTGTTTGCGTTTGTTGGTAAAAGTCCAAGTTGTAATTGAGCCAGTGTGCCATATACCTACCCCTACATTGCACCTGTTGGGTGAGAGCTTACCAAACTATCTTTTCCCTCCCTCTATCCCCTCCCCCATCTACTTGAATTTAATTGTGTTTTTCACTCCATTCTTTGTGAAGTAGTGGGACTTGGGAGATAGGAAATAGAAACTGTTCTTCCTAGAATGTTGAGGCTGAGGTTACTATCACCAATAATGGATTGTTTCTTTTAACTCTGTTGAGGAGGTATAAACAAACAACTTGCTTGTATGTAGAGTTGTCTTAATTGGCATTCAAGTGCAATTTGCTAACACCTGTTTTTAGTCCAGGGTGTTTTTAATACACTCTGTTTACAAATGTCTGGGCCTCATAGGTTAGTCATATAACACAAGACTCATGCCTCAAAGTCACGAGGTTGAATGTGGGCTGTGGGCAGTGCTATGCCAGAACCATTGTCCTGGTTAAGTTGTTGAGTAGCTTTTTCAAAAGACTTGGGTACCTCCTAGTTACCATCCTCATCACAAGTGAACTGCTGATGAGAGAACACAGAACATGGAAAGCGAATCAGTATATGGAGTAAGAATTCTTCATTCCATCCTGTCTTCAATAGCCAGGAGTTCCACACTGGGAAGGGGCAAAGGGTGATCTTCATTGTGACATCATCACAAGTGGGGAAAAATTAATCTGGTAACATGGAAATGCCTTTACAAATAGTCATTTGCCTTTGATTTGATAAAAGTCCACTTGTTTATAGCCAAGCATTTCATAGTAATGAGAAGCTAGAAGTAACCTAAATGGGCAATAAAAAGGGATGTCCCATAGAATCACAGCATGGTGAGGACAATATCATTTGCTTAGTATATGCTAGGTACATGATAGTGTTTCACATGCATTTTTTAAATTTAATCCTAACAAGCCTGTTAGTAGCAATGAACAGGGTAGAGATGGGTAGTCTACCTGATACCAGGCCCTTAACCCTATATTACCAGCTTGTGGTGACTGGCCATTGAGAATGGGAGTGACTTAAGGCAGGCTATATTGATGGTATGGGTAATAAATAGGTGAGGAAAGATGAAGAAAATACTGTGCAGAGAAATAGGAGGAATGGAAAGTACCTTTGAAGAAGAAAGGAAGTAAAATAGATCCTAATAGTCCTCTTCTGTCTTCTGTGGGATCCCTATGAAGAAGGGACTGGAGCCCTGCCTGAGTCTTCGGAAACAAAAGAAATGAGCACCCAGCTCTGACTTGACCTATCTGCCTCCCTTCTATCCAAAGGCTTCTGAATCTTCCCCTTCTGATGCAGTCTCTTACAGTTGCTCCCCTGCCCCCACCAAGCCTGAGAGAGAAAGAGCCCTGTGGAATGAGGCTTTATAAATCATAACCTTTACAGCCACCTGTCTTTTCCATTTTTATCTTGGCTGCTGCCACGTATCTTTTTCTCTAGAGAAATCAGAGGCTTTTCCAGCCCAGAGGTAAAAAATCATGTGCTTTAGACTTCCCAGCCACTTGTCCTTGTGGCCCAGCAAGCTCCATGGGGTGAAATCTACTTATTGATTTTCCTAGTGACATGAAAGACTTCACTATGATGAACACTTTTGCTCACTTGCCACAAGTGCTACCCTATGTCCTCTGAGTAGGCCTGGTCCAGTGTTTTCCTATTAGGCAAGCAGAATTGAACCACCAGTATGTGTTGGACCTATATGGCTATTGACAGGCAGGTGACAGTGACACAAGAGTAACATCCTGGAAGTCCACTCCCACAAGGTGGGTGGTGGGAAGCTTTTAGGGAAGCAGTTCTAACCTGTGGGTCACAACCCCTTTTTAACAATGAAAGTACATTGCGGCATTAGGAAAGTTGAGAACCACTTCTTTGGGGAATCATTGGCCAACTGTACGGATAGCAGACAGGGAAGTGAGAACCTGTACCTACTACAAGCAAAGAGGGCTTCTGGCTTTAGAATTCCCAGTTACTTGTCCTTGTGGCCCAGTGCAAGGCTGTGGCCTCAGTGAAAAGGCATACCAGTTTAGCAATGGTATGCTGCTGTGCGCAGGCATTCAGAAGGGACACTGGCTATCTTCTGAATCACAGCTATTCTTCTGCCCTTCCTCCCATTGCCCTTCCCAGCACTTCTTTTCATGCTTTTAAGCTTTATATCGCCCATAGCTAGCTTCATACCAGGCCAACTTGCCTGACATGTATTGAGGACCTTCCCTGTGCAAACTAATGAGTCAGATGTCAAGGGGTTTAACTTAGAGTTGAACCAGTGGAAAAAAAGCATACACTAGTATGGAGGAAAGGTTCATTTAAGTGCCAAAACAGCCCAGCAGAGGGAGCAGGTTTTTTCCAGCAGGTAGAATCAAAATATCTGGATAAGAGGTAAGAGGTTTCCAAATGGTTTGGTATTAATGATTCTACTTTTTCACTTTTTTTTTTTAAGACATAATCTCACTCTTTCACCCCAACTAGAATACAGTAGTGTCATTAGCACAATCTCAAATTCCTAGGCTCAAACAATCTTCCTGCCTCAGTCTCCCCAGTAGATGGGACTCCAGGCATGTACCACCATGCCCAACTAATTCTATTTTTTGTAAATATGGCATTTTGCTTTTTTCAGGCTGGTCTTAAACTCATGATCTCAAACTATCCTTCTACCTCTTCCTCCCAAAATGCTAGAATTATAGGTATGAGCCACTGTACCCAACCAGTGTTATGATCTCTAACATTATGGACAGGGTCATTGGCCAAAAGTGAACTACTGATTATGTTTCAGTTTCTGTGGCAGTACCACATTCTTTTGCACATAATGCCCCGTGGCTTCTTCCACAGTCAGGCCCAGATTGGCAAGACAAACAGACAGTGTAAGCCAGCTCTGCTTGTGTCTCTACATGAGGACCAAACCACCCAACTAAAGGGTGGTAGATGGGGCCCTAGGCCCCAGCCATGCAAGCTTCTGGCTGCCAAGCCCTGACACTATTGTATCGAGGACTTGAAAGTGCTTATTATTTGGCAGCACTAATGGCTGAGTGTTTGACAATGCTTTTTCATTATCCCTGCCCTGAGTTCTTGGCATTTCATCTGAGGTTGAACCCATTAAAGAGCAAACTTCACAAGGATCCTAAGGTTCTCCAGGTTCAATAGACCCTTTCACTAGAGACATAACTGAATATTGTCACATTTGTCCTAAGCTAATGTATTGTGGCTTATTTTCCAGCAGAATAGACCTCCTTTTCTACCTTTTGTCTTGTCAACAATACAAATAAGCTGTTTTTTGGTTTGTTTGGGGTTTTTTTTTTGCAGTTTTGGACAGGGCCGGGCTCGAACCCACTACCCCCAGTATATGGGATCAGCACCCTACTCCTTGAGCTACAGGCGCCTCCCAATAAGCTGTTTTTGAAAGTGACTTGACTTGGGTTTTTATAATATAGCAAAGTATGAAATGGAAAAGTCTCAATACCCAAGGCATAGCCTTAAAAAGCTACATAAATTTGATTCTGTGGAAGGCATTATTGTCTTATGGAGTGGTATGTATCCCAGTGATAGATTAAATGTAAGGACCTTGACCCAGAGCATCCATGGACATTTGTTGAACAGTCCAATAGTTTAAATGGGAACAAACCTGGGTCTGGTGGCTCATACTTATAATCCTAGCACTCTAAAAGACCAAGATAGGAGGATTACTTGAGCCCAGGATTTCAAGACCAACCTGAGCAAGAGTGAGACCCTGTCTCAAAAATATATATATATATATACACACATACATATACATATATATATATATATGTATGTATGTATAGAAGTTAGCTAGGCATTATGGCACGTACCTGTAGTCCCAGCTACTAGGGGAGCCAAGGCAGGACAGTCACATGAGCTCTGGAGTTGGAGGTTCCTGTGAGCTACCATGATGTCCCTGTGCTATAGCCAGGGTGACAAAGCAAGTCTGTCTCAAAGAAAGAAAAAACCATAAACAAAAGATAACATACAGTGCTTCAGGAGAATTTTCAGCTAGTAATGAAGTTTTGGGGTTTTTGTTTTTTTTTTTACTCTTTATTCTATATACATGTGATTTTCAGTCTGTCATCAACTTTAGAGCATTAACAACTTTTAAACATTTGATTTTCTTTTTAGGTGATTGAAGTATATGACTTAACTAAAGTAAAGTTAAAATATTGGTAAGTTTTCTCCCCTGTTGGTATATGTCATACTTGGTACAGATAGGCCTTATCTACTATCTTTATTAAGGTAGTAAAGATTTCCATCTGTAGTAGTCCAGGAATTATAGCCTTGTGCCATGATTTCTTGAGGCAGCACCTAAGCCTGGTCAGTTTCCTGGATTAAAAGAAGTAAAGCTCAATAATAACAGGCTGTGGGCTCAGCACCTGTAGCTGGCTCGGCGCCTATAGCTCAAGTGGCTAAGGCTCCAGCCACATACACCAAAGCTGGTGAGTTTGAATCCAACCCAGGCCCACCAAACAACAATGACAACTACAACCAAAATAGACATGTGTTGTGGCGGGCGCCTATAGTCCCAGCTACTTGGGAGGCTAAGGCAAGAGGATCGCATGAGCCCAAGAGTTTGAGATTGCTGTGAGCTTGACGCCATGGTACTCTACCAAGGGCGATAAAGTGAGACTCTGTCTCAAAAAAAGAAACAGGCTATGTGTTAAATACTTCACATATGTGTTATCTAATTTAATCCTCCCAACAAAGTAGGACCTCAGCTCAGAGGTGATATGACAATCTCTGGCATTATAGCTAGCCTCCCCCACACGGCTTAGCACTTCTTTTAATGCTTTCATGAGCAACAAAAGTAGAACAGACCATATAGGTCTGACTCCAGAGTTATGCTAAAGGGAATGCCAAAGAGACCACCGCTTTAGAGCCAAAATATACTTTTTAGAATTATAGTGGGGATGACCAGTATAATCCATAGACACGTGAGCCCCACATCATAGCAAGGCACTATGGCAGCATCTAGAGTAGTCCTTTGAGTACACCTCACTAACGGGCTTCCCTTTTCTCTTTGTGAAGGTGTGAAGAGGACTTGATTCCTGGGGCAGGCTTAGGCAACTTTTGCTAATAAAGGAGCGGAAAAGTAGATGTGTGATAGCACTTGCCTCTGCAGGTTCTAATTTCTTTTAGTCTTGCTAGGGCCTTCATACCTCAGGGTCTGGTGGCTTCTCTTCTCTACCCTCTTGTTGAGAGTTAGTGGTATCTTGGGAAGCCCCAGAGCATCAACTCTATACTGTATGTCAGCCTCACAAGGATAAACCTGACCTCATTAATTCTCTTTTTAAAAGTTCTCTAATTAAGCTTTTAATTTCAATATAATTATAGACTTAGCTGCCTGCATTTTAAGAATAACTCTTCCCATGATCTGTGAACCCATCTTATGAACTGTGTTAAAAAAAATATTTTTGAGGCTCGGCACCTATAGCTCAACCGGCTAAGGCGCCAGCCACGTACACCTAAGGTGGCGGGTTCGAATCCCCAGCCCGGACCCGCCAAACA
>NW_003852546.1:1833840-1848512 GCF_000181295.1 Otolemur garnettii | reverse complement strand
AGGTGGATTGCTTGAGCTCATGAGTTTGAGACCAACCTGAGCAAAAGCAAGATCCTATCTCTTACTAAACATAGAAAAAATTGAGGCAGAAGGATCACTTGAGCCCAAGAGTTGGAGGTTGCTATGAGCTATGTGGCACTCTACTGAGGGCAACAACTTAAGACTCTTGTCTCAAAAAATAAAAAGTGTAGGGTGCTGGCCCCATATGCCAGAGTTAGTGGGTTCAAACCCAGTCCCAGCCAAAAACTACAAACACACACACACACACACACATATATAATATATATACATTATATTTTTGTTTTTCAGTGGCGTGCATTTTAATTCTCAGGCCATAGCTCCTACCATTGAGCAGATTGATCAGTCTTTTGGTGCAACACATCCTGGAGGTAAGCCAAATCTATCTGATTCCTCTGGTCATCCATGACAGCCCATAGCAATAAACTTGGACAATGGCACATCCCACCCTTCTCCCTAAAGTCAGGACCCCATAGGATTGTGGGGTTGGTACTTGCTTGTCTTCCTCATTTTCACCCTACCAGGTCAGCTCAGAAATAAGACCTAAGGAAGATGTTGGCAGTCATTATCCCATGCCAGACTGGTTTATGTTAGTGACTTCAGATGCCAGTCAACCATGTCATTTTCTTCTCCCCCACCCCCACAGTGTACAACTCTGCTGAGCAGCTCTTCCACCTCAACTTCAGAGGACTGTCTTTCTCTTTTCAGTTAGACTCGTGGACTGAGGCTCCCAAGTACGAGGTTAGCCCTTCTTGTTCCCTGGTGTTTGTTGCTCAGGGCTCATGTGGTGTGAGTGAACAGACAGTGCTGTGGGAGTAGGGCGGGGGACTCTTTAGGGGGCAAGAAAGAGCAGAGTGTGGGGGGTTGACAGAGGAAGAACATGGCCTAGGCTGGCATCCCTAGGAAGAGGAGTGAGGTCGGGCTCACTTTTCAGGGATAAATCCAGCCATGCCTTACTTTCAAGCTCTTAATCACTGCAATTTTCTCAGTGGCCTAGAATTTGGAGATTTCATCCTCTGGATTTTCAGTTGTTTTCAGCGAACATTTCATTCATACTTAGGCTATACCATCCTTAGGGTTGTGAAAATGATAGCTTTTGTAAGGCTTATATTTTATTAAGCAAGCATTTCAGCATTTTTTTCCTGATGAAGAAAAGAAAAACCACCAGAATTAAAGGTGAACTTGCATGGTTATGGGGAATTTATTGACCCAGAGCCAGGTTTGACTATGTGCTTTGACCTGACCAGTTCTTGAAAACCATGAGTGTCAGGGAGGAGCAGAGCCAAAGTCCCATGACCTGCAGTGTGCCCTTAATACAACTCCCATCCTGTACTTGCAGCCCAATTTTGCCCATGGCCTGGCTTCTCTCCAGATACCCCATGGAGCTACTGTAAAACGAATGTATATCTACAGCGGAAACAGCCTACAGGATACCAAGTAAGTGTTAGGAGCATGAGTTTTAGGCTAAGGCCATGGCTTCCTGGGAGGGAGGACCAAGCCTCTGCTCATTCTGTACCTTCCTCCAGGGCTCCCCTGATGCCCTTGAGCTGTTTCCTGGGCAATGTATATGCTGAGAGTGTAGATGTTCTTCGAGATGGAACTGGACCTGCAGGTTTACGACTTCGCCTACTTGCTGCAGGTCAGTGACTGGCTTTGAAGTGGGTGGGTTCCCCATTACATCCATGTTAAAATGTAAAATCCCGTTTGCTTAGAAGTATGTCTTAGTCATTTAGGCTGCTATAAGAAAATACCATAAACTGAGTGACTTCTAAACAACAAAAATTTATTTCTTATAGTTCTGGAGACTGGGAAGTCCAAGATTGAGCAGATTCAGTATCTTGTGAGGGCCCACTGTCTGGTTCACAGACTTCTTGTGTCCTTATATGTTAGAAGGGGCTAGCTAGCTCTCTGGTGTCTGTATTAGAAAGACACTTAATTCCAGGGTGACACCTGTGGCTCAAAGTGGTAGGGCACCAGCCCCACCCAGAGGTGGCAGGTTCAAACCCAGCCCCCCGGCCAAAAACTGCAAATAAATAAATAAATAATAAAAAGACACTAATTCCAATCTTGAGGTCTCTGCCCTTGTAGGTATAACCTGGCAATCGCCTCCCAAAGGGCCCCCACCTCCTAATACCATCACCTTGAGGGTTAGGATTTCAACATGAATTTTAGGAGAACATGAGTACTCAGTCCATTGCCAGATAGTTGGTAGAAAACAACAATGCAGATATTTATGGTTAAAGCTTTGTTTAATTGATTTTGTCAAGGGTCAGGGCACAATCTCATTGTTATCAAATCTTAGTAAGCAACAGTAGCACAGCTTCTGTCAGTATACAGGCAGGTCAGCTATGTTCAGTGTAGCTTTGCTGCAGTTTCTAGGTTGTTTCCTAGAGATACATCCTGTGAACCACACTCAGTGTTACCTGCTCTCACCTTTTCTACCTTTAATGCCAAGTTCTCAGAATAGGTAGCAGAAGAAACTTGTTGAATTGTGGTTTGGCCACACTTTGCCAAGAGGTTCGCTGACTTGTGAACAACAACAACAACAAAAGAAGAGTTCCACCTTTGTAGCTGGTCTCTTCAGGACCCATGCCTCATTTTGTGACTTTCTCATATCTGGCTACTATCAGCTGCTTTGGGCCTTGGATCATGCTTAATAGAACTGGGGTCTTCAGTGTGAAGTTTGACCCACTAAAGAGACTCAACAGAAGGGCCATGCCTTCTTGGAGCTCATAGTCTAACCAGCACTTTTTTTTATAAATTAGGGTCTTGCATTAGTCTCTGAGGCATTGGTTCCTAACTGTTAAGAATCCGACACATATGGCTTGGTGCCTGTAGCTCAGCGGCTACAGGTGCCAGCCATATACACCAGAGCTGGCGGGTTCAAATCCAGCCTGGGTCTGCCAAAGAACAATGACAACTACAACCAAAAATAGCTGGGCATTGTGGCGGGCACCTGTAATCCCAGCTACTTGTGAGGCTGAGGCAAGAGAATCACTTGGACCCAGAGTTTGAGGTTGCTGTGAGCTGTGACTGCACAGCACTCTACAGAGGACGACATAGTGAGACTCTGTCTCAAAGAAAAAAAAAGGCTTGGCACCTGTGGCTCAAGCAACTAAGGCGCCAGCCACATACACCTGAGCTGAATCTAGCCTAGGCCCACCAAATAACAATGACAGCTACAACCAAAAAATAGCTGGGCATTGTGGCGGGCTCCTGTATGTAGTCCCAGCTACTTGGGAGGCTGAGGCAAGAGAATCACGTAAGCCCAGGAGTTGGAGGTTGCTGTGAGCTGTGATGCCACAGCACCCTACCCAGGGCAACAGCTTGAGGCTCTGTCTCAAAAAAAAAGAATCTGGTACATACATTCTGAGCTCACGCCCTTGAATAACTGGATAGTTTACAACCTCAAGGTTAGAAATTTCTTAAAATGTATGGTTTTTAAGCCAAAGTAGAACAACAACTATTTAAAGGATTATTGTACTTGAACTATAGTTTTTGAGAGAATTGAGATGTGGCATCAAGGCGAAGTGATTTTTAGAATCTGCTTTTTCAGGATGATTGCTGCTTGAAACAGCAAGGTAGTCAAAGATCAGGGCCATTAGCCGGTCATGGTGGCACACAACTGTACTGTAGTCCCATCTACACTTGGGAGCCTGAGGCAGGAGGATCACTTGAACTCAGAGGAGTTTGAGGTTACTGTGAGCTATGATGACACCACTGTACTCTAGCCTGGGGAACAGAGTAAGACCCTCCAGTCAGGAGGAGGGAGGGTATTTTGTGGGACCTCACCTAATGTGAATAATGCAATGGTACATTTTAAAATTATTAAGAGGGCAGCACCTGTGGCTCAAAGGAGTAGGGTGCCAGCCCCATATACAGGAAGTGGCGGGTTCAAACCCAGCTCCCGCCAAAAACTGCAAAAAAATAAATAAAATTATTAAGAAAAGAGTATGACTTGGTGCCTGTATTTCAGTGGCTAGTGCGCCAGCCACATACACCAGAGCTGGCAGGGTCAAATCCAGCCCCAGCCTGTCAAACAACAATGATAATGACAACAAAAAAATAGGCAGGTGTTGTGGTGGGCACCTCTAGCTCCTGCTACTTGGGAGGCTGAGGCAAGAGAATCGCTTAAGCCTAAGAGTTTAAGGTTGCTGTAAGCTATGATGCCACAGGACTCTACCCAGGGTGACAGCTTGAGACTCTGTCTCAAAAAAAAAAAAGAAAAGAAAAGAGTATAATTGTCTTACCACAACAGATAAGTAAGCAAAGTATAGATGTGTTAGTTCGACGTAAGCATTTTACATTGTACTTCAGATCAGTATACTGTACTCCATAAATGTATCAATGTACACAGTTATGATTTAATAAAGAAAAAAAAGACTGTCTCAAAAAACAGGATTGAGGCCCTTAATCACAGCACGAACCCCTTGAGTGTGAGGCTCTCAGCCAATTCTGGCTGCCCCCCGCCCCCGCCCCCACAGCACGCTCCCAACAGTCAGACCTCTCACTGCTTACACTGTCAGTGGAAAAGACTCTTTCTGTTAAGTCAGGGCCTTACAGAATTATTGTCCAATTCAGTCCTCATTGAGTTTTGTTTGACAAGCATAGAGTCTCAACTGACCTATTTCTTATATCTATTTCCTTGTGTGTCTATCTGTAATGATGCTTCTGATGTAGGAAGTCAGGTCAGCTGTCTTGGTCCCCACAATAATTTATAGGAAGACATACTCCAGGGAATCACAAACTAAAGTAGTCCCCTAAAACTGTAGATAATTCTACTTGGGTAGGCTTTAAGCCAAGCAGCCTGGAGACAAATGAGAAGACTCACCTGTAAAGGCTCCCTTCCCTCCAGGCCTATCTGGACATTCACAGGTATGTGGTAGCCTAGAGAAATACCAAGATACTTTGGGCCCTCAGTTCAGCTCGATAGTATTTTTGGTAGGTTCCATAGGTCACCCAAGCTTGTCTAAGCTAGAAGATTTTATGAACAGAGGTTAATGAAGATCATGCTTTTCCCAGGATCTAGGTAACTTATACATAGCCTTTATTTGTCACTCACTGTATTTTCAGAGGATGGAGATTTTGGGGTTAGTTGAAGAGCTCAGTACCTAGTCACTTCAGATTTTGGTTCTTTGAAGCTTCTGAATAGAGCAAATGGATTGTTATACATGAAAGAGCTTTGATAACTGTAAAAGCTTGTGCCAAGTAAGGTGATGTCATTGTTTGTCATGACCCCAGGAACTGTGGTGCTCCTCTGATCCTTGGCTTCCTTTTTTGTTTTGGGCATAATACCTTATCTCCTCATTCACAGAATAAGGAAATTCTACTGTTGGTGTGTCTCAGTGTTCCCACAGCCACTTCTACATTTGTGTGTGTATTTGTGTCATTAACTGGAACCATTTCTGAAATGTATTATGGAGAGTCAGGGTTTAAAGATTCTTCCCAGGGGGTTCCTGTGGCTCAGTGGTTAGGGCACTGGCTACATGCTCCAGGGCTGGTGGGTTTAAACCTGGCCCGGGCCCGCTAAACAAACAAACAAAAAATAGCTAGGCATTGTGTTGGGCGCCTATAGTCCCAACTACTAGGGAGGCTAAGGCAAGAGAATCCCTTGAGTCCAAGAATTTGAGGTTGCTGTGAGCTGTGACACCACTGCACTGTACCAAGGGTGACAAAATGAGACTCTGTCTCAATAAAAAAATAAATAAATAATAGATTCTGGATGACACCTGTAGCTCAGCGACTAGGGCACCAGCCACATACATCAGGGCTAGCAAGTTTGAACCCAGCCCGGGCCTGCCAGACAGCAATAACTACAACTACAACAACAACAACAAAAATAGCCAGGTGTTGTGGTGGGTACCTATAGTCCCAGCTACTTGGGAGGGTAAGGCAAGAGAATCACTTAAGTCTAAGAGTTGGAGGTTGCTGTGAGCTGTGACAGCACTCTATCAAAGCCAACATAGTGAGACTCTGTCTCAAAAAAAAAAAAAAAAGATTCTTCCCAGAGAATAAACCTGGCGAGTCAGAAGGTATTTTTATTCCTACACTTACCTGGTTTGCCTCTTTTGAGTGATAGTGGTTCTTATCTGGGTTTGAAGCCTCTGTCAGGTGTTTGTGTAGAATTAGGGAGTGACTGACTTATGGGTGTTTCACTCTTGACTTTCATAGTACAGTCTTGTGGGTTTGGTCTCCATTTGGGGATTACCTATTGAAAAGTATTCTTTTTTTTTGGAGACAGAGCCTCAAGCTGTCCCCCTGGGTACAGTGCTATGGCTTCACAGCAACCTCCAACTCCTGAGCTCAAGCGAGTCTCCTGCCTCAGCCTCCCAAGTACCTGGGACCACAGGCACCCGCCACAACGCCCGGCTATTTTTTGGTTATAGTCATTATTGTTGTTTGGCGGGTCCAGGCTGGATTCAAACCCGCCACCTTAGGTGTATGTGGCTAGCGCCTTAGCCGCTTGAGCCACAGGCGCTGAGCCTTGAAAAGTATTCTTAACACAAATCCTCTTATCTTGTCATTATGCACTTTCATAACACCTGCTCCTGCTACTAGTCTTACCATAGTTATATAACGATTTGATTAGGGTTTTCTCTATCATACCATAAACTTCTTTGATGGAATGTATGGACAGAAACTGTACTGTTTTGTTTCCTCAACCTCTAGCAGTGTCTGTAGCCTATGGTAGGCAATAAGGAAATGATTGGCAAATGAATGATATGTCACTTTGGGGGCACTGAATAAGTGTTGAGTAGATAGTGATCTCTTGTAGAGTCTTAAGCCCTGGTGACCTGGTATTTCCACTTGCATATAGTCTTGCCCCTCAGCCAGATCTAATAAAGTAGCACATAGCCATTGCTTCTTTGGGGTCCTCAGAGGTCCAGGGTTTCTGGTCTTATCCACAACCTGACAGCCTCTCCCCTCATTCTCTGCAGGTTGCGGACCTGGCCTTTTAGCAGATGCCAAGATGCGGGTATTTGAACGTTCAGTGTATTTTGGTGATTCCTGCCAAGATGTTCTTAGCATGCTTGGCTCTCCACACAAGGTCTTCTATAAATCAGAAGACAAGGTAGGGGAAGTGTACTTTACAGAGTAAATAGGCAATCTCACCCCTTCCTCTTTTTTTTTCAATCAACCCTAATTAAATATTGAGTAAATAGAAGCTGTTTGCTACTTTCCTGAAGAACTCACTGTATATTTGCTGAGAATAGAGATTCTCGTTCTACTTACAGCTGATGATGAAATAAATTAAAAACTTTTCTTACCCCTGTTGATTAAATTACCCTGATTCTTTCTCTGTCCATAGTGGCTGCCCTTTCTTGGAGACCAGGGCCTAGTCCATAGTTAGTTGCAGTTGGCCCCCTCTCCTCCTAGATTGATCAGCACCAACAGCTAGGACTCCCCACAGTCACAGTATTGCTTACTCAACAGTTTAATTTTACACACACAATTTGTACATCTTTAATCAAGGACTGTATTAAGGGGTTAGGTTTTAAGTAACACTTGAGGAGGCTGAGATGGGAATATCACTTAAGGCCAGGAATTCAAGCAGCCCGGACAACCAGTGAGATCCCATCTATAAAAAATAGAAAACTTAGCCAGGTGTGGTGATGTGTACCTAGTCCCAAGTTACTTAAGAGGCTGAGGCAGGAGGATCACTTTTCCTTGGGATTTTGAAGTTGCATTGAGCTATGCCCACACCACCATTCTTGAGCCGGGGGGATGGCGGAGAGCTAGATTTTAAATTATGGTTATTTTTTCCCTACAGATGAAAATTCATTCTCCTTCCCCTCATAAGCAAGTTCCGTCCAAGTGCAATGACTACTTTTTTAACTACTTCACTCTTGGAGTGGTAAGTTGTGATTCCTTAGGGAAGTATTTCAGTTCATTGGCGTGGGTAGTCCACCTTTGTACACCTTTGTGTACACATGCAGCTATATCCATGCCTAGGCTCCAGGGAACCTAGTCCCAGCTGACTTGCCCACTTTTGTTTTACATAGCCTCTGGTACCCCAGAGTAAATCTTTTCTGCCACCATAATTACTAAGAAATGCCAGGTTTCTTGATACATGTTGACTTTTCTGAGGGAAACATGCTTCATAAATGGAGGCTATGGAAATCTGTAGGTTAAGCTATTTAGGGAACTTCCCATTTATACAGCATAGGACCCTCTTCTGGAGTCAGAATAGTCTGAAAGGCTCAAAGACAGGGGGGATATGTTTATATACTTGAGATGACCCCCCCAGAGTCATTACTGCAGCCCTATGCTTAGGACCTAGTGGTGGCCAGAGCTGGTAGCCACCATTGATGCTGACAGTCCAGCTGGTGGGTAGGATGCACATAAGAGTAAACTGTGTAAACAGTGTGCCAGCAGGAGATATGTCAGAGGGCAAGGCTGGCCTGCGCCATGGGTCTTCTAACCTTGAGCCTTCTAGGATCCAAGGTCCTAAGGCAGCAAAGGGTAGATTCAAGAGAAGGAGAAAAGGGAAATAGTGTACCTATATGGGAAAGACCAAACATGATTAAGGGTTAGTGGGAGAACAGCTATGGGACTATAAACTCTTAAGGATAGGATGGTGGCCAGAAGGAATGGTGCTTTTGCAGCTATACCACTGAATTCAAGAGCCAGTGATGATAAGTGGCAGGAAAAAGAGAGATAATGGACCAACCTTAAAAGGACTTTATTGGCTGTTGGTAGGAGGGTAGAGTCAGAGGTGACCCTGCAGTCACAGGCCTAAGCAGCTGATAAGATACAAAGCTGAAAAGGGCATGCAGAGGGGTAGGAAGATGCTCAATTCATGGCATCAAGTTCACATAGGTCAAGTTGAACCTGCAGTTCCAAGGGTTGCTGACTCAATGCAAAAACAGAAGCCAGAAGGGTCTGGCAGGCCATGGCATTCAAAATAGGTCCCTTGATCTCCTCAAGTCAGGTGACCCCTGGTAGCCTTTCAGCCAAAATTTGCTTTCAGTTAGATTTTTTTATAGGTACCATTGGCAGGAAAGATCTCCCTTACATGCAGCTATTGCCCCTATGCCTACCAGGTCTACAGATGGTCAGGTCCCCCATTACTGAATCTCCAGTTAAAGCTGCTTGGCCTTAGCTATCCTTTTGACTGTTGTTTAGGAGAAAGCTGATGCCCGCAGACATCTCCATTGTGGAGTGGGTGTCTCCAGGTTGGGCATGGCATTGGAAAAACCTGCCCTGCCTTGGTAACATTCCCTACTTGAGTAACCTCCTTTTCTATCCTAGGACATACTCTTTGATGCAAATACACACAAAGTAAAGAAGTTTGTTCTACACACCAATTACCCTGGGCATTACAATTTCAACATGTGAGTATACCTACCTGCCTCTCTGTGAAGTAAGTTTCGGACTAAAAAACAAGAAAGCTTGTGGCTTTGGGTGTTCATTAATTTATCTACAATTCTTGCTGTTTTCTTCGGAAGTGAACATTTACCGAGTGTTTGCTGTGTTCCTTGCACAGTGTCCAGTGCCTTACATTTCTCCATTTGGACCCATATTATAAATAGGAAAATCAGTTCAACAAGCTTGATGTCTTATTTAAGGTATTAGGCTCTTTAGGGCCCATGAGTTTGGGCACCCCTTTCTGTTCAACTTCAGAGCCTAAATCCCCAGTGAATGTTGTGTCAGGGGCTCAGAGCCAAGACTTTGGGAAGATGTATTTGGTTCTGTTTTTCCTGGGGTGCAGGGTTGGGATGCAGGAGTGGTCAGGCCTCCTAGAAGGACCAGCATTTAACCATCTGCCTTCTCTCCAGTTACCATCGCTGTGAGTTCAAGATCCCACTAGCCATAAAGAAAGGTGAGTGGAGAGGTAAATGCCTTAAAGGTAAGGATGGAGTCTTAGAGTCAGTTTCCCACTGTAAGAAGGGGGAAAGATCCAAGCAGAGAAGGAAGTAATGGTTAGGTATATGGAGCTTCTGCCCATGGCCTCAGCTCCTTATTCTGAAGACTGCATTGTCCTTAGTCCAGAGTCTCCTATAGGCCCTAGCATTTTTCTATGACTGTGGGATTGCTGGCCTCTGAAGGGGACATTTCCTCTCCACAGATTATCATCCGGGTGTCTTTAGCCCATTCTTGGTGCCTACTACCCACTGTTAGTTGGTGTAACTCACACCTGACTGGCTTTCTGTCACCCTCCACCTATCCTCTTCCACCCTGGATCTCCAAAAAAGCCTGGCTGTTCTCCTTACATACTCCAACCCCAGTGCAAAAGGTGGCCAGGTCTGGGTCCTGCCTAGGGTGGGGGGCACAAGTGGGCTGGACCAACTACCAACCTGCCCCCTGTGTTTTATTTTTAGAAAACACAGATGGACAGACAGAAACATGCACAACCTACAGCAAGGTATGTTCCTATTTTCCTACTTGACACAGCCTGAGATCAAGGTGGGCATTAGCCTGCCAGCACTCTGGGGCCATGTCTACTGGCCATGTTTAGGCCCCTGCTAGTTCCTTTTTCTCCCTATCCCTTTTGCAGTGGGACAACATTCAAGAGCTCCTGGGCCACCCTGTAGAGAAGCCTGTTGTCCTACACAGGTGAGTGAGAGGTTGTTGTCTCTCTTTACTCCACCCTGTTCCTCACAGCCCAGAAGGCCCAGAAAAGCCTAGCACAGTGGGCATTTCTTAGAAATTATAGAAGTTAGAAGTTTCTGGTGTTGCCACAAACATACTTCCTGCATATTAGAACTGGGCCAACTGTTCTGCATGTTACTTATAATGGAGAGGATGCTCTTAAAGATAGTTCCCTTCTTCTCACCCTTTCTCCAGGTATGGGGGCCTCCTTACCCTTAGTTATTCAGAAAAGGAGGTGGTCTTGGCTGGCTGTTCTGGGCTCTTCTTTTCCCATCAAAGCTATTGCCTGTTGTAGTCCATAGCCCCATTACTGGTTGCCATGCTACCTGAGGCATTTTCTTTTTTTTTTTTTTTTGAAGTAATAATTACCTTATAACTTATTATAAATGACATCCAGGCACATACCTTAGAATAAAGCAATGGGCTTAAATTTCATTACTATTTTTTACCAACAGGTGACATTTTAAATTCTTCAGTGCCCTGCCTCTTATCATCTCCATTGCTCTGGTCCTTGGAAAACACAGCATTTCTGTCACTATGTATTAGTTTTCATTTTTAAGAAATTTATTGCAATGGAATTGTATGGGTGAGGCATTCTCTTACTTGAAGGGACCTTCCTGACTTCTGGACCACTCCAATCCAGAGTCCCAGTGATTTTCTGTATCGTATTGGTCATTGTGGGATTCTGAGTTGAGTGAGGCCATCCCTATCTCTGGGACCTTAAGGGTCTGTGTAAGAGACAGGCATGACACACATTAGTCATATAGCCCACATCCTGAAAGGAACTAGATCTCTTGCTTGGCCTTGGCCTCGGCCTCTGTCTGCTCCTCTAATTCTGGCTTTTCTGGCCCAGGTCCTCCTCCCCAAACAACACCAACCCTTTTGGCTCCACCTTCTGCTTTGGTCTTCAGCGGATGATCTTTGAGGTAAGCTCTGGAGACCCTAGAAATAAGTTGCTAAGGGATTAGTGGACATGGCAGGGACAGGCAAGTGATTGAGGGAAATTGGGACTGCCATGCTGATTAATTCTTTCCCAGCAACTGTTGGCTGAATACCTGGCCTGAGGGTTCAAGAGTGATGATGGGGAAATCTTAGGTTATGGAGCCAAAGCAATGGTCTATATCCAGCAAGATGAGAGTCACAGGGATCTCAAGTTTATATCTTGAAACATGGGTAAAGCACGGAAGAGAACCACAGGACAAGAGGGGCCTAGCCCAGGGTGTTGGGAACCTACAAGTACCATGCAGACAGATATACTGTGAGTGAGTGGCCCTGAAGGCCCTTCTGATTTGGAAGAACAGACTTGCCCCTATTTTCCCTCTGAATGGCATACCTTCAGTGGGTGCTTGGTGCCAGGACTGGACTGAGGAGTGTGGTAAAAGTTGTATGTATCTGGCTCGGCGCCTGTGGCTCAAGTGGCTAAGGCGCCAGCCACATGCACCTAAGGTGGCGGGTTCAAATCCCCAGCCCGGGCCCGCCAAACAACAATGATGGCTGCAACCAAAAAATGGCCAGGCGTTGTGGCGGGCGCCTGTAGTCCCAGCTACTTGGGAGGCTGAGGCAGGAGACTCGCTTGAGCCCAGGAGTTGGAGGTTGCTGTGAGTGTGATGCCATGGCACTCTACCCAGAGGGGGATAGCTTGAGGCTCCATCTCAAAAAAAAAAAAGAAAAAAAAGTTGTATGTATCCCATGAGAAATAGGCAGGTCCTCAGACAAGGTGGCCCCTAGTATGACTGGGAAAGGAAGCTCAGCCCTTGTGTGTAGTTTTGTTGCACACACAACCTCCAGCCCCTGTGCATAGGATCTGGCCTACATCCCTCTACTGGCCCCTGTCCTCTTCTTACACCAGGTTATGCAGAACAACCACATTGCCTCAGTGACCCTGTATGGCCCCCCCAGGCCTGGTGCCCACCTGAGAACAGCGGAGCTCCCCTAGGGACATCACCACCCATGCCCCTCTACCCCATGAAACTGCATTGCATCCTGCTCAGCAGGCCTCTGTGTGCCAGCCTGTGGATCTTCTTGGACACCTTGCCAGTGTTGAAAAGCTGTTGTGATGTTCTAAAGCAGGCCTCAGGCTGGGTGCTCTGCTGTGGAATGAGGGGCCCAGATATTCCTCTGTCCATCAGCCTGCTGGTGCCAGCAGGGGACACAGACTGCAAAGAGAAGCACAAACTTTGAGCCTTGATACTTGGATGCAAAAGCTCTCAACAGACATGTAAGGAGGCAGGACATGTCAACCCTTGTTCCACATATGTTGGGAAAACTTGGGGCTCTCTCTGTGGCTGAGGACACAGGGACCCAGAATGAGGACAAGGTCCTGCCTTTGTCATACATTGCCATGTGACCCTTAAGGCAAGCAGGTAGCGTGTCTGTAATACTTGGTTGCAACATTTGCACTACATCCACTTTAGTTACTTGATGAGCTGGCTGTGGCCAAAGTGGCCCTTATTTCTTTCTTGCACGTGCTCCCTGCCAGGCCCAGTAGGCACAGCCAACTGGTTGAAACATAGCTTTCTACCATCCAGGTACTTACCCAGGCCTGATTCCCAACCCTCTTGGAGCCAGCTTTCAAGGTCACCAGTGTCCCTGCTTAGCCCCAACCTGGCTGCATGTTTCCATCCTGTTTGCCTCTTTTATTTAATGCCAAAGTTTTAGCCAAAGACATCTTCCTTTTATTGTGTTACAGCATTCTGTTCTGAACTGTGGCTGCTCCCTGCCCCAACCCTGGGCACTGTCCCCTGGCTGGGCCCATTCATGGCTCAAGGCCTCTGGGGGCTCAAGGAAGGCTGGGCTGCTCAGTCTCTTCATGGGTCATGCTAATGGAACGTAGCATATAAATGCTTTAAAAAATATTAGTCCTTTTGAAAAGAATTGAGAAGAGAAATGGATAATTTTATCCCACTTTTAATATTTTGGTCTAGCAACTTGTGATATATAGATGACAATTTTGTGAGTTTTTCAAATGTGTGTACAGATTTTTGTAAATATGACTCTTTTGTAATTAACTTATGTACAGCCTCATCCTGTATAGTTTAATGATGAATGTGCAGGGGACCTGCCTTGGGCTCTTTGGCCTATAGCCAGGCTTGTGTGACTTTCTGACTGACTTATTATGTCTTCCCATGTGAACTGACCTGGCCAGAGATCCCCACACATCCTGTTGTTGGGGGCAGCCAGGAATGTTTCCATTCTCCTGCAGAGGGGGAACCTTCCTTATTCCCCACATCCCTTCTCCAATAAAGCACCTGTGCTCTCAGCAATGGCCCCCACATGCTGTTGCTGAGATGTTTGTACTAAAAATAAGTGTGTTGGTTTTTGGAGGAAGGGAGTTGTTGAAGAATAAAGGGAAATTAGTAATGGAGGGTTAGTGGAGGGGAAATTAGTAGTGAAGGTGTTCCTTGGGTCCTCTGAAGGGGATGGTACAGCCTCCAGTAAGAGATTGGCATAGTTGTGAGGGTGTCCCTGTACATGGTTCTGTCCTCCTGAGCCCAGGAGAGGTTAACTCCAGGAAAGCAGGCTTCAAAGGGACAAGATCTAAAGACCTGGGCAGGACTGGGAATCTAATTTTAGAGAAGCAGGTGGGAAGCAAAACATCTACTTTCAGATTGAGCTGTGGCAGAAAATCTGCCAGCTCAATCAAAGCTAGAGCCATGCCTCCCCTTCATACCTCCCTGTGAGGCCTGGCTTTGTGGAGTCCTTCATGTAACTGGTCATTTTAGGGGCTCTAAACCAGGGAGTGTGGTAGGATTCCATGAGCCCCTAGCACCCACCAAAACACACACATTTGCTACTAGGAGAACTAAACATGTCCACCATCCTGGAGCCTGTTGGACAAGAGAAGGTCCTCCCCACCTCACTTCTGGCTATTTCAAAGGATCACCATTATACTGGTTCCAGCAGGCTGGGCCTACAGGAGGCAAGCTCAGTCTCCACTCCCTGGGATCTTGTGGAGGCAGAGACCAGGAGATCTGGGGGAAGAACCGCGTACAATGCAGTAAACCACCTGGGAACTCCCTGCAAAGTCCCTCCCACTCCATCTTCAGTTTCTCTCTCTCTCT